>NC_086448.1:135114326-135442660 GCF_028390025.1 Pseudophryne corroboree | reverse complement strand
ACATTTCATGGTTTTTATACCGGAACAAGCATGTGTGTGTGTCTATCTATATATATTTTATATATATATAAAATGTCCCATAGGTGCGGCACTCATGCTTGTCTCATGTAAAAAAAGGACAGCTGTCCTGTATGCTTCTTCAATGTTTCAATTTATTATTCAAATTGTCGTCAGAAAAAAAAAATGTTTCCTGACGACAATTTGAATAATAAATTGAAACGTTGAAGAAGCATACAGGACAGCTGTCCTTTTTTTGCATGAGACAAGCATGAGTGCCGCACCTATGGGACATTATTGATTTTACACAGTGATGGCACCAGCGACAGGAGTTGATATGATATATTAGTTCTTAGGGCCCCCCTGTCTTAAGTACCCCGGGCCCCCCGAGGCCTTAATCTAGCTCTGGGTCTAAGTGCATCAGTCATCTGCATTACAGTCAAATAAAGGCTCTCTTTTTAAAACTCCAGTGTAAAAGAATGCCTTTGCAGGGTTAACAGAAGACAGCATTCTTACCAAAAGAGCCCTTTTCATTCAGTACACATTTGTGACTATTATTATATAATAACAGCTTTATTTGTTCATGTGAAGATTAACTCCTTCAAAAAATATTTACCTAATTATAATAATTATGTTGGACATAATAACTTACTGTAAAAATGCCTGAAACACAAAACAGAAGAGTTGCTTGAAAATCCTTATTAAAAGCTCAGAAACAACACTTTTTCTGTGTTTAAAATTAGTGACCTATCCTAGTAAGGATACAATGTCCTTTGTACGGCACTGCGAAATACTTGTGGCGCCTTATAAATAAAATGTAATAATAATAATAATAATAATAAGCTAAGTCCATTGTTTGGTTCCATGTTTACAATTATGGTTAAGGAATATTAGTTATTTACAATAAGTCAGTTGTAAGCAACTGTACTTCTGAGATTTCAACACCCAATTTCAGGCAGAAGTACTATTACAGGTCTCAGCAGTGTTTCCTGTAAGTGATCACACTAAGGAAAATAATTTGAATCATTTTCAAGTGAAGTTACTGTTCAAGGAGTTTTACTAATTCAGCTCAGGTTACAGAAAGTGAAAAAAGGAGGAAATGTGAATATATATTTTTTTTTTACAATAGCGGCCAAATATAATAGGGCCCAAGTTTGCTAAATGTGTGATTTTAGCGCTACACTTGCACATTTTATAAACTTGGCCAACGTATTAGGATGCAGGAATATGCAAACGCGCATGTTCTCTGCAAATTCGCACAAAGCAAAGTCGCATCTAGGTGTTTTCTAATGGAAAACAGCAAACTCGGCCAATGTAATAGGGTGTGAGTTTAAAACTCTCACCCAAAACCTGACCAAAAACTCACCTATAAATAGACAATCTTTTTATAGGCAAATTCTGACAGAAGCATGCGCAGATCTTCTTTGTAAAAGTTAGCAAAGAGTTTAACAGTAAAATAATATATATACAGGGGTGGACTTGGCCCTCAGGGGTACAAGGGAAACCACCGGTGGGCCCTACTGCCTGGGGGCCCATCCCACCTCTAGGGATCAGGTTCCAGACTGTACATTATCATGCATGCACTACAGTATTTACTGTATATATTTTTTCTAGGGGACCAACACTTGCAAAATGGTTAGGCAAACCAATGTGGCGGCTGGGCACACCCCCTCTAGAGACTGGCCACACCCCTAAACATGGGTCCCTACCACTGTATTCCCCCGGTGAGCCCTACATGCCCCAGTCCGACACTGTATATATATATATGACATGAGGCCCCCTCCCCAAAGCATAACCAGCACTGTGCCCTTTAAGCCTCCTGGTTGAAAATATACAGGGGAAAAAATGACTGAGGTCCTCTGTATTTTAACAACCAGCACTGGGCCCTTGGGCCGCCCGTACACACAGCACAATGCACCGATATATCTGCCGATATATCGGCTATGCTGCAGTGCCAGCGCAATATGTCCGTGAATGATGTCGTTCACAGGCATATCGAGGGTACACACCTGCAGATATATTGCCTATTCAATTGAACGGCCAATATATCGCCCAGTGCGTACCCAGCATCAAGGCCGCTACTCACAGGGGCCACTAAATGATGTGCCATATAAAAACGTCCATAAAAATAACTTTTTCAATCCAATATTCTGGTATTGCTATATATGAACTCTGCCTGGTCATCTACACACTTCCAATGGAGTATTACTGCTCACTTTTATGAACGCTCTCTGTTTGCACAATTCACAGCGAATAGAATTAATAGAATGTTTATACTAATGAGAGTCTTTTTATGATACAATGTTTCTATGCTGACATCAATGGAAGCTTCTGATTTATACATGGTTCTTTATTTATGAAGCGGCATGTTTTGTAAGCTGCCTCTTCCTGCTGGGTTGAAGGTGAAAATGTAATATGGCACTCACAGTCAGTGTAAGGCACACCGGGCTGATCCACAAGGTGGGGACATCAGTCACTCCTCCTGCTTTCAATTAGACTCCAATAAAACAGCACACTCACTGCCATTAACATGAAGAATAAAGGTTTATTTTCCACCCAGTTGACTACTAGCATCCATTATACCCCGTTCAAATTGCCATTACCGGGTCACACCCGGGAATTGGATATGGGTCCTTCTCGGGAGTGACCTGGCATTGGGCCTGTGCAGTGTAAACGGGGTGGCTTCATGTCCCGGCAATATGCCGAGTCTGGTTGCCTTCCAGGGGCGGGGCCAGAGGCAGCATCGGGGGTGGGTGTGGAGGCGGCGCTGGAGATGACATCATCTCCGCGCTGCCTCTCCCTATGCTGTGAACGGGTACCGGGTCGCATCGACCCGGGTAACCCGTTCACACTGCGCCTGACCAAGTAATAACCCGGGAATAACCCTTCTTTATTCCCGATTTGAATTACCGGGTCAGTCGATCCGGGAATTCGGCAGTGACCCATTCACACTGCACAGCGACCCGTGTCGACCCGTCAAAATACCAGGGCAATACCAGCTTTTTTGTGCAGTGTGAACGGAGTATGAGTAATCACAACATAATCACAGCATAAAAACGTCACAATTCTGGATCACATTTCTGTTCCATACATCTCATCCACCATACAGTAGTCACATCCATCTCATTGTTAATCTGGCCCTGGATATACTACTAGCCCATACTTTACTACTTTTCGAAAAGTATTTCATGGATAGGATTAGCATACCGTACCTTTAAACCAGGACGCTTATGGATTAGACAGGTTCACAACCACAGAACCTGTGTAAATCATTGGAGTCACGGGTTTAAAGGTATAATATGGTATGCCCATTCATGTGCTGCTACATTGAGGGGCATGTCATAAAAATGATTAACTGTACATCCAAATGTAAATGAGCCCCAAAACTGTAAATAAGATGTACTTGTTGATAAAAAGACATTGATATTTTTCAGGGTTTGCTCGTGTATTGTTTTTACAAGTGTTTCCATAAAAGTACATTTAGCCATTGTGCCTTATAACCAATGCAGAGAAAAGGCACTGATGATCCCATAGAAGGTGTATATCTCAGCTACATAATGGGGGGAGTAAGGTGCAATCAGGGAGATTGCTAAACTCTTTAGGGAGTCAGGAAGATTGCTACTATTTGGGGAATCTCCCTGGCAATTAGGGACAGTTGATAAGTATGTACTAGCCTTGTTACTAGGGACAAAAGCTACATTTGCAATGTGTATTACGCAACTGTTAATGAATATAGACAACTCTGACACTTATCAACATCAGTAGCCAAATATAAATACTGTACAGATGGCTGAAGTTCTTCCCAGCTCTTTAGAATACTGTCCTAATGGGATATGATACAAGTCAGACACTGAGACTGAATTATTGTGATATCACTCGTCACTCTGCTGATTGGTTCATACACCAAGTGCTCAACACTGTGCATCTCAGAGTCAGAGTCCGGGCCTGCCTGCTTAGATAGAGAAGTACATCTCTGAACTTGGCAACCTGCTGCACATGAGTGAGAGACAGCACAATGGACATAGGTAAGTATAACCCTCCATATATTTTATTTATATTGGGGGTCATTCCGAGTCGTTCGCTCGGTAATTTTCTTCGCATCGCAGCGTTTTTCTGCTTAGTACGCATGCGCAATGTTTGCACTGCGACTGCGCCAAGTAATTTTGCTATGAAGATAGTTTTTTTACTCACGGCTTTTTCTTCGCTCCGGCGATCGTAATGTGATTGACAGGAAATGGGTGTTACTGGGCGGAAACACGGCGTTTTATGGGCGTGTGGATAAAAACGCTACCGTTTCCGGAAAAAACGCGGGAGTGGCTGGAGAAACGGGGGAGTGTCTGGGCGAACGCTGGGTGTGTTTGTGACGTCAAACCAGGAACGACAAGCACTAAACTGATCGCAGATGCCGAGTAAGTCTGAAGCTACTCTGAAACTGCTAAGTAGTTTGTAATCGCAATATTGCGAATACATCGTACGCAATTTTAAGAAGCTAAGATTCACTCCCAGTAGGCGGAGGCTTAGCGTGTGTAACTCTGCTAAAATCGCCTTGCGAGCGAACAACTCGGAATGACCCCCATTGTTCAGGTCATAAATGCACAGCCTGTGCAATAATTCAGTAGTTTACATAATAATTCACCATATTCAGCTCTGGAAGCGTTTACTACAAATATGCAGAACGGATGATTTTGGCCATCTGCGCATGCACAGCATTCACAGGGCACGTGCATTGGTATTCTGGGAAGGATGCGATTGCAATTAGGTTGGCAGGCGGTGGGCATTCGGGGCTGTGACCTGGCATTGAGGGGGAGTGGGGCATGAAAGGCAGGTGTGTCACTTTCGTTTTCGGGGCGGTCTGATGATGTTGCTTGCGTTTACTGTGGCGGGAAACATGGCGGCGGTGCTCCTGGCAAAAGTTGATAATATACTGGCACCTGAATACGGTAATAGCTCTGGAAATGGTAAGGTAAAATAAGGCAGTGTACTGACCTATCTAACACTTGTCAAAACGTCCACAGGATAAAAGAAGGAGTATGTTCAGCATGTCTGTTTTGTGATTGAGGCAGCGGCGGAACTACTAGAGGTGCAGCCGGTGCATTGCACCGGGGCCCGCCGCTATAAAGGGGCCCACAGCTGTCGGCAGTATAATGAGTCACACTGACTCATTATATGCCGCTGTGCTGCAGGTCCCGACAAATGAGATCAAAGGAAACAAGCTACAGGGCCGAAACCCCCTCTCCCAGATCGGCATGGACCTGCCTCCCCTCTCACCTCCGCCTCCCGCCCATGTCTCCAGCGTCCAGCGCCACACAATTATGGACTTTTCAGCCTGCTGGGAGGAGCGATGATACCACGCCTCCTCCCAGCTACTCCACTGCCGGCCGTCTTCTCTCCGCATTCCACGGGGCCTCTACAGGTCTTTGACTCTCTGCCAGCAGTGCCAACCTTCCGGGAGGGACAATGACGTCACGCCTTCTCCCAGCCGCCCGGAGCCTGGCCGTTTTCCCCTGCATGTAGACCCGCTCCTGGCCCCATTATGTATCTACCCAGTGCCCGTAAAGGTAGGCAGCTTCGCTGCAGTATGCCTGGCAAGGAGGGTAAGAGGTGTCAGACGTGACCAGTAAAGGAGGGGGTGGCAAGAGAGGGAACAGGAGCTAGGTGTGCACAGTATGGAAGGGTAGGGGTGGGGTGGGGTGGCAAGAGAGGGAACAGGAGTTAGGAGTGCCCAGTAAGAGAGGAAGGTGGAGAGAACAGGTGCTAGGTGAGTCCAGAAAGGGGGGGGGGGGGGGGGCAAGAGAGGGAACAGGAGCTAGGTGTGCCCAGTAAGGAAGGGTAAGGGGGGTGGGGGTGGCAAGAGAGGGAACAGGAGCTAGGTGTGCCCAGTAAGGAAGGGTAAGGGGGGTGGGGGTGGCAAGAGAGGGAACAGGAGCTAGGTGTGCCCAGCAAGGAAGGGTAAGGGGGGTGGGGGTGGCAAGAGAGGGAACAGGAGCTAGGTGTGCCCAGTAAGGAAGGGTAAGGGGGGTGGGGGTGGCAAGAGAGGGAACAGGAGCTAGGTGTGCCCAGTAAGGAAAGGTAAGGGGGGGGGGGGGTGGCAAGAGAGGGAACAGGTGCTAGGTGTGCTCAGTAAAGGGAGGAGGGGTGGAAGGAAAGGGAGCAGGTGCTAGGAGTGCTCATTATGAGAGGGGGGGGAGGGTAGCAAGAGGGGGAGCGGTGTTGGGTGTGCCCAATAAGAGAGGGGGAAGCTAGGTGAGCCCAGTACGGAAGGGGGAGCGGGGCTGGTGGGCTAAGTCTGCATGGCAAGGGGGAGGGCAGTGGTGCCAAGTTTGCCTAGCAAGACGGGTGGCCCTTAAATTTTTTGCTATGAGGCCCACAAAGTTCTAGCTATGCCCCTGCATCGGGTGATGGAAGGCAGGGAGCCACGGCAGCAGTGTTAACAGTTCAAATGAAAGGTGATACATAATCACCCTTCAAGTCAGCAGCTGAATCGAGAGCCTGGCCGCAGGCACAGACTGAATGCTGGGAATCTGTGAGTTGGACTGTGGCGCAGGGATGGCAAGGAAGCTGTCCACTGGTGGTGTATGCACTGTCCTGGAGTGAGCAGATGCTGTGAAAAGCCTTTCTGCTTACTGACGGAGCCAGCCAGAGCAAAGCAGGCTAGCATAGCAAGGTATGTTGCAAATCTGAAAAAAATTTAATTCCCACTTGGTTTTATAGATATACATCAGTGACAGCGGCAGAATCGCTAGTGACCAATCACAAGCGGTTCAGTTATGCTGGCGAATGTCAAAATGTTCATAATGGGGCAATTAGGAGTATGTTCTATATTCTAAAAAATAAAAACAACTAATACTTTATCACAGTAGCACAGTTGATGCTATGATTAGCATTACTGCCTCACAGCACTGAGGTCATGGGTTTGATTCCCACCTTGGCCCTAATGGTGTGGAGTTTGTATATTCTCCCCATGCTTGCGTGGGTTTCCTCCGGATGCTCCAACTTCCTCCCACAATCCAAAAATATATTGGTAGGTTAATTGACTCCCAACAAAAAATAACCCTAGTGTGAATGTGTGTGTACATGTGATAGGGAATATAGAGTGTAAGCTCCACTGGGACAGGGCTGATGTGAATGGACAGATATTCTCTGTAATGCGCTGCAGAATATGTGTGCGCAGAGCACTATTATGCAGAGACTTTTGGGACATTTTAATATGGATTTATCTTATACTCTTTGTATGTTTAAGAATGAGGACTGTAATTAGGTATTTAATGCTTTGTATAGTATATGGCGTTCAGTAATGTGCTTTGGTATATGTAGGTCACTAATGCTGTGTGTAAAATACGACAGTCGCTAATGCTGTCTAGTACATGGTGGTGAGGCCACACCTTTTTCAGACGCACACCGTCAGCACACACAAAGAGGCTCTCATTTAGGGTTGGGGCCCAAACCACATTGTCGCACCTGGGCCCACCCTTCACTAGTTCCGCCACTGGATTGAGGATTCATTTTCAACCTATATCTTGTAGGAAATTGCCTATGGCTGATAAAGTTCATAAATAGCTTACAATTGATCCCATAGGGTGAGCATAGATAGATAAAGTGGGCAAAACTGACTGTTCTACTGCAATTGTTGTCAGCAAGGACCCAGCAACAGTAAAGTAATGAAATCTAGAGATGAGCGGGTTCGGTTTCTTTGAATCCGAACCCGCACGAACTTCACTTTTTTTTCCACGGGTCCGAGCGACTCGGATCTTCCCGCCTTGCTCGGTTAACCCGAGCGCGCCCGAACGTCATCATGACGCTGTCGGATTCTCGCGAGGCTCGGATTCTATCGCGAGACTCGGATTCTATATAAGGAGCCGCGCGTCGCCGCCATTTTCACTCGTGCATTGAGATTGATAGGGAGAGGACGTGTCTGGCGTCCTCTCCATTAGAATAGAGATAGATAGATTAGATAGAGAGAGATTGTGCAGAGTCGCAGACAGAGTTAGTTTACCACAGTCAGTGACCAGTGCAGTTGCTAGTTAACTTTTATTTAATATAATATATCCGTTCACTTCTCTCTGCTATATCCGTTCTCTGCCTGAAAAAAAAAACGATACACAGCACAGTCAGTCACACAGTGTGACTCAGTCTGTGTGCACTCAGCTCAGCCCAGTGTGCTGCACAGTCATCAATGTATAAATTAAAAGCTTATAATTAATTGTGGGGGAGACTGGGGAGCACTGCAGGTTGTTAGCAGGAGCCAGGAGTACAATTATATTAATTAACAGTGCACACTTTTGCTGCAGGAGTGGTGACCAGTGCCTGACCACCAGTATAGTATTGTTGTATACTACTAATATCTCTTTAAATATCAACCAGTCTATATTAGCAGCAGACACAGTACAGTGCGGTAGTTCACGGCTGTGGCTACCTCTGTGTCGGCACACGGCAGGCAGTCCGTCCGACCAGAATTGTATTATTTATTATTATATACCTACCACCTAACCGTGGTTTTTTTTTCATTCTTTATACCGTCATAGTGTCATCCTAATTGTTACGAGTATACTACTATCTCTTTATCAACCAGTGTACAGTGCGGTAGTTCACGGCTGTGGCTACCTCTGTGTCGGCACACGGCAGGCAGTCCGTCCGACCAGAATTGTATTATTTATTATTATATACCTACCACCTAACCGTGGTTTTTTTTTCATTCTTTATACCGTCATAGTGTCATCCTAATTGTTACGAGTATACTACTATCTCTTTATCAACCAGTGTACAGTGCGGTAGTTCACGGCTGTGGCTACCTCTGTGTCGGCACACGGCAGGCAGTCCGTCCGACCAGAATTGTATTATTTATTATTATATACCTACCACCTAACCGTGGTTTTTTTTTCATTCTTTATACCGTCATAGTGTCATCCTAATTGTTACGAGTATACTACTATCTCTTTATCAACCAGTGTACAGTGCGGTAGTTCACGGCTGTGGCTACCTCTGTGTCGGCAGTCGGCAGGCAGTCCGTCCATCCATAATTGTATTATTATTATAATATATACCACCTAACCGTGGTTTTTTTTTCATTCTTTATACCGTCATAGTGTCATACTAGTTGTTACGAGTATACTACTATCTCTTTATCAACCAGTGTACAGTGCGGTAGTTCACGGCTGTGGCTACCTCTGTGTCGGCAGTCGGCAGGCAGTCCGTCCATCCATAATTGTATTATTATTATAATATATACCACCTAACTGTGGTTTTTTTTGCATTCTTTATACCGTCGTCATAGTGTCATACTAGTTGTTACGAGTATACTACTATCTCTTTATCAACCAGTGTACAGTGCGGTAGTTCACGGCTGTGGCTACCTCTGTGTCGGCAGTCGGCAGGCAGTCCGTCCATCCATAATTGTATTATTATTATAATATATACCACCTAACCGTGGTTTTTTTTTCATTCTTTATACCGTCGTCATAGTGTCATACTAGTTGTTACGAGTATACTACTATCTCTTTATCAACCAGTGTACAGTGCGGTAGTTCACGGCTGTGGCTACCTCTGTGTCGGCAGTCGGCAGGCAGTCCGTCCATCCATAATTGTATTATTATTATAATATATACCACCTAACCGTGGTTTTTTTTTCATTCTTTATACCGTCGTCATAGTGTCATACTAGTTGTTACGAGTATACTACTATCTCTTTATCAACCAGTGTACAGTGCGGTAGTTCACGGCTGTGGCTACCTCTGTGTCGGCAGTCGGCAGGCAGTCCGTCCATCCATAATTGTATTATTATTATAATATATACCACCTAACCGTGGTTTTTTTTTCATTCTTTATACCGTCGTCATAGTGTCATACTAGTTGTTACGAGTATACTACTATCTCTTTATCAACCAGTGTACAGTGCGGTAGTTCACGGCTGTGGCTACCTCTGTGTCGGCAGTCGGCAGGCAGTCCGTCCATCCATAATTGTATTATTATTATAATATATACCACCTAACCGTGGTTTTTTTATACCACCTAACCGTGGCAGTCCGTCCATAATTGTATACTAGTATCCAATCCATCCATCTCCATTGTTTACCTGAGGTGCCTTTTAGTTCTGCCTATAAAATATGGAGAACAAAAAAGTTGAGGTTCCAAAATTAGGGAAAGATCAAGATCCACTTCCACCTCGTGCTGAAGCTGCTGCCACTAGTCATGGCCGAGACGATGAAATGCCAGCAACGTCGTCTGCCAAGGCCGATGCCCAATGTCATAGTACAGAGCATGTCAAATCCAAAACACCAAATATCAGAAAAAAAAGGACTCCAAAACCTAAAATAAAATTGTCGGAGGAGAAGCGTAAACTTGCCAATATGCCATTTACCACACGGAGTGGCAAGGAACGGCTGAGGCCCTGGCCTATGTTCATGGCTAGTGGTTCAGCTTCACATGAGGATGGAAGCACTCAGCCTCTCGCTAGAAAACTGAAAAGACTCAAGCTGGCAAAAGCACCGCAAAGAACTGTGCGTTCTTTGAAATCCCAAATCCACAAGGAGAGTCCAATTGTGTCGTTTGCGATGCCTGACCTTCCCAACACTGGACGTGAAGAGCATGCGCCTTCCACTATTTGCATGCCCCCTGCAAGTGCTGGAAGGAGCACCCGCAGTCCAGTTCCTGATAGTCAGATTGAAGATGTCAGTGTTGAAGTACACCAGGATGAGGAGGATATGGGTGTTGCTGGCGCTGGGGAGGAAATTGACCAGGAGGATTCTGATGGTGAGGTGGTTTGTTTAAGTCAGGCACCCGGGGAGACACCTGTTGTCCGTGGGAGGAATATGGCCGTTGACATGCCAGGTGAAAATACCAAAAAAATCAGCTCTTCGGTGTGGAGGTATTTCACCAGAAATGCGGACAACAGGTGTCAAGCCGTGTGTTCCCTTTGTCAAGCTGTAATAAGTAGGGGTAAGGACGTTAACCACCTCGGAACATCCTCCCTTATACGTCACCTGCAGCGCATTCATAATAAGTCAGTGACAAGTTCAAAAACTTTGGGTGACAGCGGAAGCAGTCCACTGACCAGTAAATCCCTTCCTCTTGTAACCAAGCTCACGCAAACCACCCCACCAACTCCCTCAGTGTCAATTTCCTCCTTCCCCAGGAATGCCAATAGTCCTGCAGGCCATGTCACTGGCAAGTCTGACGAGTCCTTTCCTGCCTGGGATTCCTCCGATGCATCCTTGCGTGTAACGCCTACTGCTGCTGGCGCTGCTGTTGTTGCCGCTGGGAGTCGATGGTCATCCCAGAGGGGAAGTCGTAAGCCCACTTGTACTACTTCCAGTAAGCAATTGACTGTTCAACAGTCCTTTGCGAGGAAGATGAAATATCACAGCAGTCATCCTACTGCAAAGCGGATAACTGAGTCCTTGACAACTATGTTGGTGTTAGACGTGCGTCCGGTATCCGCCGTTAGTTCACAGGGAACTAGACAATTTATTGAGGCAGTGTGCCCCCGTTACCAAATACCATCTAGGTTCCACTTCTCTAGGCAGGCGATACCGAGAATGTACACGGACGTCAGAAAAAGACTCACCAGTGTCCTAAAAAATGCAGTTGTACCCAATGTCCACTTAACCACGGACATGTGGACAAGTGGAGCAGGGCAGGGTCAGGACTATATGACTGTGACAGCCCACTGGGTAGATGTATGGACTCCCGCCGCAAGAACAGCAGCGGCGGCACCAGTAGCAGCATCTCGCAAACGCCAACTCTTTCCTAGGCAGGCTACGCTTTGTATCACCGCTTTCCAGAATACGCACACAGCTGAAAACCTCTTACGGCAACTGAGGAAGATCATCGCGGAATGGCTTACCCCAATTGGACTCTCCTGTGGATTTGTGGCATCGGACAACGCCAGCAATATTGTGTGTGCATTAAATATGGGCAAATTCCAGCACGTCCCATGTTTTGCACATACCTTGAATTTGGTGGTGCAGAATTTTTTAAAAAACGACAGGGGCGTGCAAGAGATGCTGTCGGTGGCCAGAAAAATTGCGGGACACTTTCGGCGTACAGGCACCACGTACAGAAGACTGGAGCACCACCAAAAACTACTGAACCTGCCCTGCCATCATCTGAAGCAAGAAGTGGTAACGAGGTGGAATTCAACCCTCTATATGCTTCAGAGGTTGGAGGAGCAGCAAAAGGCCATTCAAGCCTATACAATTGAGCACGATATAGGAGATGGAATGCACCTGTCTCAAGTGCAGTGGAGAATGATTTCAACGTTGTGCAAGGTTCTGATGCCCTTTGAACTTGCCACACGTGAAGTCAGTTCAGACACTGCCAGCCTGAGTCAGGTCATTCCCCTCATCAGGCTTTTGCAGAAGAAGCTGGAGGCATTGAAGAAGGAGCTAACACGGAGCGATTCCGCTAGGCATGTGGGACTTGTGGATGCAGCCCTTAATTCGCTTAACAAGGATTCACGGGTGGTCAATCTGTTGAAATCAGAGCACTACATTTTGGCCACCGTGCTCGATCCTAGATTTAAAGCCTACCTTGGATCTCTCTTTCCGGCAGACACAGGTCTGCTGGGGTTGAAAGACCTGCTGGTGACAAAATTGTCAAGTCAAGCGGAACGCGACCTGTCAACATCTCCTCCTTCACATTCTCCCGCAACTGGGGGTGCGAGGAAAAGGCTCAGAATTCCGAGCCCACCCGCTGGCGGTGATGCAGGGCAGTCTGGAGCGACTGCTGATGCTGACATCTGGTCCGGACTGAAGGACCTGACAACGATTACGGACATGTCGTCTACTGTCACTGCATATGATTCTCTCAACATTGATAGAATGGTGGAGGATTATATGAGTGACCGCATCCAAGTAGGCACGTCACACAGTCCGTACTTATACTGGCAGGAAAAAGAGGCAATTTGGAGGCCCTTGCACAAACTGGCTTTATTCTACCTAAGTTGCCCTCCCACAAGTGTGTACTCCGAAAGAGTGTTTAGTGCCGCCGCTCACCTTGTCAGCAATCGGCGTACGAGGTTACATCCAGAAAATGTGGAGAAGATGATGTTCATTAAAATGAATTATAATCAATTCCTCCGCGGAGACATTGACCAGCAGCAATTGCCTCCACAAAGTACACAGGGAGCTGAGATGGTGGATTCCAGTGGGGACGAATTGATAATCTGTGAGGAGGGGGATGTACACGGTGATATATCGGAGGGTGAAGATGAGGTGGACATCTTGCCTCTGTAGAGCCAGTTTGTGCAAGGAGAGATTAATTGCTTCTTTTTTGGGGGGGGTCCAAACCAACCCGTCATATCAGTCACAGTCGTGTGGCAGACCCTGTCACTGAAATGATGGGTTGGTTAAAGTGTGCATGTCCTGTTTTGTTTATACAACATAAGGGTGGGTGGGAGGGCCCAAGGATAATTCCATCTTGCACCTCTTTTTTCTTTTCTTTTTCTTTGCATCATGTGCTGATTGGGGAGGGTTTTTTGGAAGGGACATCCTGCGTGACACTGCAGTGCCACTCCTAGATGGGCCCGGTGTTTGTGTCGGCCACTAGGGTCGCTAATCTTACTCACACAGCTACCTCATTGCGCCTCTTTTTTTCTTTGCGTCATGTGCTGTTTGGGGAGGGTTTTTTGGAAGGGACATCCTGCGTGACACTGCAGTGCCACTCCTAGATGTGCCCGGTGTTTGTGTCGGCCACTAGGGTCGCTAATCTTACTCACACAGTCAGCTACCTCATTGCGCCTCTTTTTTTCTTTGCGTCATGTGCTGTTTGGGGAGGGTTTTTTGGAAGGGCCATCCTGCGTGACACTGCAGTGCCACTCCTAGATGGGCCCGGTGTTTGTGTCGGCCACTAGGGTCGCTTATCTTACTCACACAGCGACCTCGGTGCAAATTTTAGGACTAAAAATAATATTGTGAGGTGTGATGTGTTCAGAATAGGCTGAAAATGAGTGTAAATTATGTTTTTTGAGGTTAATAATACTTTGGGATCAAAATTACCCCCGAATTCTATGATTTAAGCTGTTTTTTAGGGTTTTTTTAAAAAAACACCCGAATCCAAAACACACCCGAATCCGACAAAAAAAATTCGGTGAGGTTTTGCCAAAACGCGGTCGAACCCAAAACACGGCCGCGGAACCGAACCCAAAACCAAAACACAAAACCCGAAAAATTTCCGGCGCTCATCTCTAAAATCTATGTCGGTCGTATACAATTATACCTTTGTTTCCCAGCCACAGGCTAAAGTTGATTATATACTGTAAGTGTTTACAAAATATAAAGCTGAACTTTAAACAAGAATGTTACATGAATCAAGTGTTCTGGTTATTGGGGTTTAGCTGCATAATCCAGCCATTAAAATCCTAATTTGATGTAGTAAAAGTATTATGGCAAAGCAGGGAGGAGGTAGTGTATAATTAATAATGCAGAGCAATGCAAGATGTGTTTAATAACACTCAGAATCAATTGTAGCAGCAATTTTAATACCTATATAAAATAAATTCCACAAAGAAAAAAAAATGTATTTGCAAAATGTGTTGAACATTAGATATTAGGTTGTAATGTAAAGGAAAACAAGATGTAAAATAGTACACAGTGCAAAAGTAACACAAGCTGTGTAGGAAAACATCAGTGAAGCACATAATTACAAAGCATGTTTCTGCAATAAATAAATCTCATTTTTGTTTGTATTTCCACAACAGTTGTACATTTGTTAATCTGGGTGGTCTTCAGTATGCCGAATGTCGGGATCCCGGCGCACAGTATACCGGCGCCGGGATCCCGACACCCGGCATACCGACACTTATTCTCTCTTGTGGGGGTCCACGACCCCCCTGGAGGGAGAATAAATAGCGTGGCGCACGTAGCACGCCACCGTGCCCGCAAGGGGCTCCTTTGCGCTCGGCACACTGTTGGTATGCCGGCAGTCGGGCTCCCGGCGCAGGTATGCTGGTCGCCGGGAGCCCGGCCACCGGCATACCATACTACACCCGTTAATCTTAAATGGCGTTTAGCACTTTAAAATAAATGTAAGGGGCTGATACAGAGGTGGCTGCTGCTGAGCCTGCTGGTGCTGGAGTTGCGGCTGTTATACTATGCAAATGCTACTATCAGCCTTCCTCTGGTGTAATAGCCTAGGTCGGAATGTGCAAGGACTGAGACTCCCACTTTCAGCATCGCTGCATGCTGTAATTCCGCTGGCACTGTATTTAGGGGCTGATTCAGACCTGGACGCAGATGCGCCGTCGCTCGCAACGAGTGGAGGATTTACCACATGGCAACCAAAGCAACTGCCTAGGGCCCTGTTGGTCCCAGTGGGCCCGCCGACAAGGCTGTATAAAGGGCATTTCCAGCTGACCACAAGCCTCACCGAAATTGTCCTAGGGCCGGGCTGGTTGAATAATCCCAGCAGGCTATCAGTGATTAGACAGCTGTTGGTTGCCGACTCCAGCACATGCCCATGTCTCCAGTCCTGCAGTACTGTGCGTGTGACCAGTCATGACACATTTGTGTATGACGTCAGATGCGCAGAGAGAGGAGCCGGGATGTGCACAGAAAAATAGGAATTTAATACCTACCTTCCTTTTCTCCTAGTCCGTAGTGGATACTGGGGTCTTGTTCTTTAGTACCATGGGGTATAGATTGGGTCCACTAGAGCCTGGCACTTTAAAACTTTTAGTTTGTGTATGTGTGTGCTGGCTCCTCCCCTCTATGCCCCTCCTACCAGACTCAGTCTAGGAAAACTGTGCCCAAGAAGACAGACATAATATGAGGGAAGAACAATACAACAGCGGTGAGGCAACAAGCCAACACACAAACATGAATGAAAAAGGTGTCGCTAACCCGAACAGAGGGGTAGCAACACCAACCTAAACTGGATAGCATGGCTATCCCAACAATAAAATGGGGACTGCAACGTCGGTCCAACCAAATACTTACACAGGTAAGCAGGAACGGAGCACTGAGGCGGGCGCCCAGTATCCACTACGGACTAGCAGAAAAGGAATTACCGGTAGGTATTAAATTCCTATTTTCTCTTACATCCTAGTGGATACTGGGCTCTTGTACTTTAGTACCATGGGGAAGTCCCAAAGCTCCAAAACAGGTGGGAGAGTGCTGAGACCCCTGTAAAACCACCTGACCAAACTGAAGGTCATCCTTGGACAAGGTATTGAACCTACAGAATTTGACAAACATGTTCGAACCAGACCAAGTTACAGCTCAGCACAATTGGAGGGCCGAGACACCCCGGGCAGCTGCCCAGGAAGAGCCCACCGACCTCGTCGAGTGGCCCTGAATAGACGACAGCAAAATCAGAGCCGCCAAAGTATAGGCCTGTTGAATGGTCAACCGGACCCAACGAGCAATAGATTGCTTAGAGGCTGGCCGACCAATCTTGGAGGCATCATAAAGGACAAACAGAGAGTCAGATTTCCGATGACGGGCAGTCCTTTTGACATAAATTTTCAGAGCCCTGACCACATCCAAGGACTAAGGACCAATGAAAGCGTCAGATAACACCGGAACCACAATAGGCTGATTCACATGAAAAGCTGACACCATCTTCAGCAAAAACTGAGGACGGGTCCTTACGATGGGCAGTACCACCACTTTTAATTTTTAGAAGCTTTAGCAAATCTCCCCCTGACAGTTAATAAGAATTAACAGTGATTATTTTCCCAGAAGAAAACCGAGGATGAAACAATAGTGATGCAGTGAAAGCAGGATCCCATGGCAATATCTGATGGTGGTTACAGGCAGAAACCTATAATAGCAATTCTATTTATTGTTTCCTGGCCACTGTCACTTCCAACTACACCTTCCAGTCGGGATGCGGTCAATTTACTTACAGTCAAAATCCCGACAGTCAAAATCCTGACAACCATTGACCGACGGTCAAAATCCCAACAAGGTCAAAATCCCAACATTTAAAATATCGACAGTTCAAAAAATCAACATGAGTTTTTCATTGAAACCGACTTGTTCATACTTTACCATCCCAGTGGACCTGGAGGGGGAATATAATAGTGTGCCGAGCGCAGTCAGGCACCGTGCCCGAAGCATGGCAAGTGCAGCGAGCCATGCGGGGGGACGCAGCACACTTATACAGCATCCATGTCGACCTGTGTCAACATACACTCAAAACCAGTGAAAAACTTGTGTCGACTTTCTGACCTGTCGACATTTTAAATGTCTATTTTGCCCTTGTCTGTATTTTAATTGTCAGTATTTTGACCTTGTCAGGATTTTGACTGTCGGTGAATTGCTGTTGGGATTTTGACCGTCTGGATATTGATTGTAGATATTTCATACTAAACCCCTTTCAGTCTTATAGCAAAGAAATATAAATACTTTAAATGTATGTGGTGATATTAACTATATACAGTATGCATGTGGCCCACTGGCGTATCTATAATGGGTGCAGTGTGTGCGGTGCACACGGGCCCCTGGGTCCAGAGGGGGCCCACATCGCACACATTTCTTCTATACTCACCTTTCCGGCATCCATTGGTGACTGTGTGCGGGCCCTTTTTCTCCCGTAGCCGTCACCACCGCTGCTAGCGCACTGAGCACTAGAGACTCGTCTACCGTGCATGCGCAGGACTCTGAAAAAATGGTGCGGCGGCCATTTTTGGGGAGTCCTGTTCATGCGCTGTAGAGTCTGGCACTGTGCCGGAGTCTCAAGGCTGAGAGGGCTAGCAGCGGCGGTGATGGCTACAGGAGAGGAGGGGCCCACCCACGGAGTCTGCACACAGGTCCCCTCCTCTCTAGAAATGCCTCTGATGTGGCCCCTTACAACACTGCATGGTTTTTCAGCAGACCCAGATGCAGAGGCTGGAGACATGGCTAAGGCAAGTGTGGCTATGCCCAATTAGGAAGCTTGTGGAGAAAGTACTATAGGTGTTACCACAAAGTGGCAGTTTGCAATGAAAGGAAAGCGTGTTGGGGGTCATTCCGAGTTGTTCGCTCGGTAAAAATCTTCGCATCGCAGCGATTTTCCACTTAATGCGCATGCGCAATGTCCGCACTGCGACTGCGCCAAGTAAATTTGCTATGCAGTTAGGATTTTTACTCACGGCTTTTTCATCGTTCTGGCGATCGTAATGTGATTGACAGGAAATGGGTGTTACTGGGCGGAAACAGGCCGTTTTATGGGCGTGTGGGAAAAAACGCTACCGTTTCCGGAAAAAACGCAGGAGTAGCCGGAGAAACGGGGGAGTGTCTGGGCGAACGCTGGGTGTGTTTGTGACGTCAAACCAGGAACGACAAGCACTGAAATGATCGCAGATGCCGAGTAAGGTTGAAGTTACTCAGAAACTGCTACGAGGTGTATAATCGCAATATTGCGAATACATCGTTCGCAATTTTAAGATGCTAAGATTCACTCCCAGTAGGCGGTGGCTTAGCATGAGCAAATCTGCTAAAATCCGCTTGCGAGTGAACAACTCGGAATGACCCCCATTGTACCATCTTGGGGGAGAATGGTTGTGTCTCCCTGGCAAGCCTGTGTTGCTTTGTACCCTGCTTTTATTCAACCCTGGCTTCTGTCAGCTGCCAGCACTGAATAGCAAATGGGTCCACTTAGATATATGCCCGTGTCACCTAAAATCTGCTAAATTATTTAAATAATGTAGGAGCAACAGAAATATGGTATTTACACTATAAATGTGTATTTGTGGCCTGTTCATATTGATTATACTAGTCTGTTTTTAGTGCTGTGACTTGTAAAATAAGATTTTACTCACCGGTAAATCTATTTCTCGTAGTCCGTAGTGGATGCTGGGAACTCCGTAAGGACCATGGGGAATAGACGGGCTCCGCAGGAGACTGGGCACTCTAAAAGAAAGATTAGGTACTATCTGGTGTGCACTGGCTCCTCCCTCTATGCCCCTCCTCCAGACCTCAGTTAGGATACTGTGCCCGGAAGAGCTGACACAATAAGGAAGGATTTTGAATCCCGGGTAAGACTCATACCAGCCACACCAATCACACCGTATAACTCGTGATACTATACCCAGTTAACAGTATGAAATATAACTGAGCCTCTCAACAGATGGCTCAACAATAACCCTTTAGTTAGGCAATAACTATAAACAAGTATTGCAGACAATCCGCACTTGGGATGGGCGCCCAGCATCCACTACGGACTACGAGAAATAGATTTACCGGTGAGTAAAATCTTATTTTCTCTGACGTCCTAGTGGATGCTGGGAACTCCATAAGGACCATGGGGATTATACCAAAGCTCCCAAACGGGCGGGAGAGTGCGGATGACTCTGCAGCACCGAATGAGAGAACTCAAGGTCCTCCTCAGCCAGGGTATCAAATTTGTAGAATTTTGCAAACGTGTTTGCCCCTGACCAAGTTGCAGCTCGGCAAAGTTGTAAAGCCGAGACCCCTCGGGCAGCCGCCCAAGATGAGCCCACCTTCCTTGTGGAATGGGCTTTTACTGATTTAGGATGCAGCAATCCAGCCGCAGAATGCGCCAGCTGAATTGTGCTACAAATTCAGCGAGCAATAGTCTGCTTAGAAGCAGGAGCACCTATTTTGTTGGGTGCATACAGGATAAAAAGCGAGTCGGTTTTCCTGACTCCAGCCGTCCTGGAAATATAAATTTTTAAGGCCCTGACTACGTCCAGTAACTTGGAATCTTCCAAGTCCCTAGTAGCCGCAGGCACTACAATAGGTTGGTTCAAGTGAAAAGCTGATACCACCTTAGGGAGAAACTGGGGACGAGTCCTCAATTCTGCCCTATCCATATGGAAAATCAGATAAGGGCTTTTACATGACAAAGCCGCCAATTCTGACACACGCCTGGCCGAAGCCAAGGCCAATAACATGACCACTTTCCACGTGAGATATTTCAGATCCACAGTTTTAAGTGGCTCAAACCAATGTGATTTCCGGAAACTCAACACCACGTTAAGATCCCACGGTGCCACAGGAGGCACAAAAGGGGGGCTGAATATGTAGCACTCCCTTTACAAAAGTCTGAACTTTAGGCAGTGAAGCCAGTTCTTTCTGGAAGAAAATCGACAGAGCCGAAATCTGGACCTTAATGGAACCCAATTTTAGGCCCATAGTCACTCCCGACTGTAGGAAGTGCAGAAAACGACCCAGCTGAAATTCCTCTGTTGGGGCCTTCCTGGCCTCACACCACGCAACATATTTTCGCCAAATACGGTGATAATGGTTTGCGGTTACTTCTTTCCTGGCTTTTATCAGCGTAGGAATGACTTCCTCCGGAATGCCCTTTTTGCTTTAGGATCCGGAATTCAACCGCCATGCCGTCCACCGCAGCCGCGGTAAGTCTTGGAACAGACAGGGCCCCTGCTGTAGCAGATCCTGTCTGAGCGGTAGAGGCCATGGGTCCTCTGATATTATTTCTGTAAGTTCTGGGTACCAAGCTCTTCTTGGCCCATCCGGAACCACGAGTATCGTTCTTACTCCTCGTTTTCTTATTATTCTCAGTACCTTTGGTATGAGAGGCAGAGGAGGGAATACATAAACCGACTGGTACACCCACGGTGTCACTAGAGCGTCCACAGCTATTGCCTGAGGGTCCCTTGACCTGGCGCAATATCTAGTTTTTTGTTTAGGCGGGACGCCATCATGTCCACCTGTGGCCTTTCCCAACGGTTTACCAACAGTTGGAAGACTTCTGGATGAAGTCCCCACTCTCCCGGGTGTCGGTCGTGTCTGCTGAGGAAGTCTGCTTCCCAGTTGTCCACTCCCGGAATGAACACTGCTGACAGTGCTAAGACGTGATTTTCCGCCCATCGGAGAATCCTTGTGGCTTCTGCCATCGCCATCCTGCTTCTTGTGCCGCCCTGTCGGTTTACATGGGCGACTGCCGTGATGTTGTCTGATTGGATCAGTACCGGCTGGTTTTGAAGCAGAGGCCTTGCCAGACTTAGGGCATTGTAAATGGCCCTCAGTTCCAAAATATTTATGTGTTGGGACGACTCCTGACTTGACCAAAGTCCATGGAAATTTCTTCCCTGTGTGACTGCCCCCCAGCCGCGAAGGCTGGCATCCGTGGTTACCAGGACCCAGTCCTGCATGCCGAATCTGCGGCCCTCTTGAAGATAAGCACTCTGCAGCCACCACAGTAGAGATACCCTGGTCCTTGGAGACAGGGTTATCAGCCGATGCATCTGAAGATGCGATCCCGACCACTTGTCCAAGAGGTCCCACTAAAAGGTTCTTGTATGGAACCTGCCGAATGGAATTTTGCTTCGTAAGAAGCTACCATTTTTCCCAGGACTCATGTGCAGTGATGCACCGATACCTGTTTTTGTTTTCAGGAGGTCTCTGACTAGAGATGACAGCTCCTTGGCTTTCTCCTGCAGGAGAAACACTTTTTTTCTGTTCTGTGTCCAGAACCATCCCCAGGAACAGTAGGCGTGTGGTAGGAACCAGCTGTGACTTTGGAATGTATAGAATCCATCCGTGCTGTTGTAGCACTTCCCGAGATAGTGCTACTCCGACCAACAACTGCTCCTTGGACCTCGCCTTTATAAGGAGATCGTCCAAGTACGGGATAATTAAAACTCCCTTTTTTCGAAGGAGTATCATCATTTCTGCCATTACCTTGGTAAAGACCCTCGGTGCCGTGGACAGTCCAAACGGCAGTGTTTGGAATTGGTAACGGCAATCCTGTACCACAAATCTGAGGTACTCCTGGTGAGGATGGTAAATGGGGACATGTAGGTAAGCATCCTTGATGTCCAGGGATACCATGTAATCCCCCTCCTCCAGGCTTGCAATAACCGCCCTGAGCGATTCCATCTTGAACTTGAATTTTTTTATGTATGTGTTCAAGGATTTCAAATTTAAAATGGGTCTCACCGAACCGTCCGGTTTCGGTACCACAAACAGTGTGGAATAGTAACCCCGTCCTTGTTGAAGTAGGGGCACCTTGACTATCACCTGCTGGGAATACAGCTTGTGAATTGCCTCTAGCACAGCCTCCCTGCCTGAGGGAGTTGTCGGCAAAGCAGATTTGAGGAAACGGCGGGGGGGAGACGCCTCAAATTCCAGCTTGTACCCCTGAGATACTACTTGAAGGATCCAGGGATCCACCTGTGAGCGAGCCCACTGATCGCTGAAATTTTTGAGGCGGCCCCCCACCGTACCTGGCTACGCCTGTGGAGCCCCGCGTCATGCGGTGGACTCAGAGGAAGCGGGGGAAGAATTTTGATTCTGGGAACTGGCTGACTGGTGCAGCTTTTTCCCTCTTCCCTCGTCTCTGTGTAGAAAGGAAGCGCCTTTGACCCGCTTGCTTTTCTGAAGCCGAAAGGACTGTACCTGATAATACAGTGCTTTTCTTAGGCTGTGAGGAAACCTGAGGTAAAAAAAATTTTTTCCCAGCTGTTGCTGTGGATACGCGGTCCCAGAGACCACCCCCAAACAATTCCTCACCCTTATAAGGCTCTATGTGCCTTTTAAAGTCAGCATCACCTGTCCAGTGTCGGGTCTCTCATACCCTCCTGACAGAATGGACATTGCATTAATTCTGGATGCCAGCCGGCAAAATATCCCTCTGTGCATCCCTCATATATAAGACGACGTCTTATGTTCGCAAAATAGTATCCCTGTTTGACAGGGTTACAGACCACGCTGCAGCAGCACTATCTGCAGGTCTCAGTCTAGTACCTGAGTGTGTAAATACAGACTTCAGGATAGCCTCCTGCTATTTATCAGCAGGTACCTACAAAGTGGCCGTATCCTAAGACGGCAGTGCCACCTTTTTTGACAAACGTGTGAGCGCCTTATCCACCCTAGGGGATATCTCCCAGCGTAACTTATCCTCTGGCGGGAAAGGGTACGCCATCAGTAACTTTTTAGAAATTACCAGTTTCTTATCGAGGGAACCCACGCTTTTTCACACTACATTCACTCATTTGATGGGGGAACAAAACACTGCCTGCTTTTTCTCCCCACACATAAAACTCTTTTTTAGTGGTACTTGGGTTAATGTCAGAAATGTGTAACACATTTTTTATTGCCGGGATCATGTAACGGATGTTCCTAGTGGATTGTGTATATGTCTCAACCTCGTCGACACTGGAGTCAGACTCCGTGTCGACATCTGTGTCTGCCATCTGAGGGAGCGGGCGTTTTTGAGCCCCTGATGGCCTTTGAGACGCCTGGGCAGGCGCGGGCTGAGAAGCCGGCTGTCCCATAGCTGTTACGTCATCCAGCCTTTTATGTAAGGAGTTGACACTGTCGGTTAATACCTTCCACCTATCCATTCACTCTGGTGTCGGCCCACAGGGGGCGACATCCCATTTATCGGCATCTGCTCCGCCTCCACATAAGCCTCCTCATCAAACATGTCGACACAGCCGTACCGACACACCGCACACACACACAGGGAATGCTCTGACTGAGGACAGGACCCCACACAGCCCTTTGGGGAGACAGAGAGAGAGTATGCCAGCACACACCAGAGCGCTATATAATGTAGGGATAAAAACTATCACTGAGTGAATTTTCCCCAATAGCTGCTTGTATAAACAATATTGCGCCTAAATTTAGTGCCCCCCCTCTCTTTTTAACCCTTTAAGCCTGAAAACTACAGGGGAGAGCCTGGGGAGCTGTCTTCCAGCTACACTGTGAAGAGAAAATGGCGCCAGTGTGCCGAGGGAGATAGCTCCGCCCCTTTTTCGCAGACTTTTCTCCCGCTTTTTTATGGATTCTGGCAGGGGTAATTATCACATATATAGCCTCTGGGGCTATATATTGTGATTATTTTGCCAGCCAAGGTGTTTTTATTGCTGCTCAGGGCGCCCCCCCCAGCGCCCTGCACCCTCAGTGACCGGAGTGTGAAGTGTGTATGAGGAGCAATGGCGCACAGCTGCAGTGCTGTGCGCTACCTTGGTGAAGACTGAAGTCTTCTGCCGCCGATTTTCCGGACCATATTCATGCTTCTGGCTCTGTAAGGGGGGCGGCGGCGCGGCTCCGGGAACGAACACCAAGGACGGGTCCTGCGGTCGATCCCTCTGGAGCTAATGGTGTCCAGTAGCCTAAGAAGCCCAAGCTAGCTGCAAGCAGGTAGGTTCGCTTCTTCTCCCCTTAGTCCCTCGTTGCAGTGAGCCTGTTGCCAGCAGCTCTCACTGTAAAATAAAAAACCTAACATATACTTTCTTTCTAGGAGCTCAGGAGAGCCCCTAGTGTGCAACCAGCTCGGGCCGGGCACAGAAATCTAACTGAGGTCTGGAGGAGGGGCATAGAGGGAGGAGCCAGTGCACACCAGATAGTACCTAATCTTTCTTTTAGAGTGCCCAGTCTCCTGCGGAGCCCGTCTATTCCCCATGGTCCTTACGGAGTTCCCAGCATCCACTAGGACGTCAGAGAAAAAGTCTTAGCCTTAGAATCTGCTAGATATCCCAGTAATAGCAGTCACTGTCTTTTCTAAAAACTTCTCCTGCTACATATTTACTAAGAAGTGTCCACCATGACTGAATCATTTGACTGTCCACTAGAGCTCCTCATTGGCATTGTTCCATAGGTAAAGTGCCAGGGGGCACCATACAGAGAGGGAAAAGCAAAGTTTTTTTCCTCTAGAATGGTAAGTGTGCTGTAATAACTAAATTGTATTCATGTAGCAAAGCTAGATCTTTCATATCTGCCTGACATACATTTTCTCATGAAATTTCTTTTACATTGAATCACACAGTAGAAGTAAACAAAGCCTATTTACCACATGTATATGGACAAACTAATGGATTTGATTAGCACCATAGGTGGTTCTTAAACTGTTTTTGTCCCCCACTTAGTGCTGGGTTTGCTTGTTATGTGTTTTTGTCTCCCCATGCCCTATTTATGGCAGCAACATGTAGCATGTGTACTCTCTATGAATGCTTTTAGATCAGCTTGCTCAATTACCTACATTTCTCAAACTGTATCTATGGCAGCAACAAGTTGCATTTGTATTTCCTTGGAAATTTGTTATGCCAATTTCTAGGACACAAAGCTCACTGTAAGAAGGGGAAGTGGAAGGATGAGATTGTATCTTGATATACCAATTAAAATGTAGTTAGTTGGCAGAAGTTATGCCTCTGAGCCGTGATACACATGAGGCTTTTGATTCTGTCCTTTAGTTCCACCT
Organism: Pseudophryne corroboree; assembly: GCF_028390025.1. Lineage (NCBI taxonomy): Eukaryota > Metazoa > Chordata > Amphibia > Anura > Myobatrachidae > Pseudophryne > Pseudophryne corroboree. The sequence goes on along the minus strand of NC_086448.1, from coordinate 135,417,556 downwards.
TTTAGCTGTGCTTAAGATTTGGGAGTTTGACCAAGACATTATCAACTGATTAGGTACTTGTATTCCTCCCCATTTACCTTTCTCCTTATCAATGGTCTTATAGGAGGGACAGAATTCTCTCGGGTCACAGAACTCACCAGGGATGTCACCTTAACAGCACCTATTAACTTGGCTACGCCCCCCCCCCCACCCCCCCTCTCTGTTTACACCAGGAAAGCTCTTTTTTGAAGGCATTACAGTTGACCATCATGAGACTAAGGTGACTGCATTTGCTGATGATCTGCTTCTTTACATTTCTGCCCCTTAAAACTCTTTATCTCGTATATTGCATTTACTTGATCTGTTTGACCAGATCTCTGGATTTTATATTAATCCTCTCCATAAGTTTAACTTACCTTGGCATTCAACTGCTGAAGAATATTGCAGACCTTGACCAACTGAATGTTACTCCAGTTATTAAGATTCTATCTGACGAACTTAGGGCCTGGAATCATCTCATGTTTTCCTATCTAGCCAGGATGAATGATATACTTCCCCAAACTACTTTATATGTTCCATCTCTATTAACTCATAGGGATGTTCAACATATTCAATGTTTTTGCAACGTTTTGTGGAACAATGAATGCCTCAAAATTAGTATGCAAAGCTATATAAGCCTAGAGTTAATGGAGGAACCAACTCCCCTAAAATACACATATAATAATTATGCTGTGATTTTGCAAAACTTAGAGATCAGTTGGGAAATACAGAAATGTATGCTGCTACCTCACTGGAATTCACATACCTTCCATGCATGGATATGACTAGCTTTCTCCACTTACATGACCAAAAGGTTCCCACAGAATTATAAGACAACCTGCTTCTTTGGTCACCGAGAAAGCCCAAGTTTCTGGATGGCATGGCTGCTCATCTCTTCACATTTTGGAGACTTGGGTGGCATCCTCATTGGCTTCTTTGTCAATGCTAGACACATAAACCACTCTCTTATTCTGAGGCATCTCAAAAGTTTCCAATTATACATGCTGTAACATAGGAACCCTAAAATGCCATTTTCTTATATATAACCTGTCAATGTATATTCTATATGAAAATGTTACTTGCAAACTGTATGCCAAAATGACATTTTGTAATTAACTCCAGGTAATTGAACTGAGTCAGAGGAAATTTGGATTGTAACAGCAGTGTACAGTATGTTTACACTACCCAGCAGAAGGTCCTGTGTAGCTGGTACTGTCTTCCTTGCTATCTATAGCGGTGTAAAAAAATTTTTCCAAGGAAGGTGATAGAAATTACTCAAGGCATTTGGTCAGGAAATCTCCTTCCTGACTAAATTATAAATCTGACCAGTATGGACCAGCCACAGATAGCCTTTAAACGTAATGAAACAAGATATTAAGAGACCCCTGCCTGTTTGACAGGGAAGACCTGTGGTAAAGGAACAAAGACACAAATGTCCCAATCATTTACTTTTGGTTTTGAAAGAGTTCAAATCCACAAGTGTTGGGGTCAAAGGAGCAGGACTGGATAGAAAAAAAATGTCTTTTTAACTGAATCCAGTGTGCATTTTTTGGAGGACAGCCATGCACTGAGAATGCCCGTAACTCTTGTCTTTGTGACACCACCCACCACAGAAACCTAAGGGCTTTGTAGTAAGTTCTGAATTTCTGAAAACGTTATCCTTTTATTTATTATTTTCTGGAACTATTTTTGCAATATAATCTGTGTGTCTTTACTTTGTAATATTTTAATTATAGCTTTGGATATATGTTTTTTATTAAATACACCTTTAACCTAGCATATTCTCTGTGTGTTCACTGAACCTGTGAGCCTGTGTGGCTCATGTTACCTGTTTCATGAAATATAAATAATTGTGTATGTAAGTAGGCTAAGACTACCTAGTGTCATAGCACAGAATCCCTCTTGCTGGTGGCAGTCACCGTGTCTGAAGTAACCATAAATTACCGGTGGCGATTTTCAGGTTGATGTATCTGGAGAATCGGCCAGCCAGTCGCGACACAGGCATAGCCCCTTGCATTTTTACAGGTCCAACATTATATTAGTTTTGTTACTCAGACATTATGTGAGGCTGACTGGCATATCTCTCTTGACCACCTTCTTTGTGCAACCCCTCCCCCACAAACAAGCAATTTCCCACCATTACACTTTTCCTCAGGAGGCATTAGACCATTCGATGGTAAGCACTGGGGAGGTCTGCTATTATTAGAGGTCTTAGGACTAATTGTAGAATGCGAAGAGCAAGCTCTTATACTGATAATGCCAACTTATTTTATTGTTTGTGGATTTGTCCCATTGTCCGTAATTTTTGGCTTTAAGTGTTAAGAGATATGTGGTGGCTTCTTTGGTAACTTATCTCCCATTTACTCCTGAGTGGATGGTGTTGGATACTCACACTAGGGACCAGCGGGTGACTCAAGGATCTAACACATTATTGTTGGCCATTAGCACTGCGGCCAGGAAGACCATCCTCCAACAATTATTATTATTATTATTATTATCCTTTATTTATATGGCGCCACAAGGGTTCCGCAGCACCCAATTGCAGAGTACATAAACAAATAATCAAACAGGAAAACAGCAACTTACAGTTGATGACAGTATAGGACAAGTACAGGGTAAATAAACATAGCTACATCAGCAGATGACACTGGAATAAGTATCAGGTGGCAGAAGACTGCTGGATTTGGTGCAGCTGAAGATTATTAAGGTAAGAAAAGGGTAAGCACATGAGGGAAGAGGGCCCTGCTTGTGAGAGCTTACATTCTAAAGGGGAGGGGTAGACAGACAGGGGTGAGACAGATGGGGTACATAGAGAGCGTGGAACAGAGGTTTAGGATGAGATTTGGCTGGGTTTGGTGAAGAAGTGGGTCTTGAGAGCCTGTTTGAAGTTTTGTAGAGATGGATACTCCCCTCACCCCCTGCTCTTAGCCTATTTAAAGAAAAGTTATCTTAGTTATTTTGCATGGACTGGAGTGATACCTCGTTCCAAAAAGACAAGTTATTTTTTGAAGGTTGGGAAAGTTATATTGATACCCTATCCTTGCCACTACAGTCCCAAATTTATAATACCTATTAAAATACTTCTTGGTATGCCCTCTGTCTCTTGGATGGAGACACGCCTATTGCTCTCTAATCCTTCTAATGATGGTCTTCTTGACCCTTCTAGGCCCTTTTTTTGGGGCTTGTCTTAAGTTCTTTTCTATGTTTCTGTATTCTTTATCCACTATATCCCCCGATGGGGGCTGGATTTTTATAAGAGTCTGTAAAGCTTCTTTATGTTGTTATGTGAGCATTAATTCAGTTGTATCTGTCAACCTTTTTTTGTTTTTTTCTTTTGTTGCTGTGATACACCTACTTTCACCTATCACATTTTGCTATGTTTTGTTGTCATTTTAAGGGATCTTTACTGAAGAATATACATTTATAAAAAATGTAGTTAGCTTTGAGTTGTAAAAGGTAGAGCAGAAATAGAAAACCTGAGTTAAGGGCATGATAAGGAAAGTAATTAATATTGTTGTTATTATTATTATTATTATTATTATCATTATCCATAAAGACTTATTTTATGCCCTTGACGTATTACTTTCTCATTGAAAATATGATCAGGGATATATATTCTAATCAAATCAATTCTGTTGACTTTTCAGAGGTGAACTGAAAAGATCATATTCTGTACCTGCAAATAATCAAAACTAATTAGCTTCTGAGGAAACCAGTTGTTGACCTGGACCCTACAATAAAAGCAGTCCATTGGATTATATATAATTGTACGTGGACGTAGCACTTGTGATTGCCTTTGAAACCTGATAGCTTAGAAAGTTTTAAACCCACACACTCAATCATTTCTATACGGATCTGCCCGTCTGTCTGCCTCGGGAATACTTCAGCCGAGAATCCTGATTTGCAAGGAATAAATGTAAAATGATTTGTGATATTGATCACCCACATCTAAGCGCCGTCTAGTAAAAAATTTGTAATGCATTTGATCAGCTCAAAAGTTTGACAAACAGCAACTTGATCTGATTGTTTCTCTGATCAAATGTTTACCTCTCACAACCGTATTAATTACCAGAACAAGAAAATAATATTGAAGCTCCTAATCACCGTCGTAGACCCTAGAGGGGATCGGGATATATAAGCAGATTTCTTCAGAAATGCAATTGGACGTACATGAGGCTGTTTTCAAGATGTGCCTAATCCGCAATATAGTGTGCCCTGAAAAATGCAAGAAACCTCTATACACTCTCAGAACTGTGTCCTATTTCATACCCACTTTTTCTTTTCACTTACACTAAAACACTGATTATCAGAACTAACTGGGACCTACGGCAGGTTGGGTAATCAGTTTATTTGGCTAATATATTAAACTATGGGCTTTTATTCATTATTTTATAATATCAATATATTTTTTAATATACTTGAAAATAATTATTGCTGGCTCCTATAGATTTTGTTCGGATAATTGGTCATTTGGACAATCGGTGTTCTACTGTAATTCACTAGTTTAGTGCACTTTAAACATCTGTTCCTAGAAAGATTCCATTGCCACAGTGTTCCTGGGGACAATGGCACAGTAACCCTTCTGCTGTTCTGCAAGAGGGATACAATTATCATGATCTAATCTTATTCTAGAAGCTGATTGGTTTCTATGGACAACTTTTCCATTCTATCTCTCTCAAAGCTTTTATAAATTTCTCCTCCCGTATCCAAGACCTCCAAGTACAATGTAGGTGTGTTGCATGTCATACTCAGTACATTTGTACTCTGTGTGGAAATGACCACGTTAGTATGTTAGTATAATACTATCTGATCTGATATCTTCCTAAATATATAGAAATCACCAAAAACAAGGAAACAAACTATCTGGTTATTAAAAACCAGTGACTCGAGACTAAACTAAAACTGTAACATCTTCCAACAGGCTTTAGAGTACAAAACGACATGATACTGTAGCAAGCATGCAGGAATTGACTCCAGATTAATACTCGCTCACAATGGGGGTGATTCCGAGTTGTTCTCTCGCTAGCTGCTTTTATCAGCATTGCATACGCTAAGCCGCCGCCCTCTGGGAGTGTATCTTAGCTTAGCAGAGTTGCGAACGAAAGATTAGCAGAATTGCGAATAGAAATTTCTTAGCAGTTTCTGAGTAGCTCCAGACCTACTCACAGATTGCGATCAGCTCAGGCCGTTTTGTTCCTGGTTTGACGTCACACATACGCCCAGCGTTCGGCCAGCCACTCCCCCGTTTCTCCAGACACTCCCGCGTTTTTCCCTGACACGCCTGCGTTTTTCCGCACACTCCCAGAAAACGGCCAGTTTCCGCCCAGAAACACCCACTTCCTGTCAATCACACTCCGATCACTTCAACGATGAAAATTCTTCGTTCGGACGTGAGTAAATCTACTAAGTTTTGTGCTAAAATACTTAGCGCATGCGCACTGCGAACCATGCGCATTTTTACCTTAATCGCTCCGTTGCGAAAAATCGGCAACGAGCGAACAATTCGGAATGACCCCCAATGTTACTGTATGAAAAGTTTATGCCTATTGATTGGTTATTTGGCACAATTCCTAATATTTGGCTTTATACAGTATAGAATCATTACAAGTCTGTTAATGGGGGGTCTCTATATTTTTGGCCGTGATGATATTACTCTCAGGCTGCACCAGCTGTATAGGCTTCTTTGTTCTTCCCTCCTCCCTTGTTATTTTTTTATGGCTCTCCACGAGGCATCTACAGTATGTAATGTTTTTGTATTATTCTTGTCTGTCTTACATAACTCCATACTATGTAACTCAGTATCGGACTGGGGCATGAAGGGCCCACCGGGGGACTGCAGTGATAGGCTCCCATACTTAGGGGTGTGGCCAGCCTATAAAGGGTGTGTGGCCAGCCTCCACAGAGGATTGAAATACACAATTATCTTGTGCAGTGTAATGCAACATATCTACCATGTATAATACAAGTGCACAGTTTAGAACCTGATCCCTAGAGGAAAGAGTGGGCCCTCAGGCAGTGGGGCCCACTGGTGGTTTCCCCTGTACCCCTGTGGGACAGTCCGACCCTGATGTAACTTACCCGCGCCTTGACATATATCTATGATATAAAACATGGATTCTGCTCACTATTGTCAATTGTGAGACTTTTGTCTATTTTACTTATTTTCAACCATTACTTAAAATTTTCTATTGTCATACTGTATGACCTTTGAAGTCTCTGGAGCTTGTTGTTCTTATGGTATATATGTGCACTGGTTATGTTGTTTGATAATCTTCTATAAAAAGGTGTAAAAAAACCCAAAAGATATGGATACTGTATAATATCAGGGATATCATGAGAAATGATCACATTTTGGTATGAAGGTGGTAAGTGGGGACGTGGTGACACTGTGCTGTGCCCCTTACACAGATGCATGTTACAGAGTGCCACGATAGGGGGTAAGGCTGTGCAACAATATGTTGGGGGCATGGCTGCACCTCTTGGTACTTGGTACCCTCCCCATTGACACCCCTTTATGTCATGGATAATATGTGGTCATGTATTAAAGTAAATCCACTTTCAAATCTGTGTTTGTACATATCAGGACTTTACTAACAATCATTTTGTTCCCACTAAGTCCTATGATTTGATAAATGTAATCAGCTGATGAGTAACCCATATCACATATGCCATTTATATTTATTCAACAACAAATATGCAAACATGAAGATGCCTTGTGTCAAAAAGCAAGTCCACTCTTCACCCTTACTGCTTTCACGTCAGTAAAGAAGGTGATTTGAGCCAGTAGGTATTAATCAATTACAGATCATTACTGTATCGCCGGGAAATGCAGCCTCCGCTGTAGTAAACAGATTGGTATGAAACATTCTACTTTGAATCTAGAAAACACCTATACGGCTATTTTTAAACAATCGGTCATTCTGCAGTGTGAAAATGATTTTACAAATGGAGGACAATTAAGACCGTTATCAATGGAGTAATTATCCCAGCTAACGTACACAAAGTTTCTACCAGATGATGCTCCAAAAGGGATTCCGCATGTATTGCCGGGGGTCAGGATCTTGGTGGTCAGGAGACTGCAGCACTCACCACGCATCGGGTCTGGTGGCAGCCGATTCCCCCTTGAGTGGTGGCGTGGACCACCACCCACGTGTGAATACGGGCTGTGGTCGGGATTCCGACTGCCAGCATTTCCCCTGCTGACGGGATTCCAGCATCGGTCTCCTGAGCGCCGAGATCCCGATAGCCGGCAAATTGACGGCATCCTCTCCAAAACATTGCAAATAACTTAAAAGGGGAGGTGGTTGTAAGATAGTTAAAAGGTCAACAGTCAATAGGTCGACACCATAGAGTCGACAGTCAAAAGGTCGCCATGTAAAAGGTCACACATATGGTCGACATGTTTTTTAAGGGTTTTTCATGTTTTTACAACTTTTGCTGCATTTACTACTCATGTCTCAAACTATTAAATTTAGCATCCTAGTCTCTAGTGCTTCCATATTTATATATTACCTTTAGTAGCCTTGTGGCGATCGAAGTGGAGCAAGCCACGAGCCCGCAAAGGGTACGTATGTCATTAAATTTGGGTGAAATATATCTAAAAACACAAAATAACAACAACAACAAAATCAACTTTTTGTATCGACCTGTTGACCCCATTGACTCTTTTTGGCCCTGCCGACCTTTCGACCCTGTCAACCTTTTGACTGTCGACCCTATGGTGTCAATCTTAATGACTATAACCTAATGATTATAAAGGTTGACCGTATGGTATCGACCTTTATAATGTCCGTCTTCTGTATCACACCCTTTAAAAGTTACATTCAAGGATAGGTGGAACCTGTTAAAGTTCCGGACTAATATCAGAAAAGGAAGAATAGCCAGGATGAATCCTCTTCTCTCTAAAACAATGTAAGTTTGCATTTAGGATTAATGGGCCTATTTATCAAACATACTGAAAAGTCAGATATGTATTACTGCTCATCAGGATGGTTTAGCAAAACAACATAAATAATAAAAAAATGAATTAATAACATTTAATATAATCAGTGGGGCAGCTGAGCAAGATTGTGATTGTTGATAAACTGAGACAATTTATTTTTAGTATTTCGATAATTGTTATTGTTCTTTTCTATTTAAATATTCAGAAAGCATAAGGAAATCATTTGACCTTTTGATTTGCAGCAAACGTTCAACAAAACAGACAAATAAACGTCCAGAATTAGAAAGCAAATCATAACAGCCCTGAAAGTACAATTATTCACTGGTGTGGTCGCTTCGGTAACTTGGCCAAAATAGGTTTAGCAGAGGAGATCAGCAGTGTCACACCACTCAGTTCTCCCTGCTGGGATATAAACAATGATCCCTTCATATGAAAAAATAATAAGTACAGTCTAAGAAAAGGCTTTACCTAATAGAAAGCCCAAATGTTTAAAAAGCGTTTGGCAGCACACCGCAGTTTTATATTGGCAAGACAGTAATAATGTATTATGTGTCACTGCCATTTTTCAGCTGTGCAGCATTTTTATATAATAATTACCAAGCCACACAATTAAGAAACAACCGCAAAAATATGCTAAGAGATTTATTTTAAATTGGCTGGTTGTAATCTGAAATTCTATTCTGCACAGTACTTTAAATAAACCAATAAAGGTGCAACTGACTGTAGCTTCCTATATACATTGGACTAGGTTTACTAAGAGGACAGCACATCGGTGGAACCAGAGAGTGCTGGGCGATAAGCAATATCATTTCTAGGCAATATTCTCAACATGCTACTTAGTAATATAGGGGCTACAGTGGCGCACACAGGGAGGGGTTCTGAGTACCTGGAAACCCCCCCGATGAGCCAAATTTTTTATTTTAGTAAGCCGGCTGCTGCAAGTTCTACACAGAGGCCAGGATATCTCTGTCCTCTGACGGAGATCCTGGCCTCTTCCCTCCCCCGTAACGGCAGCGACATGCCTCCATTTGGACAAATGGAGGCTGTCGCTACCACCACGCTGCCTCCAGAATTGCATCAGACTGTCAATCATTGGGGGTAGCAACGGCCTCCATTTCCCAAAACAGAGATGTGTCTCCGTTGTTGTTGGGGAGGAACAGGGCCAGGATCTCTATGTTGTGATGGAGATTTCCTGGTCCCTTTGTAGTGGATGCAGCAAATGGCTTGTGCAACCCCATGGGTCACGTAGCCGGCCCTTGGTTCAGGGGCGGAAGTCCCGGAGGCAGCGGAGTCGGCTGCCGCCGGGCTCCTAACCTGAAGAGGGCGCCTCGCAGCGCCCACTGACTTTACACAGATTGACATGCGGACGAGCGTCCGCATGTCAATCTGCGGTCTCCCTCCCTGCTGTGTTGGAGGGACACGGAGCGCATAGAGCGTCTCTCCTGTGTCCCTCCCTGGCTCTCTCCCCCGGCGGTCTAATACAGGAAGTGCCGTTCGTGAGCTCTGATTGGCTCACGAACCGGCACTTCCTGTATTAGACCAGCCGGGGGAGATAGCCAGGGAGGGACACAGGAGAGACGCTCTATGCGCTCCGTGTCCCTCCAACACAAGGGGGGGGGCAGGCACTGGGGGCATATACCTGGCACTGGGGGGCATATACCTGGCACGAGGGGGGGGAGACCTGGCACTGGGGGGCATATACCTGGCACTGGGGGGCATATACCTGGCACTGGGGGGGAAGACCTGGCACTGGGGGGCATATACCTGGCACTGGGGGGCATATACATGGCACTGTGGGGGAAGACCTGGCACTGGGGGGCATATACCTGGCACTGGGGGGCATATACCTGGCACTGGGGGTGAAGACCTGGCACTGGGGGGCATACACCTGGCACTGGGGGGCATATACCTGGCACTGTGGGGGAAGACCTGGCACTGGGGGGCATATACCTGGCACTGGGGGGCATATACCTGGCACTGGGGCGGGGGGCATATGTGGCACTTGGGAGAGGGATATATTTGGCACTGGGGGCATATACCTGGCACTGTGGGGGAAGATCTGGCACTGGGGGCATATACCTGGCCCTGTGGGGGAATATCTGGCACTGGGGGCATATACCTGGCACTGGGTGCATATACCTGGCCCTGTGGGGGAATATCTGGCACTGGGGGCATATACCTGGCACTGTGGGGGGAAGATCTGGCACTGGGGGCATATACCTGGCCCTGTGGGGGAATATCTGGCACTGGGGGCATACACCTGGCACTGTGGGGGAAGATCTGGCACTGGGGGCAAATACCTGGCCCTGTGGGGGGAATATCTGGCACTGGGGGCATATGCCTGGCACTGTGGAGGAATATCAGGCACTGGGGGCATATAGCTGGCACTGTGGGGGAGTAGGCACTGAGGGGGCATATGTGGCACTGTGGTGGAATATTTGGCACTGGGGGGAGCAGGCACTGAGGGGGCATATGTGGCACTGGAGGGGGGGTATATTTGGCACTGGGGGCATGTACCTGGCACTGGAGGCATATACCTGACACTGTGGGGGAATATCTGGCACTGGGGGCATATGTGGCACTGGGAGCACGGCCCTAGCAACAAGCACTACCCCCTAGCAACGAGCATGACACCCAGTGCATGAACCCCCTGGCAACGAGCATGACACCCTGAGCATGAAATCCCCTGGCACCGTGCATGGAACCGCTGGCAACGAGCATGACACCCAGTGCATGAAACCCCTGGCAACAAGCATGACACCCTGAGCATGAAAACCCCTGGCACCGTGCATGGAACCAAGAGCATGAAACCCCTGGCAACGAGCAGGTAATTTAAAAGTAATTAGAAGCCTTACTGTAGAACTTAATGTGTAATGGGCATTACGGTGTGTGGCATAATGTATCACGGACATTGCGGTGTGTGTCATAATGTGTCGGGCATTACGGTGTATGGTATACTATATCGCGGGCATTGTGATATGTGGTATAATGTCTCAGGCTCATTGTGGTGTGTGTTATACTGTGTCAAAGACATTGTATGTGCTATAATGTATCAAGGGCATTGCAGTGTGTAGCATAATGTATAATGGGCATTGTGATTCCTGTCATAATGTGTCACAGGCATTACGGTGTGTGGTATAATGTATCAGGGGCATTGCAGTGTGTAGCATAATGTATAACGGGCATTGCGATTCCTGTCATAATGTGTCGGGGGCATTACGGTGTGTGGCATAATGTGTCTGGGGCATTATGGTGTGTGCATATTGTGTCATGTGCATTATTGTGTGTGGCATAATATCTAAGGGCCACTGCAGTATGTGGCATAATGTATACTGGGCATTACTATAAGGAGGAAAAATTACAAATAATGTAAGGGGCATGAATCAGGATTATTTTTCTTTCCCGTCTGGGCGTGCAGGTTGGAAAACTGGGGTATAACGCAGTCTTTTCCTGCAATGTCACGCCCCTTTATGGTAAGCCACGCCCATCCCAACGAAGCCACACACCCTATACTGCCAATTATGGAGGGGGGGGGGGGGGGAAATAATTTTTTGGCTTGGGGGAGAAAAATTTCTAGTTACGTCACTGAACTGACTCATTCCTGTAAGCCGCCACTACAGCGCAAACCCCAGGAGAGTACGCTGGTGCGCGCCTGCTGTGGGAGGTAGGAGAGGAGCTGCTGCTACCGTTGCCCCGCTGCTGTGGGGAAGGGGGGGACGGTATGGATGGACACACATGCGAGGCGGTGTTTAAGAGCTGGTACCACGCTTGCCTTGGATTCCACTTCCTAATTGCGCTCTGCCTCCAGTAATTGGGGAGGAGAGAAGAGCCTTCTTTCACTACACAAGGTATCCATCTATGCTCCCTTTCTCCCTGTATAAGTGCACTGCCAGTATACTGTATGTATGTTTGTATATATAGATAGAGGTAGGGGTCTGGCACAGCCACATAATAGACTAATACATTGGGTGCCCTCACAGCAAAGTAGTTTAGCAAAATAGAGGTGTTGCGGCACTCCAATGATTTGCACACTGACACCAATTGAAGTAGTGCAACGTTTCAATGCCCGTTTAATAAATCTGCATTTTTGTCATATATACAATGACCCCCATTCTGCCTCATCCCGCCTCATATATACAATGACCCCTCATTCTGCCTATATATATATATAGCCTGCAGGATCAATATTGGTGTGGTGTGTGTGTATGTGTATATATATATATATATATATATATATAAAATTTTATTTTTTTGCCTCTATATAGGGGGGCACCTGTATTTATATTGCCTCCGGGCGTCTAGGACGAACTTACGCCACTGCCTTGGTTTCCCAGATGATCCAATAATGCATCCTAGGATGCAGCTCAGATCAGTAATGCATGAAGGAGGCGTGATGACGCCTACTGCATTACCATTTTAGTACTATTGCTGCTGCTTCCATGTAAGCAGCAGCTATAGCAACACCAACCACACCTGTATCAGGCCCCACATGTCCTGTAGAGCAATTACACAGATTTAACCACTTGCCTGGTGTGGTCACATCTGATGCGACCAGTCAAAAACTCCCACTGGGCAGCTTCTGGAAGACAATGTTCCTGCAGCTGCCAATCTCAGAGGGACCTCCTGGCATTCTCTTTCCCTCCCCCATTGTCCGCCATGCTGCCGGTCATTGTCAGGGAAATGTAAAAGAAGCCGCCTTCAGCTAAAACACGACTACATCCCCTTCTCTAAACCTGCAGAAGCTAATCTCCCGGCAGTGCTGGCAGTGTTGACAGCATATTGGGGGAGATGTACTAAGCTTTGGAGATAAAGTACCAGCCAATCAGCTCCTAACTGCCATGTTACATTTTATATATATATATATATATATATATATATATATATATATATAGATATATATATAGATATATATATAGATATATATATTGCTCAAAAAAATAAAGGGTACACTAAAATAACACATCCTAGATCTGAATGAATGAAATATTCTTATTAAATACTTTGTTCTTTACATAGTTGAATGTGCTGACAACAAAATCACACAAAAATGATCAATGGAAATCAAATTTATTAACCCATGGAAGTCTGGATTTGGAGTCACCCTCAAAATTAAAGTGGAAAAACACACTACAGGCTGATCCAACTTTGATGTAATGTCCTTAAAACAAGTCAAAATGAGGCTCGGTAGTGTGTGTGGCCTCCACGTGCCTGTATGACCTCCCTACAATGCCTGGTCATGCTCCTGATGAGGTGGCGGATGATCTCCTGATGGATCTCCTCCCAGACCTGGACTAAAGCATCCGCCAACTCCTGGACAGTCTGTGGTGCAACGTGGCATTGGTGGATGGAGCGAGACATGATGTCCCAGATGTGCTCAATTGGATTCAGGTCTGGGGAACGTGCGGGCCAGTCCATAGCATCAATGCCTTCATCTTGCAGGAACTGCTGACACACACCAGCCACATGAGGTCTTGCATTGTCTTGCATTAGAAGGAACCCAGGGCCAACCGCACCAGCATATGGTCTCACAAGGGGTCTGAGGATCTCATCTAGGTACCTAATGGCAGTCAGGCTACCTCTGGCGAGCACATGGAGGGCTGTGCGGCCCCCCAAAGAAATGCCACCCCACACCATTACTGACCCACTGCCAAACCGGTCATGCTGGAGGATGTTGCAGGCAGCAGAACGTTCTCCTTGGCGTCTCCAGACTCTGTCACGTCTGTCACATGTGCTCAGTGAGAACCTGCTTTCATCTGTGAAGAGCACAGGGCGCCAGTGGCGAATTTGCCAATCTTGGTGTTCTCTGGAAAATGCCAAACGTCCTGCACGGTGTTGGGCTGTAAGTACAACTCCCACCTGTGGACGTCGGGCCCTCATACCACCCTCATGGAGTCTGTTTCTGATCGTTTAAGTAGACACATGCACATTTGTGGCTTGCTGGAGGTCATTTTGCAGGGCTCTGGCAGTGCTCCTCCTGTTCCTCCTTGCACAAAGGCGGAGGTAGCGGTCCTGCTGCTGGGTTGTTGCCCTCCTACGGCCTCCTCCACGTCTCCTGATGTACTGGCCTGTCTCCTGGTAGAGCCTCCATGCTCTGGACACTACGCTGACAGACACAGCAAACCTTCTTGCCACAGCTCGCATTGATGTGTCATCCTGGATGACCTGCACTACCTGAGCCATTTGTGTGGGTTGTAGACTCCGTCTCATGCTACCACTAGAGTGAAAGCACCGCCAGCTTTCAAAAGTGGCCAAAACATCAGCCAGAAAGCATAGGAGCTGAGAAGTGGTCTGTGGTCACCACCTGCAGAACAACTCCTTTATTGGGGGTGTCTTGCTAATTGCCTATAATTTCCACCTGTTGTCTATTCCATTTGCTGAAACAGCATGTGAAATTGATTGTCAATCAGTGTTGCTTCCTAAGTGGACAGTTTGATTTCACAGAAGTGTGATTGACTTTGAGTTACATTGTGTTGTTTAAGTGTTCCCTTTATTTTTTTGAGCAGTGTATATATGTATATGTGTGTATATATATATATATATATATATATACACACACACATATAAAGTATGTGATATACAGTGCCGTAACTAGACATTTTAGTGCTGTGTGCAAGAAACGGCATCGTCGCCCCACCTTAACGTAAACCGGCGGCAGTGCGCGGCATAGGCGCACGCAAAAGAATATAGGGGTGTGGCTTCACGGGAAAGGGGTGTGGACACAAAATAATACCAATTCATATAATGGTGCACAGTAGTCTCCATTATACAAATTATGCCGCACAGTAGCGCCACTACACCAGCTAGAGCCCCTTTTTACACATTACGGCAGACAGCGTCCCCTTTTTACACATTACGGCAGACAGCGTCCCTTTTTTACACATTACGGCAGACAGCGTCCCCTTTTTACACATTAGGGCAGACAGCGCCCCCTTTTTACACATTAAGGCAGACAGTGCCTCCTTTTACACATTAGGGCATACAGCGTGCCCTTTTTACACATTACGGCAGACAGCATCCCCTTTATTACACATTGCGGCAGACAGCATCCCCTTTTTACACATTACGGCAGACAGCGTCCCCTTTTTACACATTACGGCAGACAGCGTCCCCTTTTTTACACATTACCGCAGACAGTGTCCCTTTTTTACACATTACGGCAGACAGCGTCCCTTTTTAACACATTACAACAGACAGTATCCACCTTTTACACGTTAAGGCAGACAGCGTCCCCTTTTACACATTACAGCAGACAGAGTCCACCTTTTACACGTTACGGCAGGTAGAGTCCCCCTTTTACACATTATGGCAGGCAGAGTCCCCCTTTAACACAGAACGGCAGGCAGATTCCCACTTACACCCCCACCCTTAGAGTGTAGTGAAGTGTACTGTGGTGTAGTGTAGTGAAGTGTAATATAGTGCAGTATAGTGTAGTATAGTGTAGTGTACTGTAGTGTAGTGTAGTGTCTGTGTAGGCACTTACGTGATGTGTTCGTTCTTCCAGCGCTGTTGCCGGCTCCCGACTCCACCTGACAGACTGTCCACTTCACAGGCAGAGAACTCAGCCGCAGCGCTGCCGGGACCTCAGCAGCAGTGGCGGCATAAGCTGGACACAGGCAGGCGGGCGGCGGCTTCAGCGGGACACAGGCGGGCAGGCGGTGGCTTCAGCAGTAGGACACAGTCGGGTGGGCGGCAGCGGCTTCAGCGGGACGCAGGCGGAGCCGCCATCAGCGGGACACAGATGGCGCCACCTAAAACAGTGAATCTGCGGCCGTGCGGGTGTGATGCTCGATGGAGCGCACTCAGTGCATTTGCGCTGTGGGCAAGGCACCATCGGCACACACCTAGTTACGGCTCTGGTGATATATGATGGATGAATAGATAGATAGATAGATAGATAGATAGATAGCGTAAACTCGGCATTTGCGCTATGAATCAACATCCCAGGTTCCCTCCACTCCAAAGTAGTATTAGTAATTGCAGGTAATTCTAGATTTTGTCGCACACGTTCCCTGGTGGGTCTGACCTGATGCTGTATGGAACTGGGCTTGTAGAAACCAGGAATGGCAAAAGCAAATTTTGATTATTTTTTTTTTACTATGCACTATGGCCTAAAATATATGCGGTTTGGAATGAACTAAAACCCCATTTAATAGGGTTTTAGTTTTCAGCCAAAATAAACACAGGATAGTACTGTAAATCCTGCAGGTCTGTCCTAAAGGATACATTCAATGTTGGCTGTTAGCAAACCACAAAAAAACAATGAATCTTTGCTCATAGCGTGGCATTGAAGCCTCCCAGTATGTCATGGCATTCCGTAGAGAATCCAAAACATGCAATACACAGTTCAACCACTTGGTGGCGAATGTTCCACGGACGAAAACTGCGTTACTGAAAACAATATTGTCAGTGGACCGTGATTCCTGATAAGCCAGCCAATCACCTTAAAGTACTGCAAACAGTCACTGGACCCATTACCATCTCACTAGCTTAATTTCTATGCTACTTTATGACATCGAGCAGCATTGGACTGCTATTGACTTTGTAGTGTATATTGCTGTAGCAATGACGCAAACTGGCACACATACTGTATCTTTGCTGGTTGAAACACGCACGCTCAGTATTCACTACGTGAGTTCAATTCCTGCTCAATAATGTTCAGGTACTCTGAACTCTCACTACCTTCCCCCACCCTCATTCATTTTTATTTAATGCCACCACAAATTGAGCCTGCGATTGACATTGTATTGTACACCTTACGCGGTGTAAAGGCGCATGTTTAACATCACACAGTCAACAGGTGTGCTGCCAGCTTGTGTGGGTGAGTGGGTCTTATATAGCTGGCACCTCGGGTTCACGGCCTGGAAAGGGACAATATCCTTTTGTAAATCCTTTGTTTTTTTTATCTTCAGTACAGGATTAAATAAAGAATTAGCGATCCATTCTGAATTAGGTCCTTAATTAGAGAATTCACAAATGGAATGATTATCGACTGCGCATGCGTAGCGTTCGCATTGTGCATGCGTGTGGCAGAAAATGCATACAGATTGTAAACGCAATGCAGCTGCTGTTTGACTGACAGGAAGCCGGTGTTTTTGGGCGGTAACCCGCCATTTTATGGGTGTGTCAGAAAAACACAGGTGTGCCCAGGCGTTTTTGGGGAGAGTCTCAGACATCAGCGCAGACCATTTCCAGCCCATCTCAGTCGCAGATTAGTGGCAGCCTCAGACCTACTCACATTTGCTCAGACGGCAAAGACTCTTCGATGTTCTGGAATTTACATATGCATCTGCAAGTGGATAGTGATCTGCGATGCACTCGCAAATTTACACGGGGCATTATTCTTTCTGTCAGGGCAGCGCCATTCTACTTGCAGACAACTGCAATTTCTCAGATTCATGCAAAATCAAGTCCCATGTTCTTAAGGTACTCTGCTGAACTCAATACATTGCTCCCAACCTCCCACCACCTGGCCAACGCAGATACTGTATGTATGCTAAGAGATCACACGACTTACACACCAATTGATTTAGGGCTATATTGACTAAGTCTTGGATGGAGATAAAGTGGACGGAGATAAAGTACCAACCAATCAGCTCCTAACTGCCATATCACAGGCTGGGTTTGAAAAATGACAGTTGGGAACTGATTGGCTGGTACTTTATCTGCGGCCACTTTACCTCCATTCAAGGATTAGTAAATAGACCCCTTAATCCTTTATTACACAGTCAACTGCAGCTCTGTATTCATGACAAAACACAGTTCAGTACTACTGTATAGTGTGATGAATGACAGGTTAAATCAGCCAATCAGGAGGCAGAGCTATAGAAGCTTTGTTGGCTATTTGATGCATGCACATTTAGGAATAACGGCATCTGGTGGACAGAAAGTTGTATTACACCCTCCGGCTTTTCCAGCACCTCAGTACGTTACATCACAATGTTTTGTTACATTAAGCGACATAGAATGCCAGGCAGCGGCATGGCAGCGTGCAAATAGCAGGGCATGCTATATGGCGCATGGCACAAAGATGTAGCAGGACACATCTGTACATTTCTTCCTATATAACAATAACCAAGAACTTATAGTTTGCACTTCTTAATTATCCTAGAGTGTTCAAGACGTATATTATCATCGACCACATTACCATAAGCAAGAACAACAATGCTAAATGTACTATGTTCAATTTTACTTTTGGAACTGGTTTGTCGGGTCTTGTGTATTTCCCTAACGAGATACACAAGACCCCGACATGTTGGATCAGTGCAGACATTTAAACCCGTGTTCTCTGGCGACCTTGACTGACCCGTTCAGCACATACTACGCATTTCTCCATTGCCATATCACTGTGCGGGAGGCAGTCAATTTACCGACTGTCAGGATACCGACGCCGGAATCCCGACACTTGCTGAAATGCCGGCGGTTGGAGTCCCGACTGCCGGCTGGTTACCCCTCTTGGGTGGTGGTCCACGCCACCACCCGGAGGGGAACAGAACCCTGTGGCGACCGAAGGCTGCCACCGGTCCCAAACCGCTGCGATCGCAGCAAACCTGCGAGGGGACATGCTGCACTAGCCGCCGGGTTCCCGGCTGCCGGGCTTCCGACGTGGGTCTCCTGACAGCCAGGATCTCGTACTGATCCCCACTGTGCAAACACTTCCAACTCACTGATCTATTTAGTGATTTGCAATGGCAGTTCCGGCCAAGCCGCATTATAAAGCTGGCTGAGAAACATTTGGTTTTACCTATTACATCTGTAAGAGCCCATTGCTCCTCACCAGTGCCCAGAGCTCTAGCTTGGGCCCACATCTAGAAAGGATGACCTCAGAGCTTAGTAGCACTGTGCCCCTCCTGTAAAACCTTGATGGGAATTACCATGGTAATTAACTACACGAGACCCCATTTGTAATACAATAAATATTATGCACCCTGTTTTATCATAAATATTTTACCTCCTTTTTAATATAAAATATTGTGCCACTTTTATAATAGTTTCAAATAGTGTGCCTCTTTGTTTTAATACTAATAAATGGGTGTGCCTCCATTTTTAGTAATACTAAACAGTTGTGCCTTAAAAAATTATTATTATTTTTTTATTGCCCCCATTAATATTTACTGCAAATATTCTCTCTATTTTGGTCCTAATTCAGACTTCTATGTTGCCCCGATGGTTTCCGAACAAATCTGATGGTTATGGGGCAGCACAGACGCAAGACCCGTTCTGCAAAATCGGTCTTCCGATATCAGTCGCAACCCCCTGTCAGCAGCAGCAAGATTGACATGCTGTGGCATTCGGGGGGTGCGGGTGGAGCTGGGGCAGCACCCGCCACAGTTCTACTAAACAGATTAGACTGACAGCCTGGACTAAGCTTCATTTTACAGAGACTGACTGATGTTCAAAAACATTGCAATAGTTGCGATGCTGATCCGAGGCTGGGTTCTCAGATGCAGCACTTGGATCTCACAAATGCATGCAGGAGGCGTCTATCTCCTACAGATACCTCCTACTAGGGCCAGATTAATAATGGGGCAGATGGAGCTCCTGCTCCAGGCCTCAGCATAGAAATAGGTCCATCACCATGAGAGCATGTAGCATACCTCCCAACTGTCCCGATTTTCGCGGGACAGTCCCGTTTTTTGGGGACTGTCCCGCTGTCCCACCCGCGGGCCGCAGTGTCCCGCGGTGGGGGGGGGCAGTTGGGAGGCTCCTGCACGCGCTGCTCTGCTTAGCAGAGCAGCGATGAATAGACGCTGTGCGCATGCGCACAGCGTCTATTCAGTCCAGACAGAGGGAGAGAGGGCATGCCAGCAGCTCACGGAGCGCTGGGCATGCCCCCTCAATGACGAAATCGGGGGCGTGGCTCGCGATCGCGGGTCCTCCCGCGAGGCCACGCCCCCTTTCCCATAGGGCACGCCCCTTTTTCGGGAGAGCGCGCGGCTTCGCCGCGCGTGTGTCCCTCTTTGCAAGCGGCTAAAGTTGGGAGGTATGATGTAGATAACTAGTTACCGGTTGGCCACACAGTTGGCCAAAAACCATAAATTCTAAAAAAGTATTTCTATTTTCCTCAAAAACGATGCAGGTTTTATACTTTTACATACCTAGGGAGACACTGGGCTGATAGAATAAAGGTGAATACACCCGCATGCACTGACCCCACCTATACAGCACTGGTCATAGAAACATAGAAACATAGAAAAATAGTCTAGTCTGCCCATTTTTTTTATCCTTTAGGTAATCGCAACCCTTTTTGAACCTTAATTCTTTGTAAGGATATTCATATGCCTATCCCAAGCATGTTTAAATTGCTCTACAGTCTTAGCCTCTAGCACCTCTGATGGGAGGCTATTCCACTTATCCACTACCCTTTCTGTGAAATAATTTTTCCTTAAATTTCCACTGAACCTGCCTCCCTCCAGTTTCAGTGTATGTCCTCGAGTTCTAATACTTCTCTTCCTTTGAAAAATGTTTCCCTCCTGAACTTTGTTAAAACCTTTGGTATATTTGAAAGTTTCTATCATGTCTCCCCTTTCCCTTCTCTCCTCCATACATACATTTCCCTTCTCTCCTCCATACTACATGGTCACACCCATATCACACTGGCTACACCCACACTGCACTGGTTGCACCCACACATGACAGGTTACAGCTCCTCTGTTTTTCACGATAGGCCCTGAACATTTTCAGCCCCAGGCCCATGTGGCCCTCAGTTCAGCCATGCCTCCTATTGCATTCGCATTTTAATTACATGAAATTACGCAGCCCCTTCCTTGCAGCTGTACAATTCCTTGCAAACATGAATTAAGCCCTTCATTCATTGAACTTCTTATGGAGCACACACATACCTCCCAACTGTCCCGATTTTCGCGGGACAGTCCCGTTTTTTGGGGACTGTCCCGCTGTCCCACCCGCGGGCCGCAGTGTCCCGCGGTGGGGGGGCAGTTGGGAGGCTCTGTCTCTCGCTGCCCTGCTTAGCAGAGCAGCGGTGAATAGACGCTGTGCGCATGTGCACAGCATCTATTCATTGGAGACAGAGGGAGACGGGGCATGCCAGCAGCTCACAGAGCGCTGGGCATGCCCCTTCATCAGTGGCGTCACAGGGGGGGTGCGGGGGGTGCGGCCCGCTCCCGGGTGTCACCCGCCGAGGGGTGACACCAAAATGCCGGTTCCTGCTTAGAGACAGGAGCCGAGTGCTGCACTGTTATATTAAGTGCAGCAGTCGGCTCCTGTCACTGTGTAGGAGCCAGCACTGCAGGCACAGCACTCCCCAGGAGTGAGCCTGCACCTCCTAACCCCCCAATTTGAAAAAAAAAAAAACGGGTGTCGGGACGCGAAGCCCCGCCCCTTTTGGGAAGCCACGCCCCTTTCAATTCATTCAAGCTGATAAACAAGGGATGTCAGACCGTGAAGCCCCGCCCCTTCCCGCGAAGCCCCGTCCCCTCTTTTGCCGCCGCACCGGGTGTCCAAGAGGTGAGTGACGCCTCTGCCCTTCAGTGACGAAAAATAAGAATTTACTTACCGATAATTCTATTTCTCGGAGTCCGTAGTGGATGCTGGGGTTCCTGAAAGGACCATGGGGAATAGCGGCTCCGCAGGAGACAGGGCACAAAAAGTAAAGCTTTAGGATCAGGTGGTGTGCACTGGCTCCTCCCCCTATGACCCTCCTCCAAGCCTCAGTTAGGATACTGTGCCCGGACGAGCGTACACAATAAGGAAGGATTTATGAATCCCGGGTAAGACTCATACCAGCCACACCAATCACACTGTACAACCTGTGATCTGAACCCAGTTAACAGTATGATAACAGCGGAGCCTCTGAAAGATGGCTCACAACAATAATAACCCGATTTTTGTAACTATGTACAAGTATTGCAGATAATCCGCACTTGGGATGGGCGCCCAGCATCCACTACGGACTCCGAGAAATAGAATTATCGGTAAGTAAATTCTTATTTTCTCTATCGTCCTAGTGGATGCTGGGGTTCCTGAAAGGACCATGGGGATTATACCAAAGCTCCCAAACGGGCGGGAGAGTGCGGATGACTCTGCAGCACCGAATGAGAGAACTCCAGGTCCTCCTTAGCCAGGTTATCAAATTTGTAGGATTTTACAAACGTGTTTGCCCCTGACTAAATAGCCGCTCGGCAAAGTTGTAAAGCCGAGACCCCTCGGGCAGCCGCCCAAGATGAGCCCACCTTCCTTGTGGAATGGGCATTTACATATTTTGGCTGTGGCAGGCCTGCCACAGAATGTGCAAGCTGAATTGTATTACACATCCAACTAGCAAAAGTCTGCTTAGAAGCAAGAGCACCCAGTTTGTTGGGTGCATACAGGATAACAGCAAGTCAGTTTTCCTGACTCCAGCCGTCCTGGAACCTATATTTTCAGGGCCCTGACCACATCTAGCAACTTGGAGTCCTCCAAGTCCCTAGTAGGCGCAAGACACCACAATAAGCTGGTTCAGGTGAAACACTGACACCACCTTAGGGAGAGAACTGGGGACGAGTCCGCAGCTCTGCCCTGTCCGAATGGACAAACAGATATGGGCTTTTTTGAGAAAAAAACCACCAATTTGACACTCGCCTGGTCCAGGCCAGGTCCAAGAGCATGTTCACTTTTCATGTGAGATGCTTCAAATCCACAGATTTGACTGGTTTTAAACCAATGTGTTTTGAGGAATCCCAGAACTACGCTGAGATCCCACAGTGCCACTGGAGGCACAAAAGGGGGTTGTATATGCAATACTCCCTTGACAAACTTCTGGACTTCAGGAACTGAAGCCAATTCTTTCTGGAAGAAAAATCGACAGGGCCGAAATTTGAACCTTAATGGACCCCAATTTGAGGCCCATAGACACTCCTGTTTGCAGGAAATGCAGGAATCGACCGAGTTGAAATTTCTTCGTGGGGCCTTCCTGGCCTCACACCACGCAACATATTTTCGCCACATGTGGTGATAATGTTGTGCGGTCACCTCCTTTCTGGCTTTGACCAGGGTAGGAATGACCTCTTCCTGAATGCCTTTTCCCTTAGGATCCGGCGTTCCACCGCCATGCCGTCAAACGCAGCTGCGGTAAGTCTTGGAACAGACATGGTACTTGCTGAAACAAGTCCCTTCTTAGCGGCAGAGGCCATAAGTCCTCTGTGAGCATCTCTTGAAGTTCCGGGTACCAAGTCCTTCTTGGCCAATCCGGAGCCATGAGTATAGTTCTTACTCCTCTACGTCTTATAATTCTCAGTACCTTAGGTATGAAAAGCAGAGGATGGAACACATACACCGACTGGTACACCCACGGTGTTACCAGAACGTCCACAGCTATTGCCTGAGGGTCTCTTAACCTGGCGCAATACCTGTCCCGTTTTTTGTTCAGACGGGACGCCATCATGTCCACCTTTGGTAATTCCCAACGGTTTACAATCATGTGGAAAACTTCCCCATAGTTCCCACTCTGCCGGGTGGAGGTCGTGCCTACTGAGGAAGTCTGCTTCCCAGTTTCCATTCCCGGAATGAAACACTGCTGACAGTGCTATCACATGATTTTCCGCCCAGCGAAAAGTCCTTGCAGTTTTTGCCACTGCCCTCCTGCTTCTTGTGCCGCCCTGTCTATTTACGTGGGCGACTGCCGTGATGTTTTATCCCACTGGATCAATACCGGCTGACCTTGAAGCAGAGGTCTTGCTAAGCTTAGAGCATTATAAATTTACCCTTAGCTATATTTATGTGGAGAAAAGTCTCCAGACTTGATCACACTCCCTGGAAATTTTTTCCTTGTGTGACTGCTCCCCAGCCTCTCGGGCTGGCCTCCGTGGTCACCAACATCCAAAACTGAATGCCGAATCTGCGGCCCTCTAGAAGATGAGCACTCTGTAACCACCACAGGAGAGACACCCTTGTCCTTGGATATAGGGTTATCCGCTGATGCATCTGAAGATGCGATCCGGACCATTTGTCCAGCAGATCCCACTGAAAAGTTCTTGCATGAAATCTGCCGACTGGAATTGCTTCGAAGGAAGTCACCATTTTTTTACCATGGCCCTTGTGCAATGATGCACTGATTTTAGGAGGTTCCTGACTAGCTCGGATAACTCCCTGGCTTTCTCTTCCGGGAGAAACACCTTTTTCTGGACTGTGTCCAGAATCATCCCTAAGCACAGGAGACTTGTTGTCGGGATCAGCTGCGATTTTGGAATATTTAGAATCCACCCCTGCTGTTGTAACAGTATCCGAGATAGTGCTACTCCGACCTCCAACTGTTCCCTGGACTTTGCCCTTATCAGGAGATCGTCCAAGTAAGGGATAATTAAGACGCCTTTTCTTCGAAGAAGAACCATCATTTCGGCCATTACCTTGGTAAAGACCCGGGGTGCCGTGGACAATCCAAACGGCAGCGTCTGAAACTGATAGTGACAGTTCTGTACCACGAACCTGAGGTACCCTTAGTGATAAGGGCAAATTTGGGACATGGAGGTAAGCATCCCTGATGTCTCGGGACACCATATAGTCCCCTTCTTCCCGGTTCGTTATCACTGCTCTGAGTGACTCCATCTTGATTTGAACCTTTGTAAGTGTTCAAATTTTTTAAGATTTAGAATAGGTCTCACCTAGCCTTCTGGCTTCAGTACCACAATATAGTGTGGAATAATACCCCTTTTCTTGTTGTAGGAGGGGTAATTTAATTATCACCTGCTGGGAATACAGCTCGTGAATTTTTTCCCATACTGCCTCCTTGTCGGAGGGAGACCTTGGTAAAGCAGACTTCAGGAGCCTGCGCAGGGGAAACGTCTCGACATTCCAATCTGTACCCCTGGGATACTACTTGTAGGATCCAGGGGTCCTGTACGGTCTCAGCGTCATGCTGAGAGCTTGTCAGAAGCGGTGGAACGCTTCTGTTCCTGGGAATGGGCTGCCTGCTGCAGTCTTCTTCCCTTTCCTCTATCCCTGGGCAGATATGACTCTTATAGGGACGAAAGGACTGAAGCTGAAAAGACGGTGTCTTTTTCTGCAGAGATGTGACTTAGGGTAAAAAACGGTGGATTTTCCAGCAGTTGCCGTGGCCACCAGGTCCGATGGACCGACCCCAAATAACTCCTCTTCCTTTATACGGCAATACACCTTTGTGCCGTTTGGAATCTGCATCACCTGACCACTGTCGTGTCCATAAACATCTTCTGGCAGATATGGACATCGCACTTACTCTTGATGCCAGAGTGCAAATATCCCTCTGTGCATCTCGCATATATAGAAATGCATCCTTTAAATGCTCTATAGTCAATAAAATACTGTCCCTGTCAAGGGTATCAATATTTTTAGTCAGGGAATCCGACCAAGCCACCCCAGCTCTGCACATCCAGGCTGAGGCGATCGCTGGTCGCAGTATAACACCAGTATGTGTGTATATACTTTTTATGATATTTTCCAGCCTCCTGTCAGCTGGCTCCTTGAGGACGGCCCTATCTATAGACGGTACCGCCACTTGTTCTGATAAGCGTGTGAGCGCCTTATCCACCCTAAGGGGTGTTTCCCAACGCGCCCTAACTTCTGGCGGGAAAGGGTATACCGCCCATATTTTCTATCGGGGGGAACCCACGCATCATCACACACTTCATTTAATTTATCTGATTCAGGAAAAACTACGGTAGTTTTTTCACATCCCACATAATACCCTCTTTTGTGGTACTTGTAGTATCAGAAATATGTAACACCTCCTTCATTGCCCTTAACGTGTGGCCCTAATAAGGAATACGTTTGTTTATTCACCGTCGACACTGGATTCAGTGTCCCTGTCTGTGTCTGTGTCGACCGACTAAAGTAAACGGGCGTTTTAAAACCCCTGACGGTGTTTTTGAGACGTCTGGACCGGTACCAATTGTTTGTCGGCCGTCTCATGTCGTCAACTGACCTTGCCGCGTGTTGACATTATCACGTAATTCCCTAAATAAGCCATCCATTCCGGTGTCGACTCCCTAGAGAGTGACATCACCATTACAGGCAATTGCTCTGCCTCCTCACCAACATCGTCCTCATACATGTCGACACACACGTACCGACACACAGCACACACACAGGGAATGCTCTGATAGAGGACAGGACCTACTAGCCCTTTGGAGAGACAGAGGGAGAGTTTGTCAGCACACACCAAAAACGCTATAATTATATAGGGACAACCTTATATCAGTGTTTTCCCTTATAGCATCTTTTTTATATATTTCTAACGCCAAATTAGTGCCCCCCCTCTCTGTTTTAACCCTGTTTCTGTAGTGCAGTGCAGGGGAGAGCCTGGGAGCCTTCCCTCCAGCCTTTCTGTGAGGGAAAATGGCGCTGTGTGCTGAGGAGATAGGCCCCGCCCCTTTTTCGGCGGCCTCGTCTCCCGCTCTTAACGGATTCTGGCAGGGGTTAAATATCTCCATATAGCCCCCGGAGGCTATATGTGAGGTATTTTTAGCCAAAAATAGGTTTTCATTGCCTCCCAGGGCGCCCCCCTTCCAGCGCCCTGCACCCTCAGTGACTGCCGTGTGAAGTGTGCTGAGAGGAAATGGCGCACAGCTGCAGTGCTGTGCGCTACCTTAAGAAGACTGAGGAGTCTTCATGCCGCCGATTCTGGACCTCTTCTTGTTTCAGCATCTGCAAGGGGGCCGGCGGCGAGGCTCCGGTGACCATCCAGGCTGTACCTGTGATCGTCCCTCTGGAGCTAATGTCCAGTAGCCAAAGAAGCCAATCCATCCTGCACGCAGGTGAGTTCACTTCTTCTCCCCTAAGTCCCTCGTTGCAGTGATCCTGTTGCCAGCAGGACTCACTGTAAAATAAAAAACCTAAGCTAAACTTTTCTAAGCAGCTCTTTAGGAGAGCCACCTAGATTGCACCCTTCTCGGCCGGGCACAAAAATCTAACTGAGGCTTGGAGGAGGGTCATAGGGGGAGGAGCCAGTGCACACCACCTGATCCTAAAGCTTTACTTTTTGTGCCCTGTCTCCTGCGGAGCCGCTATTCCCCATGGTCCTTTCAGGAACCCCAGCATCCACTAGGACGATAGAGAAATGGGGGCGTGGCTCGCGATCGCGGGTCCTCCCGTGAAGCTACGCCCCTTTTTAGGCCACGCCCCCTTTTCGGGAGCGCGGCTTCGCCGCGCGGGTGTCCCGCTTTCAAGAAGGCAAAAGTTGGGAGGTATGCACACATGGAGCACAATGACCTAAGCTCCAGCCTTTTTAGCTGCTTACTACTATTACAGCCAATTAGGAGCAGTCCCTTACGTGGCTCAGCCAATCATAGACTGTAATTGTGTTTTAAGAGAGTACATTTATTATTTGCATGAGTTGAGTTGAGGAGTCAAGCAAAGTCATATAGTGGTGAAGGGCAAGCACAGTAGAGCAGGCATTCCCAACCTCTATCCTCAAGGGACACTAACAGTGCAAGTTTTAGTGATATCCAGGCTTCATCACAGACGGTTAAATCAAAATAACTGAGGTACTAAATAAGACAGCTGTGCTCAAGCACGGATATCACTAAAACCTGGACTGTTCATGTGCCTTGAGGACTGTGGTTGGGAATGCCTGCAGTCAGGGCCGATGCAAGGTTTCTGGGCACCCTAGGCAAAATTTTCCTGTCACCCCATCCCGTCACCTGTGCCACGGTTTCAGCTGTATCCTAGCTCCTCTGTACCGCTTCCCCCTTCTCGTCACCTGTGTCCTGGATCTCCTGTCCCACTTATCCCAATCCCATTACCGGTAACCCTTGTCCCAATCCCATCACTTGTATCCCAGCTCCTCTGTACCACCTCCCCCCATCCTGTCACCTGTGTCGAGGCTACTGTGCTTTCTCCCATTCTGTCATCTGTATCCTGACTCCTCTGTGCCACTTCCCCCCATCCCATCATCCATTTCCAAACACTTCTGTATCACTTTCTCGCTTTCTCCCATTCCGCCACCTGTATCCGTGCTCCTTTGTGCTGCTTCCCCTATACCATCATCCGTTTCCTGTCTTCTTTGTGCCGTTTTCTCCCATCCTGTCACTTGTGTTCCGGCTCCTCTGTGCCACTTCCCCCCAACCTGTCACCTGCAACTCTGCACGTCTGTGCCACTCCTCTCTACCCTGTCACCCGTATCCCGGCTTCTCTGTGCCACCTCCTCCCATGGCGTCACCTGTGTCCCAGCTCCTATTTACAGCTTCCCCCCATTCTGTCATCTGTATCCCGGCTCCCCTGTGCCGCTTTCTCCCCATCCCGTCACCTGTATCCCGGCTCTTCTGTGCCACTTACCACCCATCCCATTATCTGTATCCTGGCTCCTCTATGCCGCTTACCACCCATCCCATCACCTATATCCTGGCTCCTCTGTGCTGCACCTGGGACTTGTTACTAAGGGGTCTTTTCATTAAGAAAATGAAAACTGAATTGTTACTTATCACTATACATCGCATGGCTTCGATCCGATGTATAGCTGTAATAAAATAAGTAGCAATTCATGTATACTCACCCTTTCGCCGAAGCGCTGCGGAATGCGGGTGTCCAGCGGTGATGGCTTCTGCAGGCAGTCACCTCTCCGATGCGCGGAGCCAGCCGGTGGGTCCCTATGTGCATGCGCCACCTGTTGACCTCCTGGCAGGCAGCAGTTGCTGCTGGGAGGTCGGGAGGCTGAGCCAGCATCGAGTGCGGACAAATAGCAGGGAAGCACTGAGCTTCCCTGCTGTCTCTGCACCACATTTCAGGTTACACCATCCTGAGATGGTGAACCTGAACTCCATGGAGAAGCAGAAAGTAGAGCTTTCCACTCCTTCATGAATCGCACTCACCATACAAAAGTATGCTGATGCGATTCAGGCACAGAGCGGGGATGCCGCTGGGGAAGTAGTCGGGGACTGCTCCCCGGTAACCCGCTGTGTGGATTGCACTAGGCAGAGAAAAGCCCTGTTTCACGCAAAACTGGGCTTTTTTTCTGCTACTTGAATAGACCCCTTACAGCCCTATCTACAGTACATGTTAAAGATCAATACATCCCTTAATGAGTTACCACAAAATATTAGTACAGCCTCCCCTCCCCCCTCACACACACACACATTTAAGTCACCCACAAATAACATCAATATACCAAAATAAAACATTAATTCATGACTCCATAATAGTACTACACCCCCACCCCACATAATATAGCTGCAACACCCGCCTCCCCAGATTATATTAATAAACCCCAGATTACATGCAAATGCCTCAATTAAAAAAAAAAAAATATATATATATATATATATATATATACATATACATATATATATATATAAAAAAAAAAAAAAAATCACCATAAGATACTTACCTCTGATTGAAGGAGGTCCTGTAGTCTCCTGTCAGTCATCATCATGGTCCCCCCCATACTGTAAAACTGCAGAAGACTATAGCATAGCACTGCAGGCTCAAGACAGTCAGGAACGGAGGATCGAAAAGGGGCGGAGCCCGGGGGCGGAGCCTGAGGGAGGGGAAGTAGAACACTGGAGGCTGGTCCCGTGGGACAGAGCAGATAAGGAAAGGGGGCGGACGGAGGGCACCGCTGCTGCTTGCTGCACCAGACATGTCAGACTGTGACATGTCTGCAGACTCAGCAAGACAGCAGTTTGGAAGTGCGGGAGCGGCGGCCGCTGGTTATGCAAACCACAGCCGCTGCCAGTGATAAGTAAAATAAGGATGTCTATTTGAGAGACACCCTTATGATGCCAGCAGCCCCAGAGCCGCCCGCTCAGGTGCCGGCGCCCTTAGGCAGCTGCCTAAAGCTGCCTAATGGTAGCTCCGGCTCTGCCTGCAGTAGACTGATGGAGTACAGGTTGAGTATCCCTTATCCAAAATGCTTGGGACCAGAAGTATTTTGGATATTGAATATTTCCGTATTGTGGAATAATTGCTTACCATAATGAGATATCATGGCGATGAGACCTAAGTCTAAGCACAGAATGCATTTATGTTTCTTATATACCTTATACCAGGCATTCCCAACCACGGTCCTCAAAGCACATCAACAGTGCAGGTTTTAGTGATATCCATGCTTCAGCACAGGTGACTTAATTAGTACCTCAGTTATTTTGATTTAACCATCTGTGCTGAAGCCTGGATATCACTAAAACCTGCACTGTTGGTGTGCCTTGAGGACCGTGGTTGGGAATGCCTGCCTTATACACAGAGCCTGAAGGTAATTTTAGCCAATATTTTTAATAACTTTGTGCATTAAACAAAGTATGTGTACATTCACACAATTCATTTATGTTTCACATACACCTTATACACAGCCTGAAGGTCATTAAAGACAATATGTTTTATAACTGTGTATTAAATAGTTTGTTTACATTGTGCCATCAGAAAACAAAGGTTTCACTATCTCACTCTTACTCAAAAAAACCTGTATTTCGGAATATTCCGTATTTCTGAATATTTGGATATGGGATACTCAACCTGTATTATTAATTGGAGCTGACTGAGAGTCTTAGCATTTCATAGAAACATAGAATTTGACGGCAGATAAGAACCACTTGGCCCATCTAGTCTGCTCCTTTTTTTTTTTTTTTTTTTTATCCTTTAGGCCAGTGGTTCTCAAACTTGGTCCTCGGGACCCCACACAGTGCATGTTTTGCAGGTAACCCAGCAGGTGCACAGGTGTATTAATTACTCACTGACACATTTTAAAAGGTCCGCAGGTGGAGCTAATTATTTCACTTGCGATTCTGTGAGGAGACCTGCAAAACATGCACCGTGTGGGGTCCTGAGGACCGAGTTTGAGAACCTGTGCTTTAGGCAATCTCAACCCTTTTTGAACCTTAATTCTTTGTAAGGATATACACATATGCCTGTCCCAAGCAAGTTTAAATTGCTCTACAGTCTTAGCCTCTACCACCTCTGATGGGAGACTATTCCACATATCCACTACCCTTTCTGTGAAGTAATTTTTCCTTAAATTTCCCCTGAAACCCCCCCCCCCCCAGTCTCAGTGTATGTCCTCGAGTTCTAATATTTCTCTTCCATTGGAGAATGTTTCCCTCCTGAACTTTAAGACCCTTGATATATTTCGGGTAGGTGTGCAATGCATTAAGCTTGCAGAGAGGTGAAAGGGACTAATCAACTTACGTATAACTGTCATTTCAAAGACCGTGCTAAATAAATGACAGAAGCTTTGGGCCACTTCTCCACTTTATCTCTGTCCAAACCTTGATACATCTACCCCTTATATGTACCAAGCATGCTCTTCTATCAGCTTATAATTAAGCATGCCTTTCTATCAACGTTCCATATAATATTATCAATCACTTTATAAAATGGTATTGTTCCGATTGAGCAAATGGAATATTTAACACAAAAATGAGCACTGTAATAACAAAGATTATTGCATGTTAATTGAATTAAGTCTTAAATCAGTAATCTAATTATAGTGATTTTCTTTCCAATTAAAGAAAAACAAATGTTCCAAGACATTATCAACAAAAATATGTGGGCTAAATATAGATTCAGCTACAGTATCTGTATTACATTTCAGCCTACAGGAAAATGTCATTTGGTTAACCATTTAGAGGAAGAGTGCAGATACAATACAATCAAGGGCCTGTGCTCACAGGTGTTACTCATTTCCGCATCTCCTTCCTTTGTTTCGGTTTCTGGTATCTCACATAGAGAACACTGAGTTTAGGCAGAGACACTGTGGCATTGCATGCAGACGTCTCCCCACAGTGAGTAGATGACAGAGCAGGCCCAAGGAAAAGTACAGTGCGTTCTACATTCTTTCATCCCTGACCCTCTCTGACATCTGCCTTGCAAGGATGGCCATGTGACCTGCACCAGCACTCTCCATAGAGATCACCTGTATGTGAGATTGCGTCTTGCCTTCATTCTGCTGTAACAAACACTGAGCAGCTGAGAGACAATTCCGAACTTCTGTGTGCAAACAGCCTAAGGCTGATGTCAGACATTGATGTTTGTGACTTTGTGGGCTAAAATACTGTAGCCTATAGCCTCAGTGGTTATGTGCCTGCCTATAACAGACAGCATGAGTGGTGAGCTCCTGTCACACCTCAGCTGGTATGCTCAGGCTTTCCTGTCAGCAGGTTCAGGGCCCTGTCATGTTTGCAGTAGTGGGAGAGATGATATACTTGGCACTTAAAGCAAAGATTCCAAATAGCTCCTTCTCTGAGGGCCCCCAAAGATACTCAGTGCCCTATTATATGGTTGCTGGAAAGCTTGGATTTTATCTATAAGCATAGTCTGATATATTTAAGTGGGAATGCAGGGAATATCATGGCTGGCGTAGGTCAGGTGCAATCTTCACACTAAGGTAAATTTACTAAGATGGGATGTTGCCCATAGCAAACAATCAGATTCTACTTCTCATTTATCTAGCATCTTCTAGAAGATAAAACCTGGACTCTGATTGGTTGCTATGGGCAACATCCCATCTTAAATAGAACTCCCATCTTAGTAAATTTACCCTTAAGGGCCTAATTCAGTATGGAACGCATCAGTGATGCATTCGCATACTGAAGCCCCTGTGCAGCATGCGCAGGAGCCACACTGCGTGTGCGCACACAGACAGATGCGACGGCATCTCACTTATGCGAACGCCTCTGCCTGACTGACATAAGCGTTTGCTGGCAGGGGCGTCAACGCAGCGTTTTTGGGCCAGCACTGCGGCATTTGGGGGATGTTGTCCGGACAACGCAGGCGTTTGCGGGGTGGGCCACAGCGGCTGCGTAATGTCACATGCAGCTGCTGCGACCCAAAACATGGTGTTCCCGCGACTGCCTTCACATCTAGGCTGCGGAGGCAGGGGGCTACCACAAACATGAGAGAGCTTTGCTGTGTAGTAAAGCGCTCACATTTTAGTGGTGGTGGTGGTGGTGGGGGGGGGTAGGACCCAGCATGCGGGTGGTCTTGCCCTGTGCTGGGAGCCCCCCCCCCCGCATGTTAGTGGAATGAGTGAGTTGTAGTTGGGCAAATTTTAGCTAACCATTGCAGCCAAAGCATTAAATGGTAAATCCCCACAGTGCGGCCAGCCGAGAGCAGACTGGACTGTCTGTCATTGGAGGAAGCAGAGCCTTGGTTCGCACATACGCAATAACCCACACAGCGTGGCTAGCCGGGGTGGAGCGTACTGTCTGTCACTGGAGGATCAGCACAGTGGGGATAAGTACGCCAGTGACCTATGGCTGAGTGATGTCGCGGCAAGCACAGACACACAATCAGCAGCCAGGAAGGAGCTAGGGCCAGCGTGGCTGTCAAGATTTTGTAAAAAAAACTATTACAATCGAAAGACCATCACTTTATTACCATTCAATGGTGGCAAACATCGAAACACCACCATTAAGTTGTAACAATACTGCCATTGAAAGAAAAACATTTATCGTCTGTAAACATTGACCATCGATGTCCATCCATACTTCAGTGATGGAGTTGTGTTCCATACTTGCCGCATCTAGGGCAGCTGGCACTTATTTAAATCCTGCATTCTTGACTTTGGGCCTAATTCATGTTTGTACACAATGGACATTATCACGCAACAGAGCGATTATTAAGGGTCATTCCGAGTTGATCGTAGCTGTGCTAAAATTAGCACAGCTACGATCATCTTCCCTGACATGCGGGGGGATGCCCAGCACAGGGCTAGTCCACCCCGCATGTCAGTCCGCCCCCCCCCCCCCCCCGCAGAAGTGTAAAGGCATCGCACAGCGGCGATGCCTTTACACTTCAAGAGTAGCTCCCGGCCAGCGCAGCTTTAGCGTGCTGGCCGGGAGCTACTCAACGCTCCCCGGCCCCCCCGTTCGGTCCAGCCACACCTGCGTTGGCCGGACCGCACCCACGAAATGGCGGGCGAATGCCGCCGTTCCACCCTCTCCTGCCCAGCGATCGCCTCTGCCTGTCAATCAGGCAGAGGGGATCACATCCCTGCTACAGCCTTCGGCCGTCTGCCATGCGCCGGCGCACTACAGCGCCGGCGCATGCGCAGTAGGGACCCGTTCGCTTGCTGCGTTAAAAAGCAGCGAGTGAGCGGGTCAGAATGACCCCCATTGTGAGATTGTGCTGCGATTGCAATGCACATGTGTAGAGGTGCCGCTGCGATCTCACTTGCAGTGAGGATTACATTGCAAAGTGATTGACAGGACGTGACGGTTTGGAGGTGTCAACTTGGAGTTTACGGGGAGTAGTTGGCAAAATGCAGACGCGTTATGCCAGTTTTTGGGGCATGTACCTGCTGTCCGCTGTGAATGTTGTACATGCTAAAACATCTGCCTCCCTTCCCACAAATCACAGGCTACACAAGCTAGGACAGTACTGTTTGTGTGGTTTCCTGTGACCCTGGGACATTTACCTGTAAATTAGAAATGTACTGTGTATATATACATTGTGTCTCAGAAGGAAAAAAGCTCAAGTTTAAAAAAGTGCAATGTGGTTATTTTGCAGCATTAGCCACTGTAGTCTATGGGCTACACTCTGCAAAAATCATCGGTACAGGGTTCCTCCAGAACCCTCCCAAGCAATTGCAGCACATGCATGGTCAGGTGACTGCAGGGGATGTAGTCACGATCCCAGCGGTCGGCATCCCAGCAGTCAGCATACAGACGCCGGGATCCCAGCCGTCAGAATGCTGGCAGGGGGCCGAGGGCTATTCCCACTCGTGGGTGTCCATGACACCGATAGAGTGGGAATAGAACCTGTGGCAACTGTTGAGCTCGCTCCCCTGCCGGCATTCTGGCAGCTGGGATCCCGGCGTCGGCATGCTGACCACCGGGACCCCAACCGCCGGTATCACGACCGCCGGTATCCCGAACCCAACCCGACTGCAGAATGCCACCGGCTCCTTTGCTTTTGCGATCATTTCACTTCTTACACATCACAGAGACAAACTCCTTTTGGCGCCCCTGTCCCTGCAGGTGATTAATAGTATATGCAGGTGATCTGTCATTTCTCATTGTAGTGAATAGCAGCATAAAGAAATTATAATTGTCAAGTCTAAAACCTGATAAATAGTAAATAGTATGCTGTACTTATAACTTTACATGCAGTGAGAAAATACAGAGATACATATTGTTAATAGTAATTTTTTGTTTGGATAAATCGTTCTCAGCACTTGAGAGCATAGTGATTAAACAGTGATTTAGGGCAAATTACCAACAAGCAATTCCCCCTCCCTATGCTGACAGATGCAATCTTATCAGTATGTATATAGTAGGGTCCGCGTTACAGGGTATGTACTGTATGCCCACCTAACAGCACATTACTCTTAGTCACCGTAATATACAATGTCTGCCTGTGCAATCATTCATTTCAAGTTGCTAAAGAGCACTGAGTAAAAAACGAGAAAACGGACAGAGCATGGGGTCTACACTAAGAGCCAGTTTCAATTACATGAGGTAATTTACTGGGTCGGGGAAAGGGTGATAGCCTTGGGCTTTAACACCCAGGGCTATTTAATTGCAGTCATTTTTCCTTGCGCGGTAAAATACCTGCTAATGTACATTGGGGGTCATTCTGACCTGATTGCACGCTGCAGTTTATCGCAGGGGTGCGATCGGGTCAGAACTGCACATGCGCCGACGCCACAGTGCACCGGCGCATGGCAGACGGCCGAAGGCCTTCGGGCCACTATGATCACCTCTGCCTGATTGACAGGCAGAGGCGGTCGCTGGGCGGGAGGGGGGGGGGGGCGCGGAACGGCGGCGTTTGGCCGCCATTTCGTGGGCGCGGTCCGGCAAATGCAGGCAAGGCCAGACCGAATGGGAGGTGGGCCGCAGCGGGCAAGGGAGCGATGAGTAGTTCCCGGCTAGTACGCTAAAGCTGCGCTGGTCGGGAGCTACTCTTGAAGTGCAAAGGCATCGTCATGCCTTTGCACTTCTGCGGGGGGGGGGGGGCTCTGACATGCGGGCGGGATAGCCCTGTGCTGGGCGTCCCCCCGCATGTCAGTGTAAATGATCGTAGCTGTGCTAAATTTAGCACAGCTATGATCATCTCGGAATGACCCCCATTATCCCAGGACAAGTTCCCAGAGCTATGGGCTAAGAGCTTTGCAGCTCCCGCCATCAGGACTCCCCTTAACATGCCTGTGTATAAACTGTTTAACAATAACTGTTGGAAGGGACAACTGGTAATCATTTCTTTGTGACAAAACCATATTATTATTATTATTATATTTTATTTGTTATGTGCCACAAGGTGTATGCAACCCTGTACAAGACGTAACATACTGTAAACACCATTAAAGTACGTGGCATAAACACACAACGGTTAGTACAAAGCATACATACAAACAATTCAGTGAAAGCATAACCAGGGACTGATGGTTACAGGGGGAAGGGTGGGGCTACTTGCTGTAGCTAGAGTTATCAGGCAGTGGTACATCGCAGGGGAAGGCACATCAGCTCTCAATGATCCTGTGCCCATGGTACGAGCGAGCAGATCGTGTCAGAGTCGCTGAAGGACAGAAGGAGACAAAAGACAAGGAGCACTAGTAGTAAGGATAGTGCAAGGAAAGAAAGAAGAGGGAAGACGTCCCTGCCCGAGAGCTTACTGTACATTATAGAAAAGTAAGCAATATTTTACTTTTTCTTCCTTTATGGTTTTCGGCACTTACTTAATAAAAGGTTTTGGATAAAATTTTGTATCTTTATAAGATAATAATAAACTTATATATAATCAATTCACTGTTATCACTGTCATCATTTTACAGTTCTCTTCTGAAAGGGCCAGAGAATGGTGGTGAGAGCAAGGTAAGAGAAAGGAGAGGTGGAGAGAGCGAGGTCAAAAAAGCAGTGGTGGCGAGTGTGAGATAAGAGAAAGGAGTGGTGGTGAGAGTGAGGTAAGAGAAAGGAGAGGAGGTGAGAGTGAGGAAAGAGAAAGGAGAGGTGGAGAGAGCGAGGTTAAAAAAGCAGTGATGGCGAGTGTGAGATAAGAGAAAGGAGTGGTGGCGAGAGTGAGGTTAATAAAGCAATGGTGGCAATAGTGAGGTAAGAGAAAGGAGTGGTGATGTGTACAAGATAAGAGAAAGCAGTGGTGGCATGGGCAGGTAAGAGAAAGGAGTGGTGGTTTGTGCGATATAAGATAAAGCAGTTGTGGAGAGAACGTGATAAGAAAAAGGAGCGGTGGCAAGATCAAAGTAAGGGAAAGTAGTGGTGGCGTGTGTGAGATAAGAGAAAGCAGTGGTGGCGAGAGTGAGGTAAGAGAAAGGAGTGGTGGCGTATGTGAGAAAAGAGAAAGCAGTGGTAGTGAGAGCGAGGTAGGAGAAAGACATGGTGGCAAGAGCGAAATAAGATAAAGCAATGGTAGCAAGAGCGAGGCAAGAGAAAGCAGTAGTGGTGGGAGCGTGGTTAGAGAAAAACATGGTGGCAAGAGCGAGGTAAGAGAAAGCATTGGTGGCAAGAGCGTGGTTAGAGAAAGGCATGGTGGCAAGAGCGAGGTAAGAGAAAGCATTGGTGGCAAGAGCGAGGCAAGAGAAAGCAGTGGTGGTGAAAGTGTGGTTAGAGAAAGGCATGGTGGCAAGAGCGAGGTAAGAGAAAGCATTGGTGGCAAGAGCGAGGCAAGAGAAAGCAGTGGTGGTGAAAGTGTGGTTAGAGAAAGGCATGGTGGCAAGAGCGTGGTAAGAGAAAGGCGTGGTGGCAAGAGTGAGATAAAAGAAAGTATTGGTGGCGAGAGAGACTCGAGAAAGTATGAGGTAAGAGAAAGGGATAGTGGAGGACAAACACTGGAACTATTCTGTTCATTACAAAGCTGATTCTAGGAGCTGCTCATCAGACAACGTCAATTTTCCTATATCAACACTGTTATTTCAGCAGATATTTCCAGGAAATGTGAACAAATGATATCACTGATAATTACTAGATACGCAGAGATCTAATAACACTACACAATTTCTCAATGACTCATCTTTACCATCCTTGGCTTTGATAATACATTATGTTCTGTGCATTTAGATAGTGTAGGATTTCTTTCCTTGTGTAACATCTTGCGTTTTTTATCTAAAGTTTCATCTTTGTTTCCACATCATATATTGGGGTCTTCTCATGGAGGTGTGCAGTAAAGAATTGTTGCTTATCACTATAGATCGCATCAGTTCAATGCAATCTATAGCTCAGTAGCTATTCATGTACCCTCACCTTCTTACCGATGCAATCTGGTATAACCGGGTCCCATGGTCCCATCTTCTCCTTTTTTTCACTGACTGGTCAGTTTTTTTCTCTTGTTCTGCGCATTGCTGGGATATTCTCTGCACATGTGCCGGCGTCTTCCAGGAGTTTAAGAACAACTAGCAGTAGTCGCATGCAGGGAGATCTGGGGAAAAGGGGTGGAGCTAACCCCCGGCGACCGACAGAAACAGAGGGAAACACAAAACCATGGTAACGATGCGATTCTGGCACAGAGTGGGGATGCCGCTGGAGAAGTCAAGAACTTTTCCACGGTAAACCGCTCTACGAATAGCGCTAAGCAGAGAAAAGCCCTATTTACAGCAAAACAGGGCTTTTCTCTGCTCTATGAATAGACCCCATTATTTTTGCTCAGGTTATTAGGCCTCACTGTAGTGTACTGCAGAGAAAACCACATTACCCGCTCCTACTAACTAGCAATGCAATACATGGCAAAACAAACGAAAAATGAAAATCATTGGCTGGCTACAATTGTAGCTAACTAGCAATGGTGCAACAGTCCTTGCTT
This sequence comes from Pseudophryne corroboree, assembly GCF_028390025.1. Classification (NCBI taxonomy): domain Eukaryota; kingdom Metazoa; phylum Chordata; class Amphibia; order Anura; family Myobatrachidae; genus Pseudophryne; species Pseudophryne corroboree. The sequence goes on along the minus strand of NC_086448.1, from coordinate 135,378,948 downwards.
CTAGCAAAGGGGGTCATTCCGAGTTGATCGCTCACTAGCAGTTTTTAGCAGCCGTGCAAACGCATTGTCGCCGCCCACCGGGGAGTGTATTTTTTCGCTTTGCAAAGTGCGAACGCCTGTGCAGCAGAACGCCTGCAAAAACATTTTGTGCAAAACAAGACCAGCCCTGTACTTACTCTTCGTGTGCGTTGATTCTAACATTGGTGGGTTGGCTTTTGACATCCAGCGTTTGCCCAGCCACGCCTGCGTTTTCCCTGGCACGCCTGCGTTTTTCTTAGCACTCCCTGAAAACGGTTAGTTGACACCCAGAAATGCCCCTTTCCTGTCAATCTTCTTGCGGCCGCCAGTGCGAATGAAAACGTCGCTAGAACCTGTGCAAAACCACAAAGGCCTTTGTACCAGTACGTCGCGTGTGCGCATTGCGGTGCATAAGCATGTGCAGAAATGCAGATTTTTTTTTTTTGCCTGATCGCTGCGAACAACGGCAGCTAGCGATCAACTCGGAATGACCCCCGTAGACTTGTGGGCCAAGATGGCCACTCTGCTGGGGTGCAAAATCTAAGTCTAATAAGATGTGTTAGGATGACGAGGGGTGTTTCTTGCTGAGTGATGAGGTGCATGGAATTATTTAAAGATAGGTTTGAGATAAAGAGGGGGGAAAGTATAAACTCTTTTTAAAGAGTGGAAAAGTGAATAAGTGGAGATGTTACTCCTACCAAACTATCAGCTTAGCTAGAATTTATCAAGCACATCCAAAGATGATATGATAGCTATAAACTGATTGGATGCTATGACAAATTCTCCACTTGCCCCATCTTTAGAAGGTTTGATACCAAAGGGTACAGAAGGAGTCATCTAATTTCTCTTCCCTATTGGGCTTCATCCAAAACTTTCAATTGGATGCCCCTTGCTTTAAACAGAAGAGCACATGTTTAGATGGGTTGGGTATGTGAGGCCGGCGGTCACAATACTGACGTCAGGATCTTTGCTATTAGATTGCTGTCGGGGGGGATGGGGGGTGGACGCAACGAAGCAGCGGACTCAGTCGCAGCACTCGCCACAGGTTCTATTCCCACTCTATGGTTGTCGTGGACTAGTCCCTGTTGGTCAGCATGCCGACCGTTGGGATAGTGAGGGTTCGGGATGTAGAGATATAGGATGTAGTCTCCTGACCGCTGGTCACATAACTGCATCCCATTTAGATTTCTTTCTACCAATGTAATAAAAATCATTAATTTAAGACATAAATTAGATTACACCAAACATTATCTTCAGAGGACATAGAATAATTAAAGTTAATGATGGAGGAACCAGGGCCAATGAAGGTTTCTCTGTTCCATAGGTAAAGCTTCAGCCACTGATGAAGCTGCAGTCATGATACATGGATGCCTGATGCAAACACTGTCCAGTCACCACTGATGCTACAGGATTTTTAGATGGAGGAATAAAAATGTTACGATCTAAAAAAGGAATGCTCAGCTCCCTGGCAATACTGTCCGGCACCAACAAGCAGAGACCGCATTGCTGGCCAGATAAGGAGCCATAAGTGGGTTACACATGAGCCTAGCACTGGAAGCCTGGTCTTGGGCATGAAGTGCAGATTCAGAGAAAATTTAAATGAACTTATTTTTCTTTTAAATGGAAACATACATAATTAAATAAAATAAATTAAAGGAAAAATGCTTTATATTACTAATAAATTGGGGGTGGAGAGATAGATTATAAGGGGGTGCAAGGCTTGCGTGCAAAAACAGTCACAGAGTTGGAGAGAACTCATGTGGCACAGGCAGGAGAAACTGGGGTGCACTTTGGGAAGTAGCATGCTCTAAGGGACCGAGAGGTTGATTCATTACCAATTGCAAATTTGAGATTGCACGCAGTGAGCGATTATTGTCAAACTGCGCATGTGCTGCGATCACAATGCGTATGCAGCCTAATTGTAAAGTGAACGTATTTTGATTGACAGGAAATGGCTGTTTGTGGGTGGTAACATGTCGTTTTTGGGGAGTGGTTGGGAAAACGCAGGCGTGTCATGGCCATTTTCAGGGCATGAATCTGACGTAATCTGCGAACGCTGCATTCAAAAAGATGGCATCCAGTGCGACTGCATTCTCATTGATTTGAGTATGCTGGGGTCAGCCGCAAATGTCGATGTTGTCCTTTTTTTACGTATGCATTGCGAATCTGCTCATGCATATGCAGATTTGCGAATGCATCAGTGGGCATCTTTTATCCTTTCTGGGCGGCTCTTCACATGCGATTTTTAGTAAGAGCAGATTTGTGAGCGTCGCTATCTCAGCCTCAATAGCAATACATAATGAATCAGGCCCTGAGAGCAAAGATCTCTGCAGTTCAGGTCTAGCGCTACTAACTGGACTGAAAACACTGGCGTAAACAGGAATCTGCAGACTACACACACACAACTCACAGGTGGATAATCAGCCTGGAAGGAATTCCGGTACTTAGAAATAGTCTCATGCTCAGACTGAAGGAGTCGTAGCTTGTATGCTGAACAGACTTCTCAGGCAAGGAACTCGGCAAAGCAGGCTGTCCTACTCCGCAGAACAGGTGGCAGCGGTAAGCTACAAGACAAGCTACTTGAATCAGAATACCTGTATGTGGTCCATCTGATCAGCCAATCGGCTCTTCCTCCTTACCTCGGGACACATGATCCACGTCCTAGGGGAGCATCCCACCTCCATACTGCCAGCCGGTCTGTCAGTACTACCTCTCACATAGTGCAGTGTATAACTATTGACTTTTCCTTGCTGACGTTGTCTGATTGCGGAATTATTCTAAGTGAATAAGGTCATTCACCTCCACTGGTGCACACACTTGGGTCCTTTGCACTAATGATTACTGGATTTAGCAACATTTACGCGGCTGCTGTTTGGATTCCATCGATATCCCGACTGGTTATTACCGATCACTGGGGTAAATTTACTAAGGTGGGAGATTTTTAGAACTGGTGATGTTGCCCATAGCAACCAATCAGATTATATCTATTATCTGCTAGAAGCAGCTAGATAAATGGTAAGTAGAATCTGATTGGTTGCCATGGGCAACATCACCAGTTCTAAAAATCTCCCACCTTAGTAAATTTACCCCACTGTATCTATTTTCCAGAAAATCTTTGTTAGCCAACTTTTTTGATATGTTTTAATTATGGTTATTTTACAATCTGAGGGCTAAACAAATGCATGATTTATTTTATATATTTCTTACTTTTTATACATATCTTTACTTATTATCATTTGTGATATGTGAATGTATTTATCAATTAAAAACATTTACATTTTTTATGAAAACCTCAACAACCACATTTATTCAGTCATTGTCCCAGAGCACCTAGCGCACTTCTCCTATAGTGGTTCCCACATTTTGCTCATGTACAGAATGATTCCTGCATCATCGCACGCAGTGCCCCCTATGCCACAACCTGATCGACAGTCTGCGGCAGCTTGGTAGCGCGGGGGGAGGGGCAGCGCTGAGTGCCGAAGTCAAGCCAGTGTCTGCATCTTCCGACCCAGAAGCCTGAACAGCCTGGTCATCCTGAGAAACTTGGGGCTTACTCAAAGACACAGCCAGTGCTGTCATGAGCTAATATAGGTCCAGATACTGAGGTGTGTGGCCAAATCCAGGAAAGTACACTCAGAACAGGGGAATGGCTCTAGGGAAAGGGGGGGGGGGGGGGGGCTGCAGGAGACACTCTGTCTCTCTGCCCACTACCGCTCGCTGCACCAATGTAGCAGAACAGCCCAGCAGCACATCTGGCAGTGACACAGGACTGCAGCAGCAGTCTCCTCTCTCTCACTGCCCAGTGTAACGCTTAGCTGCGCTGCAATACAGACACAGCCAGCAGTAGTGGGCAGAGCAGTGGAGGAAATCAGGGTCACCAAGAGTGGTGGGGGAGGACTATTTATCTGGGCCCCCTGGGCCCGGGTAAATAGTGACAGCTCCCCCCCCCCCCCCCCATCGGCACCTCTGGACACAGCTGCTGTGTTACTCCGCCTGTCTCTGCTGCTGCTGCGCAGTACTGGTCTTAGGGCCTAATTCACTAAGGTTTGCAACTGCTGTTTGCAACAGCTTTGCGATTGCAATCCTTTAGCAATGCAAATGCAGGAGGAGGTGCATAGCATCTGAGATGAACATTGCGACCATCAGTTTCTTAGCCGCCATATTGTGGCTTGCAAGGCTAAGGAAACTGCATCTCGTGATGTAGTCCTTGGCCTTCACACTCCCAGAAAATGGGGCAACGTGCCCCCTGTTTCCGGCAACGCTGGCCGCCTCTATCCCTCCCCCCAAACGCCTCTGCCTGTCAGCCATGCATAGATGTTCTCATCCCTGCGATCACAGGGCCTCTACTGCATATGCACAGAATGGGCCCTGCGCTGCGCAGTTTCATCAGGAAATTGCGCTGAGGATCATATTAGTGATCCTTAGTGAATCAGGGCCTTAGTAAATAACACTCCATAGATAGCATGATCTTGATACACAGGAAGTTACTTTTTTTACCCATTTATCTGAACCTATTACACAATATATTTTTTTGCTTGTTCTCCTTTAACACTATTGTGACCTTGGAATTAGCTGACATATTTATCACTCAACCCAGATGCATATTTATCCCGCCGCTATCATCCTACATCCATTTTAAATCCATTCTTCATTTTCAGAAGATACAGCAATATTTTTTCTCCTGTTTAAATCAACGTGTTAACCTGGAGCATGGATCATTCCTGCATATTTTGTGCATGACTTAAGACATGCCATCTTTCTTTATGTTTCCCTTTCATGACCTTTCCTGTCCCCTGGGAAGCCAATTATGATGCATTGCTGCATTTACTGTGGAAAAAAATGTATTTGTTCTGTGAAACTGCTTATTATGTTTACTAACTTAACTACATATATATTACTTTAATTTTATTCATGTTGGTGAAAATGAAGAAGCAGCTTCGCAGCTTCGTTTTTTCCGGGACTAAGGAAATATCATCTAGTATCCCCGAGTAATCCATTTGCAGTAATGCACATGTCTGTCTGTGAATAATGCGAATGCCTATTAACTCTATGGAATGGCAATAAACGTTGAGTAAGAAAATAATTGTAGCACAGATCAAAGAACAGGGCCCCTACTGAGAGGTAAATGTATATACTACTGCCAATATTTCATCTTTCAGATCCATTCCACCTCTTTAACCTAATATGAACGCTATAAAGAAAAAAGGCCTGAAACTGTTATTGTGAAAGCCAAAAACTAATTAGTCAGAACTTCCCAATGTGTTCAGTGAAAAGTTAGTTGAAATAATGGGCTACTTTCTGAAATTTTATAGGTTTACTGAGTCTAGTGTTCGTTGGTATTTCCTGTTACTCTTAGTCGGGAAGATTGACAAAACTTTACAAGTCATCTTGAGTAACACACAAACTTTTCAATAAAGGCAATAACTTGTGGAATCATAAAGTATACAACTGCCCTTGGAATAAAAACAAGGGGGGGGGGGGGGGGTGTAACAGGGAGGCAAACACCATATCACATGGTTGTCAACATTCAATATGCAACATGCCAGAAAAGATATCAAACAACAAGAGAACAGACTCTGGGGGTTATTCAGGTTTGTTAGCAAACCAAAATAGTACACTAATGGGCAAAACCATGTTGCACTGCAGGTGGGGCAGATGTGACGTGCAGAGAGAGTTGTATTTGGGTGGGTTGTATTGTTTCTGTGCAGGGTAAATACTGGCTGCTTTATTTTTACACTGCAATTTAGTTTGCAGTTTGAACGGGATGCGGTCAAGATCCCGCCGGACGGAATCCCGGCGTTCGAAATACCGACACCGGAATCCCGACCGGCACAATCCCGACATATTCTCCCTCTGTGGGTGTCCACAACACCCATAGAGGGAGAATAAAATAATGTTCCGAGCGTAGCGAGGCACCGTGCCCGCAGCGAGCCCGCAAGCAGCTGCGTTCCGCTCGCCACCCCTGTCGGGATTCTGCTGGTTGGGATTCCGGTGTCGGTATTTCGACTGCCGGGATCCCGTCCAGCGGGATTTCGTACTGATCCCGTTTGAACACACCCCACCCAAATCTAATGGGCCCTACACATTTACCGATTACACTGAAAGATATGAACGATCTTGTTCATTAATGAACGAGATATCGTTCATATCTTTCAGTGTGTAGGCACCAACGATGAACGATGCGCGCTCGTTCATCGTTGGTGCCGGCTTGTTTATGCCTGCAAGCCAATATAGACAATATCATCCATATTAGCATGCAGGACTATGGGGCCAGGTAACAGGGGGAGTGAAGTAACTTCACTCTCCCCGTCACCTCCGCCTCTGTGTCGTCTGTCGGCCGTATCGGCCATCTGGCACCTCGGCGGCCAGTAGCAGTGTGTAGAGCCCTTAACTCTCTCTGCACATGTTACATCTGTCCCAACTGCAAGTGCAACATGGTTTTATCCATTAGTGCGCTGTGTTGTTTGCTAACAAACCTGAATAAGGCCCCCTGTCACATAAAGCAGAGGTTCTGGGTATTGGGCTGCACATGACACAGAAAAAGTGACTAGCAACAGTTTGCATCATTTTCAAGTACAGTACATTCAAATGTTGCCATTCATTTTTACCATTGAAATGTACAGTAATTTTATAAGTCTTGTAAAGTATCTGGCCTTTCATCATACAGTGTCATCCGTTCATTAATTTCACATGAATATAGTTTAACATATGTAGGACCTCATTAAGAGATGTACGCTCAAGCATTCACAGCTGTAAATTTGTACCCAGCTAATGTGCAATATGCAAATGAGGTTGACATCTGGATTTGTAATGAAACGCCTACTGGTGGCTTTGCTAGTCCCAGCAGCTTGCTACAAACACAAAGCACCGCTTGATCAATCGATTATCAGGCTGAGATACACCCCATCCCCCTAAAATAATACATCTGCATTTTTGCCGCCACTCCCCGTTGCCTTCCCCAAACGGTCCCTGTCAATCATTTTGCAAATAAATTATCTCTGCCAGTGCCATCACAAGACCATAGCGGTCGGACACGGAAGTGACACCACATGACCGCTGGGACAGGAAGACGGTGTGCTGGAGCCACTCCAGCCACTAGGGGAAGGTAAGTTACCGCTGGTTCACCAGGACAATATGTTCAGATTTAATTACTGTCTTCATGATGGATATTGACATTTATGACTGTAGACATTTTGTACCCAACCCCATTATATCACCTGATGCCTGCTTAATTGTGGTTCGCATTTACACAGGTGCCTGCCGGAGATTCTGTTCTCACTCCTGCTGGCACATGTCAGGGAGGGGCCAAATGCAGCCAAACAGAATCCTCTATATAGGGAAAGAGGGAGATGTAAGACTCAGGGAAAAAGAAGACATGAGTCTAATACCAGCCAATTACATCAGAGCAGAGGTTGAGCTAGATATTCAGGGGCAAACGTAAGATTTTCCAGGCGGGGTTTCCGTATATATACTGTGTATGTGTGTGTGTGTGTGTGTGTGTGTGTGTGTGTGTGTGTTTGTATGTGTATGTATGTGTATATATATATATATATATATATAAACACACGCACACACACCTGTACATATACACGCACACATCTGTACATATAAGCACAGTATACTTACAAACACACACACACACATATAGTATACACACACACACACACACACACAAATATAGTCACACATACTGTATAGCGTACACATACAGCAAAAAGTGCAATAAGAAACAAATAAACCGACTAAAAAGTCTTGTTTGCCAGCACCTGTAGAGTATTCAAAAGTGTATACATTCACACTAGGATACAGTACATACACAAACACACACACGCATAGCATGCATACACACACACACACACACACACACCATATTTACAAACACACACACAAACAATCATACTTACACAAAGGCTTTTACTTTCTGTTCCTACTGAAGAGGAGGAGGCTGACCGCCGGAGTTCAATAGCAGATGGCTTACCAGCCATAGCAGCTCCCTCAGCCACCTGTCTCAAGTCAGTGCAGCAGAGAGCTCTGCCATTCAGAACTCTCGGTATGATAAGCAGATCCCCTCTGATTGAGGCAGCTGCCTTCTGATCGCGGCCGCGGGTGGCCTGCAGCCAGTGCAGAGACGGAAACAAGGCTGTCTGTCTCTGAAAAATACATGTGGTCTATCAGAGGGGGTTTCTGGTTACTCCACTGGTTGCGCCACTGACTTTGTAGCGGTTCTGGTTCTTGTGGGCAGATGGAGCATTGCTGGCCACGGTAGGTGATCTAACAGAGAGGTGATCTCGAGGGTTCGGTATGGCATCCTGGCGGTAGGTATGCCAGCAGTCATATGACCGAAACTGAAAATTCAGACATCAGTGGGGGAAAGTATTTTACCATCCCCTACCGTAACCCTCTGGGGGTGATGACTAAAGCTAACCCTCCAGAGGTGGCGGCTAGGACTAACCACACCCCTTAGGGCCTATGCCTAACCCTCCTAGTGCCTAACCCTCCCCCCCAGGCCCTAACCCTAAGACAAACCCCGATACTTACCTTCAGGATCGCATACCTCCCAACTGTCCTGATTTTTCTTGGGACTGTTCCGCTGTCTCACCCGCGGTGGCTCCTGTAGCCACTGCTTTGCCGGGCAGAGCAGCGGTGAATAGATGCAGTACACATGCGTACAGCGTCTATTCACGGGAGACAGAGGGACAGGGGGCATGCCAGCAGCTCACAGAGCTCTGGGCATGCCCCCTCAATGATAAAATACGGGTCATGGCTAGCGATCGCGGCACTCCCGCAAATCTACACCCCCTTCCCAATAGGCCATGCCCCCTTTCCGGGCGGGCGCGGCTTTGCCGCTTCAGCATGTCCCTCCTTTGCATCTGACAATGTTTGGAGGCATGGGATCGACCGACCGCCAGGATGCTGAATGCATCCTGATCTTAATTAGACTAGTGGTAGGGATCTCCAAGAACAAATTCCTGCTGTATGTTGTCTGCCATCCAAACAAATAAATCAAACTGTGAGAGAGCTCAATCTACAAGGTAACAGTGTAATAATACTAATATGTTATAAAGGTCCAGCAGAGGCACCCCTTAATCTTGGAAATAAATAAATGTGTTGTGCATCATCCAGAAAATATAGCACTCACACACGGAACGTATGATGTGTAATTCCTAAGTGATAAGTTCCTAGAGACTCTCCTGTAATGCTACTACAAGACATTCTGTCTCTCTCTGCAGGCCTAAGATATCTGCATAAAATATATTTATACATTGAAATTCTAATTATAAAATGAGTCTTTTACTTTGCTGGGTCTCTTTTTAGCTTGTTTGCTCTTTCAGTGAGTAGACAGCAACTGTTGCTAGAAGGATGTTGATACACAAGGGAAGCATTTGACTGGAGTGAACGATTTGTTACTAATTTTTTGATAGCATGAAAGCGTAAACTGTGACGCAATTGGATCCAGCCTCCTGGCTGCTACAGTGCAGGCTGCTATTTCAAGATTGCCGGTGACCAAAATAGATGGCACCGCTTGTTTTTGACACAGAGACATATCACCACAGATAAAATGAGATTTGCTTAAGGTACTGTAAGATGAACATTAGAAAAACTATTTCATATCAAATTTGTCCACTAACGATATTTTATCATACATTTTAAGGAATATATTATAGATTTATTCATTGCGTTAGAGCTTTATTGGAGCTCAGATTTTTAGACATATTCCAGAAATTCTTCTGCTTCTTACATATTCCAGCAATGATGCTTAGCCATAATAGATATACACAAGTTGAAACCAGATTGGTACAGAGGGATCTGTGCTTTTGTCCATATAACATAGAAGCACTGGTGTATTTGTAATGGGTGCAGTGTGTGCGGTGCACACGGGCCCCCAGGATCCAGGAGGGCCCATACTGCACACCCTGCACCCATTATTTTGAATATTCACGCTGACAGTCCGGCGCAGCAGCAGCATCACTGCAGAAATCACTGGGAAAATGGCTGCTGTGCCACTTTCCAAGAGATCTGCGCATGCGCTAGGTTCTGGGTCAGTGTTACGGTCCATTAGGGACCCAAGTGGCCAGAGCGTCAGCGCTGGCTAGAGTGGAGGGGGCCCAGACGGAGCGTGCACATGGGCCTCCTCCTCTCTAGATTCGCCCCTGCATAAAGGCCTAGATTTATCAAAACTTGGCGAGAGATAAAGTGAAGAGAGGGAACTCATTAACCAATCCGCTCCTAATGGTCACTTTTCAAACACATAGGTCTATTTACTAAGCCTTGGATGGAGATAAAGTGGATGGAGATAAAGTACCAGCCAATCAGCTCCGAACTGCCATGTTGCAGACTGGGTTTGAAAAATGACAGTTAGGAGCTGATTGGCTGGTACTTTATCTCCGTCCACTTTATTTCCATCCAAGACTTAGTAAATAGACTCCACAGTCTGTAAAATAACAGTTAAACGCTGATTGGTTTGCACTTTATCTCTCTCTCCACTTTATCTCTCTCCAAGCTTAGATAAATCTAGCTCATAACTTAAATGTCATATTATTCTCAAACAGAAACAACAAAAAGAATAGTACATAGTGTAATATAATTTGGGCAATATGAATACACCTTTTTGTGAGTCGCTGCATACTCTGATAATGTAAAATGTCCCTTTAAAATCCACAGAGAAACCATGCCTTTGAAATCCAGATAGAGGCCCTCATTCCGGGTTGTTCGCTCGCTAGCTGCTTTTAGTAGCATTGCACACGCTAGGCCGCCGCCCTCTGGGAGTGTATCTTAGCTTAGCAGAATAGTGAACGAAAGATTAGCAGAATTGCTACTAAATATTTTCTTGCAGTTTCTGAGTAGCTCCAGACCTACTCTTAGATTGCGATCACCTCAGTCCATTTAGTTCCTGGTTTGACGTCACAAACACGCCCTGCATTCGGCCAGCCACTCCCCCGTTTCTCCAGACACTCCCCGCATTTTTCCCTGACACGCCTGCGTTTTTTAGCACACTCCCGGAAAACGCTCAGTTACCACCCAGAAACGCCCCTTTCCTGTCAATCACTCACCGATCAGCAGTGCGACTGAAAAGCGCTGCACGCTCAACAGCAAAACTGCTAAGTTTTTAGTTAAATAACTAAGCGCATGCGCGCTGCGTACCATGCGCATTTAGCAACAAATCACAGCATACCGAAAATCGGCAACGAGCGAACAACTCGGAATGACCACCAGAGAGAGAAAACCAGCATCAGACAAATGCATCTTAGTCACAGGCAGAGGCAACAAACGGCTTTACGAGTCTGCACTGATTAATTCGATATGCAACACTTGTAGATCTGTGAATTCAATATGCAACACTTGTAGATCTGTGAGTGACTGAATCTGTAGACGAAGCACAACAGAACTTGGCATGGGAAAAAGCCACAGCCACTGCAATGTTACACTTGGTATAGAGATTGCAACTCAGTTGCACACAGACATACAAGTGTCATATATCAAATTATTCAGTGCAGTCTCATGGACTCCGTTTGTTGCATTGGTTTGTAACTAAGAAGCATTTTCATCGAAAAGAAGCAAAAGACATCTGGTGCACTGAGAAGGGCTGCTTGGCGGGACTTCAGCAACAGTGTATGAGGATTCATCTGTTTAAGCATTCTTTAGAGAGAATACACCAATACCATATACTGTAGGTTTCCTTTGCATTATATGCTTACAAAAAGCTGTGGAATAATAACATACTTTGAACACAGTAAGTCCCAGGCACCTGTTGTTGTCCCTCAGAAGTCACTTGTAATAGTTGGTTTGTGGACCAGAAGTCCTGTAGGTGCATCAGCACACGAGTTTCACGACTGCAGTCTCCTTATTAAGACACTTGAAAAAGGGACTGCGGTCTTGAGACATGATGTATGTAGTGCAGTGTAGGACAACCAGAACAGATAACCATTGCACTGGCTGGTGCCTACCATATGTTTGCAAATGTATGTAACTGAGATCTCTGCATTTCTATTATCATGTAGGATGCAAATCTCTTTTGCTGGGCCACTGCAGTAAGCTGGGGGAATTTGTTTTGTCTTTCCTAAGCTAGTGTACTGGAATTAACCTTTTTTGGAGTGTTTAGTCTAATAAGATGCATTCTACATTCTGGGTAGTCTTTAGAAGTCTACATGCAGTTAAACCACAAGTGTTGAGATCAAGTTTTATTGAGGACTTGTAAGTTTCTTGCACAAAACTAAAGCTATGAACTATATATGAGTATTTTTAGCACCATATCTGTGGCTACAATGTTGACCACTCCGAATGCTTTCAGTAAACATCAAAAATCAGGATACACATTCTCTTCTTTACACTTACACTGTTATACTGTAGCAGCTCCTTTTCCCACAAAGCTAGACATATGCATTAGAACTTTAATGTCAACAGGACTTACAAATGTCATCAGAAAGAAGTCCATAAATCTAGGGTCAGGAATCAATGTAAAATCAGGCAAATTCAAGGTCAAAAAGAAGGTAAAAGTCAGGGCTGGTGAAATCAATCAAAGCTGAGGGTTCAGGCAAGGTCACTACAGATAAACAAAAAAGTTTCAAGCACCCAGAGTAGCCTCAGCATAAATCTATGATAGGTGATAAGTACCTGAGACTCCCCATAATACAGGGAGCAATTTGCCTGTGAAAGTGCACATGTACACTATATGTAACATACAATGAGGTGACTATGTTCCTGCAGAAATGAGCAAACAGTAGAAAGCAACCACAGCACTACATGCTATACTATACAATGCAATACTATACTATACAATCATCAGCATATGCTTAGAATTTTTTTTGTCTTGCTTAACTCCCAGATACCTGTAATATTCTGTAAGTTTGCTATATTTAAAGATACATTTAAATGAGGCCCTACATACAATGTAGAATTATCTAGTTAATGAGGCACATCTACTTTTAAAGGGGTGTACAAAAGAGACATATGTTATACATCTCCTATAAGTTGTGTAATAAAGCATTGTATATTAAATACTATCCAAGCTCATCAAGCTGCCTCCTGAATACAAACCTCTCAAGGATCCTTTTTTTGGCCCTACGCTAATACCCCTTTCACATCGCAAATATATCCCGGGATATTGCCGGGTCGAGGTGCAGTCTAAAAGCACCACTTTTGAATATCCCAGGTCAAGTAACCCTGCATTGCAACCCGGTATAGAAGCAGTGTTATACACGGGTTGGACCCGGGTCAATGTGCACTCTAAAGTGTCCAACACGGGTTATTCAACCCTGCATTCATGTAAAAGTGCTGATTGGCTGTTCTTTGTGTGCCCTGATGATGTCAGCACTCAGCAGCCTGAGCCCTGCTACACAGGAGAGAGCAGAGAGCATTAGAGATCTTAAGAATTAGGGGTGAGGCAGAGATTGCTAGGCAACTTACTGTATACCTTCCAACTTATTAAAAGTACAAAGAGGGACCTTGGCGCGTGCTAAGTGTGCCCAAAAAGGGGGTGTGACCTATATGAAAGGGGCATGGCCTCCTGGCAGAGCCTCAATCGTAAGTAACGCCCCCTAGTACCATCACTGAGGGGGCATGCCCAGCGCTCTCTGTGCTGCTGGCATGCCCCCCCCCCCCCCCTCCCTCTGTCACCTGTGAATAAATGCTGTGCGCATGCAAATCAGAGCAGCGGTGACAGGAACCTCCCAACTACTCCCCACCCCCACCGCGGGACACTGCAGCCCGCGGGTGGGACAGAGGGACAGTCCCCCAAAAAACGGGACTGTCCCGTGAAAAGCGGGACAGTCGGGAGTAAGTTACTGGAACAGTTAAAGATGCAATTGTGTTCAAAAAACATAGCTCTGGCAGCCATGATTCCTGCTGTGCGCTGTCCCCACCTCTCATTTTGTCCCCTTCTGACACCTCATCTTTCTGAGCCAAAAAAAGTCCATTTAAAATGTCATCCATGGTGTTTTAATTGCTGACCCGGGTTGAGGTAAAAGGAGCCAACCCTGCAATAATCCGGGTTGAAAGTGTGGTGTGAAAGGGTCTGACCCGTGTCCGACCCGGGTCGGACCCAGGTTCAAAATACCATGTCGGACCCGGGTTTGCGGTGTGAAAGGGGTATAAGTAACACATCGTACAAGGGGGGTGTTTCAGCCACAGCTAAGCTTAACTACATTGACTATTCAATGAGCAAACAACTGTTTGGAACACGTTTCATAGGGGTCTATTCATGAAGCAGTGAAAAGAGTGGAGACGTGAGCCAGTGGAGAAGTTGCCCATGGCAACCAATTATCATTGAAGTAACATTTTTAATTTGCATACTATACAATTTTACAGAGCAGCTGATTGGTTGCCATGGACAACTTCTCCACAGGCTCACTTCTCCACTCTTTTCACTGCTACATGAATAGACCCCTTAGTATTAATAGAGCTTCAAAAAGGGATCATCGTGCGGAAAGTTACTGAAATAGGGACCATAGTCCTAACATCTTGAAAACCACATCATAGAATGAACCAAGTATGAAACATTGATTGTTAATAGATCATAAAACAAAAAAGGTATATTAGTAGACACATAGGATGGAATGATGAGGATGATGATGATGATGATGATGATGATGATGATGATGTTAAACAGAGAATCAATGCACATGGATATTAGGTATAGTGTTTGATAAAGCATTGATTAAAGTGCTTCCAGCATCCAGTTTCTAGGTTCAAGGGGCTAGTGTTTTATTTACTTTCCAGGGCCCAAAATAGTTTCACTTAAAGACATCTTATTTTATTCCTAGGCCTTTCCTTATAGCATTTTCTCCAAGTAAACGATGCACAGTTATATCACCGTAAGTGCAGTCTGTTTATATTCTAACTGTTCCATCCAATTCTACATGAGATTGAAAGTGTCGGCTTTGTGACTTTGATTTGGCAGATGACAAACCTAATTGTAAAAACTGACAACAAAAACAAAGAGCATCTAGAAATTGCAGGCATCTACACAGAACAGTGACATCAATTACTTATTTATGATTAAAAGGAAATAGCTGGATGTCAGATAAAGTTTATCTGTAGCCACATTTGTGAAAGATTAAAGTATTTTTTAATGTAGGGCGGTGTCACCGAGAAAGAGTTTCTACTGCATTATTTCTTCCAAGAGAACAGAAGTGCTTTAAAAAAAATAGAAAAAAAAAATAGTCTGTTCCATAGAAATAAATTGGGTTTTGCTTAGATGGTATCACACAAACATATTTCCTGATGAAATAGATTTTGTAAATATTTACTTCCAACAAATAAACACCTCAAGAAAATTGTACTTCACAGAAGTCTGTTACTTCTCCTGTGGTTGTCACACAGGCATGTAAACTGTTTCTAAGTATCTGTTTAGATATTATGTACAGATGTGCGGTTCGGTTCTCCAGAAATCCGAATCCACCCGAATATTGTGGATCCAAACCAAACTAAAACTCGATTCAGATTCCACAAGGAGACCAAAAATAAGAATTTACTTACCGATAATTCTATTTCTCGTAGTCCGTAGTGGATGCTGGGACTCCGTAAGGACCATGGGGAATAGCGGCTCCGCAGGAGACAGGGCACAAAAGTAAAGCTTTAGGATCAGGTGGTGTGCACTGGCTCCTCCCCCTATGACCCTCCTCCAAGCCTCAGTTAGGATACTGTGCCCGGACGAGCGTACATAATAAGGAAGGATTTTGAATCCCGGGTAAGACTCATACCAGCCACACCAATCACACCATACAACTTGTGATCTGAACCCAGTTAACAGTATGATAAAACGTAGGAGCCTCTGAAAGATGGCTCACAACAATAAACAACCCGATGTTATTGTAACAATAACTATATACAAGTATTGCAGACAATCCGCACTTGGGATGGGCGCCCAGCATCCACTACGGACTACGAGAAATAGAATTATCGGTAAGTAAATTCTTATTTTCTCTGACGTCCTAAGTGGATGCTGGGACTCCGTAAGGACCATGGGGATTATACCAAAGCTCCCAAACGGGCGGGAGAGTGCGGATGACTCTGCAGCACCGAATGAGAGAACTCCAGGTCCTCCTCAGCCAGGGTATCAAATTTGTAGAATTTAGCAAACGTGTTTGCCCCTGACCAAGTAGCTGCTCGGCAAAGTTGTAAAGCCGAGACCCCTCGGGCAGCCGCCCAAGATGAGCCCACTTTCCTTGTGGAATGGGCTTTAACAGATTTTGGCTGTGGCAGGCCTGCCACAGAGTGTGCAAGCTGAATTGTACTACAAATCCAACGAGCAATCGTCTGCTTAGAAGCAGGAGCACCCAGCTTGTTGGGTGCATACAGGATGAACAGCGAGTCAGATTTTCTGACTCCAGCCGTCCTGGAAACATATATTTTCCGGCCTTGACAACGTCTAGCAACTTGGAGTCCTCCAAGTCCCTAGTAGCCGCAGGCACCACAATAGGTTGGTTCAGGTGGACGCTGAAACCACCTTAGGGAGAAACTGAGGACGAGTCCTCAATTCCGCCCTGTCCGAATGGAAAATCAGATAAGGGCTTTTACAGGATAAAGCCGCCAATTCTGATACGCGCCTGGCCCAGGCCAGAGCCAACAGCATGACCACTTTTCCTGTGAGATATTTTAACTCCATAGATTTAAGTGGGTCAAACCAATGTGACTTTTGGGACCCAAAAACTACATTGAGATCCCAAGGTGCCACTGAAGGCACCAAAGGAGACTGTATATGCAGTACCCCTTTTACAAACGTCTGAACTTCAGGGACTGAAGCTAGTTCTTTTTGGAAGAAAATTGACAGAGCCGAAATTTGAACCTTAATGGACCCCAATTTCAGGCCCATAGACACTCCTGTTTGCAGGAAATGTAGGAATCGTCGAATTTCCTCCGTCGGGCCTTACTGGCCTCGCACCACGCAACATATTTTCGCCAAATGCGGTGATAATGTTTTGCGGTTACATCCTTCCTGGCTTTGATCAGGATAGGGATGACTTCATCCGGAATGCCTTTTTCCTTCAGGATCCGGCGTTCAACCGCCATGCCATCAAACGCAGCCGCGGTAAGTCTTGGAACAGACAGGGTCCTTGCTGGAGCAGGTCCCTTCTTAGAGGTAGAGGCTACGGATCCTCCGTGAGCATCTCTTGAAGTTCCGGTTACCAAGTCCTTATTGGCCAATCCGGAGCCACGAATATAGTGCTTACTCCTCTCCATCTTACCAATCTCAGTACCTTGGGTATGAGAGGCAGAGGAGGGAACCCATACACTGATTGGTACACCCACGGTGTTACCAGAGCCTTTACAGCTATTGACTGAGGGTCCCTTGACCTGGCGCAATACTTGTCGAGTTTTTCCCAACGGTTTATAATCATGTGGAAGACTTCTGGGTGAAGTTCCCACTCTCCCGGGTGGAGGTCGTGCTGAGGAAATCTGCTTCCCAGTTGTCCACTCCCGGAATGAATACTGCTGACAGTGCTATCACATGGTTTTCCGCCCAGCGAAGAATCCTTGCAGCTTCTGCCATTGCCCTCCTGCTTCTTGTGGCACCCTGTCTGTTTACGTGGGTGACTGCCGTAATGTTGTCCGACTGGATCAACACCGGCTGACCTTGAAGCAGAGGTCTTGCTAAGCTTAGAGCATTGTAAATGGCCCTTAGCTTCAGATATTTATGTGAAGTGATGTCTCCAGGCTTGACCATAAGCCCTGGATATTCCTTCCCTGTGTGACTGCTCCCCAGCCTCGCAGGCTGGCATCCGTGGTCAACAGGACCCAGTCCTGAATGCCGAATCTGCGGCCCTCTAGAAGATGAGCACTCTGCAACCACCACAGGAGGGATACCCCTGTCCTTGGTGACAGGGTTATCTGCTGATGCATCTGAAGATGCGAACCGGACCATTTTTCCAGTAGGTCCCACTGGAAAGTCCTTGCGTGGAATCTGCCAAATGGGATTGCTTCGTAGGAAGCCACCATTTTTACACAGAACCCTTGTGCATTGATGCACTGAGACTTGGCTCGGTTTTAGGAGGTTCCCGACTAGCTCGGATAACTCCCTGGCTTTCTCCTCCGGGAGAAACACCTTCTTTCTGGACTGTGTCCAGGATCATCCCTAGGAACAGAAGATATGTCGTCGGAACCAGCTGCGATTTTGGAATATTGAGAATCCAATCGTGCTGCCGCAACACTACCTGAGATAGTGCTACACTGACCTCCAACTGTTCCCTGGATCTTACCCTTATCAGGGAATCGTCCAAGTAAAGAATAACTAAAATTTCCTTCCTTCGAAGGAATATCATCATTTCGGTCCTTACTTTAGTAAAGACCCGGGGTGCCGTGGACTATCCCTACGGCAGCGTCTGAACTGATAGTGACAGTTCTGTACCATAACCTGAGGTACCCTTGGTGAGAAGGGTACATTTTTTGACATGAAGGTAAGCATCCTTGATGTCCCGAGACATCATGTAGTCCCCTTCTTCCAGGTTCGCAATCACTGCTCTGAGTGACTCAATCTTGAATTTGAACCTCTGTATGTGAGTGTTCAAAGATTTTAGATTTAGAATCGGTCTCACCGAGCCGTCTGGCTTCGGTACCACAATAGTGTGGAATAATACCCCGTTTCCTTTTGCAGGAGGGGTACCTTGATTATCACCTGCTGGGAATACAGCTTGTGAATGGCTTCCAAAACTGCCTCCCTGTCAGAGGGAGACGTCGGTAAAACCGACTTTTGGAAACGGCGAGGGGGAGACGTCTCGAATTCCAATTTGTACCCCTGAAATATTACCTGAAGGATCCAGGGGTCTACTTGCGAGTGAGCCCACTGCGCACTGAAATTCATTGAGAACGGGCCCCCACCGTGCCTGAGCTTGTAAAGCCCTAGCATCATACTGAGGGCTTGGCAGAGGCGGGAAAGGGTTTCTGTTCCTGGGAACTGGCTCATCTCTGTAGCCTTTTTCCTCTCCCTCTGTCACGAGCAGAAAAGAGGAACCTTTTGTCCGCTTGCCAACAAAGGACTGCGCCTGATAATACCGCGTCTTATTTTGAGAGGCGACCTGGGGTACAAACGTGGATATCCCAGCTGTTGCCGTGGCCACCAGGTCTGAAAGACCGACCCCAAATGCCTTTTTTAAGGCAATACTTCCAAATGCCGTTTGGAATCCGCCTCACCTGACCACTTTACTGGTAGAATTGGACAACGCACTTATACTTGATGCCAGTCGGCAATATTCCGCTGTGCATCTCGCATATATTTTAAATGCTCTATAGGCAATAATATACTGTCCTTATCTAGGATATCAATATTTCCAGTCAGGGAATCCGACCACGCCAACCCAGCACTGCACATCCAGGCTGAGGCGATTGCTGGTCGCAGTATAACACCAGTATGTGTGTAAATACATTTTAGGATACCCTCCTGCATTCTATCAGCAGGATCCTTAAGAGCGGCCATCTCAGGAGAGGGTAGAGCCCTTGTTCTTACAAGCGTGTGAGCGCCTTATCCCCCCTAGGGGGTGTTTCCCAACGCACCCTAACCTCTGGCGGGAAAAGGTATACTGCCAATTTTAGAACTTTTTAGAAATTATCAATTGTTATCGGGGGGAAACCCACGCATCATCACACACCTCATTTTATTTCTCAGATTCAGGAAAACTACAGGTAGTTTTTCCTCACCAAACATAATACCCCTTTTTGGTGGTACTCATATTATCAGAAATGTGTAAACATTTTCCCTTGCCTCAATCATGTAACGTGTGGCCCTATTGGAAATCACGGTTGTCTCTTCACCGTCGACACAGGAGTCAGTATCCGTGTCGGCGTCTGTATCTGCCATCTGAGGTAACGGGCGCTTTAGAGCCCCTGACGGCCTATGAGACGTTTGGACAGGCACAAGCTGAGTAGCCGGCTGTCTCATGTCAACCACTGTCTTTATACAGAGCTGACACTGTCACGTAATTTTCAACAGTACATCCACTCAGGTGTCGACCCCCTAGGGGGTGACATCACTATTACAGACAATCTGCTCCGTCTCCACATCATTTTTCTCCTCATACATGTCGACACAAACGTACCGACACACAGCACACACACAGGGAATGCTCTGATAGAGGACAGGACCCCACTAGCCCTTTGGGGAGACAGAGGGAGAGTTTGCCAGCACACACCAAAGCGCTATAAACTGTATAGGGACAACCTTATAATAAGTGTCTATCCCTTATAGCTGCTTTATATATATTTTTAGCCAAATAAGTGCCCCCCCTCTCTGTTGTACCCTGTTTCTGTAGTGCAGTGCAGGGGAGAGTCTGGGAGCCTTCCTACCAGCGGAGCTGTGTGGGAAAATGGCGCCGTGTGCTGAGGAGATAGGCCCCGCCTCCTTCTCGGCGGGCTCTTCTCCCGCTTTTATCTGGAAAACTGGCAGGGGTTAAATACATCCATATAGCCCAGGGGCTATATGTGATGTATTTTTTGCCATAGGAGGTATTTACATTGCTGCCCAGGGCGCCCCCCCCCAGCGCCCTGCACCCTCAGTGACCGCAGTGTGAAGTGTGCTGGGAGCAATGGCGCACAGCTGCAGTGCTGTGCGCTACCTTAATGAAGACAGGAACGTCTTCTGCCGCCGATTTCTGGACCTCTTCACTCTTCAGCATCTGTAAGGGGGCCGGCGGCGCGGCTCCGGGACCCATCCAGGCTGTACCTGTGATCGTCCCTCTGGAGCTAATGTCCAGTAGCCAAGAAGCCCAATCCACTCTGCACGCAGGTGAGTTCGCTTCTTCTCCCCTTAATCCCTCGATGCAGTGAGCCTGTTGCCAGCAGGTCTCACTGAAAATAAAAAACCTATTTAAACTTTACTTCTAAGCAGCTCAGGAGAGCCACCTAGCCTGCACCCTTCTCGTTCGGGCACAAAAATCTAACTGAGGCTTGGAGGAGGGTCATAGGGGGAGGAGCCAGTGCACACCACCTGATCCTAAAGCTTTACTTTTGTGCCCTGTCTCCTGCGGAGCCGCTATTCCCCATGGTCCTTACGGAGTCCCAGCATCCACTTAGGACGTCAGAGAAATGAGGGGGTTCGGTGCACATCTCTAATCTCTAATAATAAGTACGCCCATTTCAGGCAGTCCTGTAATATTAAATACGATTTTCCATGGCTATTTTCCTGCTAAGTGAAAAAAACAAATCATGTAACGCCACCCATTGGCTACTATGAATCTGTGCTGAATCTTTGTGTGTTCTCTTTTGTATGTATCAAAGAGAGATAATATGGAGAGAGATAAAGTACCAACCAATCAGCTCCTGTCATTGTCCAAATACAGGGGCTAATTTATCAATGAGTGATAAAACTCATTGTGGATGGTAAAACTCTTTGCATAAAATAAATGGTGCTCCAACCAATCAGCTCCTAACTGTCATGTGTTTGAAAAATGACAGGAGCTGAGTGGCTGGAGCACCATTTATAATACACAGTGAGTTTTATCATTCACAATGAGTCTTATCACTCATAGATAAATAGGTGCCACAGTCTGTAACATGTCAATTAGCAGTTGATTAACTGGTACTTTATCTCTGGCCACTTTATCTGAGGTTTGATACCTCTCCCCCATGAGAGTATACTGTAGCATTAGGTTATAACCACTATCACATTTAGCAGATCTCATCATGTATAGTAGATATCACATATATCATGAAGCAGATCACATACTATTACATAGAGATGAGCGCCGGAAATTTTTCGGGTTTTGTGTTTTGGTTTTGGGTTCGGTTCCGCGGCCGTGTTTTGGGTTCGACCGCGTTTTGGCAAAACCTCACCGAATTTTTTTTGTCGGATTCGGGTGTGTTTTGGATTCGGGTGTTTTTTTCAAAAAACACTAAAAAACAGCTTAAATCATAGAATTTGGGGGTCATTTTGATCCCAAAGTATTATTAACCTCAAAAACCATAATTTACACTCATTTTCAGTCTATTCTGAATACCTCACACCTCACAATATTATTTTTAGTCCTAAAATTTGCACCTAGGTCGCTGGATGACTAAGCTAAGCGACCCTAGTGGCCGACACAAACACCGGGCCCATCTAGGAGTGTCACTGCAGTGTCACGCAGGATGTCCCTTCCAAAAAACCCTCCCCAAACAGCACATGACGCAAAGAAAAAAAGAGGCGCAATGAGGTAGCTGTGTGAGTAAGATAAGCGACCCTAGTGGCCGACACAAACACCGGGCCCATCTAGGAGTGTCACTGCAGTGTCACGCAGGATGTCCCTTCCAAAAAACCCTCCCCAAACAGCACATGACGCAAAGAAAAAAAGAGGCGCAATGAGGTAGCTGTGTGAGTAAGATAAGCGACCCTAGTGGCCGACACAAACACCGGGCCCATCTAGGAGTGGCACTGCAGTGTCACGCAGGATGTCCCTTCCAAAAAACCCTCCCCAAACAGCACATGACGCAAAGAAAAAAAGAGGCGCAATGAGGTAGCTGTGTGAGTAAGATAAGCGACCCTAGTGGCCGACACAAACACCGGGCCCATCTAGGAGTGTCACTGCAGTGTCACGCAGGATGTCCCTTCCAAAAAACCCTCCCCAAACAGCACATGACGCAAAGAAAAAAAGAGGCGCAATGAGGTAGCTGTGTGAGTAAGATAAGCGACCCTAGTGGCCGACACAAACACCGGGCCCATCTAGGAGTGTCACTGCAGTGTCACGCAAGATGTCCCTTCCAAAAAACCCTCCCCAAACAGCACATGACGCAAAGAAAAATTAAAGAAAAAAGAGGTGCAAGATGGAATTGTCCTTGGGCCCTCCCACCCACCCTTATGTTGTATAAACAGGACATGCACACTTTAACCAACCCATCATTTCAGTGACAGGGTCTGCCACACGACTGTGACTGAAATGACGGGTTGGTTTGGACCCCCACCAAAAAAGAAGCAATTAATCTCTCCTTGCACAAACTGGCTCTACAGAGGCAAGATGTCCACCTCATCATCATCCTCCGATATATCACCGTGTACATCCCCCTCCTCACAGATTATCAATTCGTCCCCACTGGAATTCACCATCTCAGCTCCCTGTGTACTTTGTGGAGGCAATTGCTGCTGGTCAATGTCTCCACGGAGGAATTGATTATAATTCATTTTAATGAACATCATCTTCTCCACATTTTCTGGATGTAACCTCGTACGCCGATTGCTGACAAGGTGAGCGGCGGCACTAAACACTCTTTCGGAGTACACACTTGTGGGAGGGCAACTTAGGTAGAATAAAGCCAGTTTGTGCAAGGGCCTCCAAATTGCCTCTTTTTCCTGCCAGTATAAGTACGGACTGTGTGACGTGCCTACTTGGATGCGGTCACTCATATAATCCTCCACCATTCTTTCAATGTTGAGAGAATCATATGCAGTGACAGTAGACGACATGTCCGTAATCGTTGTCAGGTCCTTCAGTCCGGACCAGATGTCAGCATCAGCAGTCGCTCCAGACTGCCCTGCATCACCGCCAGCGGGTGGGCTCGGAATTCTGAGCCTTTTCCTCGCACCCCCAGTTGCGGGAGAATGTGAAGGAGGAGATGTTGACAGGTCGCGTTCCGCTTGACTTGACAATTTTCTCACCAGCAGGTCTTTCAACCCCAGCAGACTTGTGTCTGCCGGAAAGAGAGATCCAAGGTAGGCTTTAAATCTAGGATCGAGCACGGTGGCCAAAATGTAGTGCTCTGATTTCAACAGATTGACCACCCGTGAATCCTTGTTAAGCGAATTAAGGGCTCCATCCACAAGTCCCACATGCCTAGCGGAATCGCTCCGTGTTAGCTCCTCCTTCAATGTCTCCAGCTTCTTCTGCAAAAGCCTGATGAGGGGAATGACCTGACTCAGGCTGGCAGTGTCTGAACTGACTTCACGTGTGGCAAGTTCAAAGGGCATCAGAACCTTGCACAACGTTGAAATCATTCTCCACTGCGCTTGAGACAGGTGCATTCCACCTCCTATATCGTGCTCAATTGTATAGGCTTGAATGGCCTTTTGCTGCTCCTCCAACCTCTGAAGCATATAGAGGGTTGAATTCCACCTCGTTACCACTTCTTGCTTCAGATGATGGCAGGGCAGGTTCAGTAGTTTTTGGTGGTGCTCCAGTCTTCTGTACGTGGTGCCTGTACGCCGAAAGTGTCCCGCAATTCTTCTGGCCACCGACAGCATCTCTTGCACGCCCCTGTCGTTTTTTAAATAATTCTGCACCACCAAATTCAAGGTATGTGCAAAACATGGGACGTGCTGGAATTTGCCCATATTTAATGCACACACAATATTGCTGGCGTTGTCCGATGCCACAAATCCACAGGAGAGTCCAATTGGGGTAAGCCATTCCGCGATGATCTTCCTCAGTTGCCGTAAGAGGTTTTCAGCTGTGTGCGTATTCTGGAAACCGGTGATACAAAGCGTAGCCTGCCTAGGAAAGAGTTGGCGTTTGCGAGATGCTGCTACTGGTGCCGCCGCTGCTGTTCTTGCGGCGGGAGTCCATACATCTACCCAGTGGGCTGTCACAGTCATATAGTCCTGACCCTGCCCTGCTCCACTTGTCCACATGTCCGTGGTTAAGTGGACATTGGGTACAGCTGCATTTTTTAGGACACTGGTGACTCTTTTTCTGAGGTCTGTGTACATTTTCGGTATCGCCTGCCTAGAGAAATGGAACCTAGATGGTATTTGGTACCGGGGACACAGTACCTCCAACAAGTCTCTAGTTGGCTCTGCAGTAATGATGGATACCGGAACCACGTTTCTCACCACCCAGGATGCCAAGGCCTCAGTTATCCGCTTTGCAGTAGGATGACTGCTGTGATATTTCATCTTCCTCGCAAAGGACTGTTGGACAGTCAATTGCTTGGTGGAAGTAGTAAAAGTGGTCTTACGACTTCCCCTCTGGGATGACCATCGACTCCCAGCAGCAACAACAGCAGCGCCAGCAGCAGTAGGCGTTACACGCAAGGATGCATCGGAGGAATCCCAGGCAGGAGAGGAATCGTCAGAATTGCCAGTGACATGGCCTGCAGGACTATTGGCATTCCTGGGGAAGGAGGAAATTGACACTGAGGGAGTTGGTGGGGTGGTTTGCGTGAGCTTGGTTACAAGAGGAAGGGATTTACTGGTCAGTGGACTGCTTCCGCTGTCACCCAAAGTTTTTGAACTTGTCACTGACTTATTATGAATGCGCTGCAGGTGACGTATAAGGGAAGATGTTCCGAGGTGGTTAACGTCCTTACCCCTACTTATTACAGCTTGACAAAGGCAACACACGGCTTGACACCTGTTGTCCGCATTTCTGTTGAAATACTTCCACACCGAAGAGCTGATTTTTTTGGTATTTTCACCAGGCATGTCAGTGGCCATATTCCTCCCACGGACAACAGGTGTCTCCCCGGGTGCCTGACTTAAACAAACCACCTCACCATCAGAATCCTCCTGGTCAATTTCCTCCCCAGCGCCAGCAACACCCATATCCTCCTCATCCTGGTGTACTTCAACACTGACATCTTCAATCTGACTATCAGGAACTGGACTGCGGGTGCTCCTTCCAGCACTTGCAGGGGGCGTGCAAATGGTGGAAGGCGCATGCTCTTCACGTCCAGTGTTGGGAAGGTCAGGCATCGCAACCGACACAATTGGACTCTCCTTGTGGATTTGGGATTTCGAAGAACGCACAGTTCTTTGCGGTGCTTTTGCCAGCTTGAGTCTTTTCAGTTTTCTAGCGAGAGGCTGAGTGCTTCCATCCTCATGTGAAGCTGAACCACTAGCCATGAACATAGGCCAGGGCCTCAGCCGTTCCTTGCCACTCCGTGTGGTAAATGGCATATTGGCAAGTTTACGCTTCTCCTCCGACAATTTTATTTTAGGTTTTGGAGTCCTTTTTTTACTGATATTTGGTGTTTTGGATTTGACATGCTCTGTACTATGACATTGGGCATCGGCCTTGGCAGACGACGTTGCTGGCATTTCATCGTCTCGGCCATGACTAGTGGCAGCAGCTTCAGCACGAGGTGGAAGTGGATCTTGATCTTTCCCTAATTTTGGAACCTCAACATTTTTGTTCTCCATATTTTAATAGGCACAACTAAAAGGCACCTCAGGTAAACAATGGAGATGGATGGATACTAGTATACTTATGGATGGACTGCCGAGTGCCGACACAGAGGTAGCTACAGCCGTGGACTAACGTACTGTGTCTGCTGCTAATATAGACTGGATGATTGATAATGAGATGAAATCAATATATATATGTATGTATATATAATATCACTAGTACTGCAGCCGGACAGGTAGATAATATATTTATTAGGTAATGATGACTGATGACGGACCTGCTGGACACTTTCAGCTCAGCAGCACCGCAGACTGCTACAGTAAGCTACTATACTCTATAGTAGTATGTACAAAGAAGAAAGAAAAAAAAAAACCACGGGTAGGTGGTATACAATTATGGATGGACTGCCGAGTGCCGACACAGAGGTAGCTACAGCCGTGGACTAACGTACTGTGTCTGCTGCTAATATAGACTGGATGATTGATAATGAGATGAAATCAATATATATATGTATGTATATATAATATCACTAGTACTGCAGCCGGACAGGTAGATAATATATTTATTAGGTAATGATGACTGATGACGGACCTGCTGGACACTGTCAGCTCAGCAGCACCGCAGACTGCTACAGTAAGCTACTATACTCTATAGTAGTATGTACAAAGAAGAAAGAAAAAAAAAAAACCACGGGTAGGTGGTATACAATTATGGATGGACTGCCGAGTGCCGACACAGAGGTAGCTACAGCCGTGGACTAACGTACTGTGTCTGCTGCTAATATAGACTGGATGATTGATAATGAGATGAAATCAATATATATATGTATGTATATATAATATCACTAGTACTGCAGCCGGACAGGTAGATAATATATTTATTAGGTAATGATGACTGATGACGGACCTGCTGGACACTGTCAGCTCAGCAGCACCGCAGACTGCTACAGTAAGCTACTATACTATAGTAGTATGTACAAAGAAGAACGAAAAAAAAAAACCACGGGTAGGTGGTATACAATTATGGATGGACTGCTGAGTGCCGACACAGAGGTAGCTACAGCCGTGGACTAACGTACTGTGTCTGCTGCTAATATAGACTGGATGATTGATAATGAGATGAAATCAATATATATATGTATGTATATATAATATCACTAGTACTGCAGCCGGACAGGTAGATAATATATTTATTAGGTAATGATGACTGATGACGGACCTGCTGGACACTGTCAGCTCAGCAGCACCGCAGACTGCTACAGTAAGCTACTATACTCTATAGTAGTATGTACAAAGAAGAAAGAAAAAAAAAAACCACGGGTAGGTGGTATACAATTATGGATGGACTGCCGAGTGCCGACACAGAGGTAGCTACAGCCGTGGACTAACGTACTGTGTCTGCTGCTAATATAGACTGGATGATTGATAATGAGATGAAATCAATATATATATGTATGTATATATAATATCACTAGTACTGCAGCCGGACAGGTAGATAATATATTTATTAGGTAATGATGACTGATGACGGACCTGCTGGACACTGTCAGCTCAGCAGCACCGCAGACTGCTACAGTAAGCTACTATACTATAGTAGTATGTACAAAGAAGAACGAAAAAAAAAAAACCACGGGTAGGTGGTATACAATTATGGATGGACTGCCGAGTGCCGACACAGAGGTAGCTACAGCCGTGGACTAACGTACTGTGTCTGCTGCTAATATAGACTGGATGATTGATAATGAGATGAAATCAATATATATATGTATGTATATATAATATCACTAGTACTGCAGCCTGACAGGTAGATAATATATTTATTAGGTAATGATGACTGATGACGGACCTGCTGGACACTGTCAGCTCAGCAGCACCGCAGACTGCTACAGTAAGCTACTATACTATAGTAGTATGTACAAAGAAGAACGAAAAAAAAAAAACCACGGGTAGGTGGTATACAATTATGGATGGACTGCTGAGTGCCGACACAGAGGTAGCTACAGCCGTGGACTAACGTACTGTGTCTGCTGCTAATATAGACTGGATGATTGATAATGAGATGAAATCAATATATATATGTATGTATATATAATATCACTAGTACTGCAGCCGGACAGGTAGATAATATATTTATTAGGTAATGATGACTGATGACGGACCTGCTGCACACTGTCAGCTCAGCAGCACCGCAGACTGCTACAGTAAGCTACTATACTATAGTAGTATGTACAAAGAAGAACGAAAAAAAAAAAACCACGGGTAGGTGGTATACAATTATGGATGGACTGCTGAGTGCCAACACAGAGGTAGCTACAGCCGTGGACTAACGTACTGTGTCTGCTGCTAATATAGACTGGATGATTGATAATGAGATGAAATCAATATATATATGTATGTATATATAATATCACTAGTACTGCAGCCGGACAGGTAGATAATATATTTATTAGGTAATGATGACTGATGACGGACCTGCTGGACACTGTCAGCTCAGCAGCACCGCAGACTGCTACAGTAAGCTACTATACTCTATAGTAGTATGTACAAAGAAAAAAAAAAAACCACGGGTAGGTGGTATACAATTATGGATGGACTGCTGAGTGCCGACACAGAGGTAGCTACAGCCGTGGACTAACGTACTGTGTCTGCTGCTAATATAGAGTCTAGACTGGATGATAAATTATTGATAATGAGATGAAATCAATATAATATCACTAGTACTGCAGCCGGACAGGTACTATATATATTTATTATGTAATGACTGATGACGGACCTGCTGGACACTGTCAGGTCAGCACAGCACCGCAGACTGCTACAGTAAGCTACTATAGTAGTATGTATAAAGAAGAATGAAAAAAAAAAAACCACGGGTAGGTGGTATACAATATTATATATATATATATATATATATTATATACAATTATATATATATATATATATATATATTAAACTGGTGGTGATTGATTATTAAACTGGTGGTCACTTCAGGACAGGTCACGTTGCAACTTGCAACTAGTACTCCGAGGCCTAAGCAGACAATCACAAAATATATTATTATACTGGTGGTCAGTGTGGTCACAACAATGGCAGTGTGGCACTGACTCTGGCAGCAAAAGTGTGCACTGTACGTTATATGTACTCCTGAGTCCTGCTCTCAGACTCTAACTGCTCCCCACTGTCAGTGTCTCCCCCACAAGTCAGATAATACACTTACAGTCACACTATCTAATCTATAAATATCACTTCAGCAAGTAGTATAGTAGTATACAGTAGTACTCCTCCTAATAATGCTCCCCGAAAATACTGTGTCTCTCTCTTCTCTAAACGGAGAGGACGCCAGCCACGTCCTCTCCCTATGACTCTCAATGCACGTGTGAAAATGGCGGCGACGCGCGGCTCCTTATATAGAATCCGAGTCTCGCGATAGAATCCGAGCCTCGCGAGAATCCGACAGCGTGATGATGACGTTCGGGCGCGCTCGGGTTAGCCGAGCAAGGCGGGAAGATCCGAGCCTGCTCGGACCCGTGTAAAAAACCTGAAGTTCGGGCGGGTTCGGATTCAGAGGAACCGAACCCGCTCATCTCTACTATTACATACAGTATAATGAACACAATATATCACATATAAAGGTAGATGTATCAAACCTTATAAAGAGGTCACCTAGAGAAGTTGCCCATAGCAACCAATCACCTTTAGCTAAAATTTATCAAGTACATTCTATAAAATTATAGAAAGAAACTGGTTGCTATAGACAACTTCTCCACCTGTCCTCTTCAGAAGGTTTGATACACTGTCCCTACAACAACTTGCATTTTGCTTTAACATTTGAAATCAGCGCCCAGAACCTTATATACAGTACACTACTTACACAAACCCATTTCGTTCTATTGGTGACGTAAGCTTGTACATTTTAATTGTATATCCCTATTTAATGAATACATAAATACATTTAAATGAAATGACAGGTCACCCATAAAGTAAGAGAATAGAATAGCACAGTTCACTAGTCGATCTCTGTCTAGCTGCAATCTCCAGCAACAGTTCTTTGTTGCACTCCTGTAAAACACCAAGGGGAGAATGTAATCGGGTGTGAGAATCAGAAAGTGATAGATTTTGGTAAAATGTTCCTGTTTTTTTTTTAAAGTGGAAATCATTTACATGGCAAAATCAACCTGGTTTTGCCATGTAAACAATTGCCACTTTAAAAAACAGGAGAATTTTTCAAAAATCTCTCACTTTCTGATTCTCACACCCTATTACATTTTCCCCCAAGAGCGGGATGTATCCAGTGGCGGACTGGGGCATAAAGGGCCCACCGGGAAAATGCAGTGGTGGGGGCCCCATGCTTAAGGGTGTGGCCAGGCAATAGTGGAGGTGTGGCCAACCACCACAGAGGTTTGGCTAAACTTTATGACAATGTACCAGATTAATAACAGCAATGCGGTGTAGAAAATACTCCATAGTTCTGTAAAGTGTAATGTAACATATGTATAATGTATAACTAAAGTACACTAGGATAGAGTTTGGAACCTAATCCCAACAGGAGGTGGGCCCACAGGCAGAGCAGTAGGTGGGCCCACAGGCAATGGGGCCTACCGGTGGTTTACCCTGTTCCCCTGTGGGCCAGTCCAAGCCTGGATGTATCATATATATCACAAATGAAGTACAAAACATCCCACCCTTATTTGCATGTACAGTATGTATACTTACCTGCCGGGACATCTCTTCTGATATAGATCTGTCCCGGCAAAGAAATTACTTCTGCATTTTTGTCCTAATGAGAGAGTTTTTTGCATAAAGAAGCCCATATGCTTGTATAGGCAATGCTATCTGTAGATGGTGTTGCCTAACGGCCTATTAGACACAAGAGGGGTCATTCCGAGTTGATCGCTAGCTGCATTCGTTCGCTGTACAGCGATGAGGCAAAAAAACGGCACTTCTGCACATGCGGCGCAATTATGTAGTTTCATACAGGGTCTAGCGAAGCTTTTCAGTCACACTGCTGACCGCAGAGTGATTACATGAAGTGGGCATTTCTGGGTGTCAACTGACCGTTTTCAGGGAGTGTTCATAGAAACGCAGGCATGCCCGGAAAAATGCAGGCGTGGCTGGCCGAACGCAGGGCGTGTTCATGACGTCAAAACAGGAACTGAATAGCCTGAAGTGATCGCAAGCTCTGAGTAGGTATTGAGCTACTCTAAAACTGCACAAAAAAAAATTGCCGCCGCTCTGCGATCCTTTCGTTCGCACTTCTGCTAAGCTAAAATACACTCCCAGTGGGAGGCGGCATAGCGTTTGCACGGCTGACAAAAACTGCTAGCGAGCGAACAACTTGGAATGACCACCAAGATCCGGAAAGTTATGCTTTCTGGTACCCGTGCATTTGGACAAATTGCAGACCCATAGGAGACTTGCTGTGCTGCAAACCTTTTTAATACATTTGGTGATCCATATGTATTGCAGTACAGCTTAGAAAATGGTAGCTTTTGGAGGTGTTGCAGCATTTTATAGAAGATTATGATACATCCTGCCCCAAGACATATATATTGTCTGCAGGTGCCCCTTAAAGTGACCAAATCTCCATGGCACAAATACAATGTTGAATACTGAAACAAAGCAGAGACACTTCCATAGCATAGAAATGGTTACCTTTTTCACAAAACTTTTAAAATAAGTACTACACATACCAGAATTCAGTAACGTAAGCTGTACGCTGTGACTGGTAATCCATGAACAGAAGCAGCACACATCAATGTATTTAAAAGTTCTACCAGACCATGCCACCAACATTTGTGTCACATGACTTCATCTGAAGTCCAAAATTTCTTACCACTGACATTACTAATCCCAAATTCCTACTGTGCGCACGTCTGTGTAAGTTTCTACTGTGCACACGTCTATGTAAGTACCTACCGTGTCCTACTGTACACACATCTGTGTAAGTTCCTACCATGTCCTACTGTGCACACATCTGTGTATGTTCCTACCATGTCCTACTGTGCACACATCTGTGTAAGTTTCTACTGTGCGCATGTCTGTGTAAGTACCTACCATGTCCTACTTTGCACACGTCTGTGTAAGTTCCTACCATGTCCTACTGTGCACACATCTGTGTATGTTCCTACCATGTCCTACTGTGCACACATCTGTGTAAGTTTCTACTGTGCGCATGTCTGTGTAAGTACCTACCATGTCCTACTTTGCACACGTCTGTGTAAGTTCCTACCATGTCCTACTGTGTGCATATCTGTGTAAGTTCCTACTGTGCACACATCTGTGTAAGTTCCTGCTGTGTACACATCTGTGTAAGGTCCTACTGTGTTCTACCGTGTGCAGTCTTTATAAGTTACTATCAAGTTCTCCTGTGCAAACATCTGTGTAAGTTCTTACTGTAAAAGAGAAAAAAGAAGAAGACTCTTGTTTGGGCGCACTCTTCTAGAAAGGAATTGATGTAGTAATTTTTAGGACTTAAAATTATTTTTATTAATTATTGTTAAAAACATGTCGAAGTGTATCCCAAACATAACATACATATAACACACATTTATAAAAGAAAAAAGATATAAGTCATGAGGCTATTGATGAAAGGGTAAACACGTGACCCGCCCTTGGGGTGGGGTCCATTCAACGTCTTTCCTAAGGCACTCAGATTAATCTTATGTCAATTCAAAATTGGACGTATATATCGGTCAATTCTATGGGGACTCTTGGGAAATGTCAAATAAGTAATAGCAAATGATACAATTCAGTACAGACTGTATGACTCCTAAGTTCTTACTGTGTCTTACTGTATGCATATCTGTGTAAGTTTCTACTGTGTCCAAGTCTTCACAAGTTCCATTCTTGTGCACATTTGTGTAAGTCTCTACCGCGTCTTATTGTATGCACATCTGTGTACAGTATGTTCCTACCGTCTCTTTCACAAGAGTTCCGCCACTGGCAACAGTACATGGGATCCTAGTACAATAGTACACTGATTCATGGGGTTCCTGTTACATGGGGTGCTAGTACAATAGCACACTAATACATGGGGTGCTTGTATAATAGCTCACTGACACATGGGATCCTAGTACAATAACACACTGATACATGGGACCCTAGTACAATAGCACACTAATACATGGGGTGCTAGTACAATAGCACACTGATAAATGAAGGGCTTAGTACAATAGTACACTGATTCATGGGGTTCCTGTTACATGGGGTGCTAGTACAATAGCACACTAATACATGGGGTGCTTGTATAATAGCTCACTGACACATGGGATCCTAGTACAATAACACACTGATACATGGGACCCTAGTACAATAGCACACTGTTACATGGGGTGCTAGTACAATAGCACACTGATAAATGAAGGGCTTAGTACAATAGCACACTGATACATGGGGTCCTAGTACAATAGCACACTGATACATGGGGTTCTTGTACAATAACACACTAATACATGGGGTGCTAGTACAATAGCACACTAATAAATGAAGGGCTTAGTACAATAGCACACTGATACATGGGGTCCTAGTACAATAGCACACTGATACATGGGGTTCTTGTACAATAACACACTAATACATGGGGTGCTAGTACAATAGCACACTGATAAATGAAGGGATTAGTACAATAGCACACTGATACATGGGGTCCTAGTACAACAGTACACTGATGCATGGGTGCCTTAATACAATAGCAGAGATACATGGGGTCCTAGTACAATAGCACACTGATATATGCTGTGCTAGTACAAGGGGGCCTCAGTACAATAGCACACTGATTCATGGGGGTCCTAGTACAATAGTACACTGATTCATGGGGTCCCACAACATAAGCACACTGATACATGGGGTCCTAATACAATAGTACACTGATGCATGGGTGCCTTAATACAATAGCATAGATACATGGGGTCCTAGTTCAATAGCACACTGATAAATGCTGTGCTAGTACATGGGGGCCTTAGTACTATAGCACACTGATTCATGGGGGTCCTAGTACAATAGTACACTGATTCATGGGGTCCCACAACAATAGCACACTGATACTTAGGGTCCTTTAACAATAATTTAATGACACACGGGAACCAAGAAGAAAAAGCACATTCGCACTTGGCGTCCCACTACAATAGTAACATAGTATTTGAGGTTGAATAGAAGCAAATTGCCCATCGTGTTCAACCTGTATTAAGTTGTGATGATTCTACATACTTGCTGAATAATGTTTTATGACTAGTTAGCTACCATAGCTCATGTTACCCCCGGATTAACCACGTTGATATTTTAAGTATTATAACCTTGGATAGCTTTTTCATTCAGAAATTTATCCATTCCTTTTTTAAATCCAATTACAGAGTCCGCCATTACCACCTTCCCTGGCAGGGAATTCCACATCCTGATTGCCCTAACAGTGAAGAACCCTTTCCTCCGTTGCGTTCGGAACTTTCTCTCCTCCAGTCGCAGCGAGTGCCCACGTGTCCTTTTAATAAATAATTCCTGTGTTCTTTTAATAAATAATTCCTCTGATAACTCTTTGTGATGTCCCTTTACATATTTGAAGATATTAATAATATCTCCTCTCAGGCACCTCTTTTCCAGTGTATACATATTCAGCCTAGTAAGTCTTTCCTTATAGTCCAGTCATTCTAGGCCTTTAATCAATTTAGTAGCTCGCCTTTGAACACTTTCGAGTTCACTGATGTCTTTTTTTATACAATGGTGCCCAAAACTGAACACAATATTCCAGGTGCGGACGTACCAATGCCTTATACAGCGGCATGATTACATCCGTGTCCCTTGTCTCAATTCCCCTTTTTATGCACGCTAGCACCTTACTTGCCTTCTTTACTGCGTGGCACACTAGCACTTGGAACTCCAGGAAAAATGTACACTTGGGATCATAAAACAATAGCACTCTCACAGTTAGGATCCCAGTTACAGTAAGAAGAGGTTGAGCTCCCCTGTTATAAAGGTCCCTACACCAAACCAGGCTGAGTCTCCATAATGACTGCACAAATCTCTTTTCCTTTGTATTTTTGTTGGATGCCCTCGTTTTTTTTATTTTTAGAAATAAAAGATTCTGGAACTAATGAAATCCATATACATTCCTTAATCAGCTAAAATTGTGAAACATTAAACTCTCTTCTAGCATTATTGGCAGGTGAAATATGCCATTTTATGATATAGTAATAACTCTGAAACTAACTCACTCCCCCAACCTTCACCCCTCCAAACCACCTGCACGTTTTAACAACCATGAATCCAGGATACCAGAAACTAATAAAAACTTAACCTGCCAATTAACAACTAGGTAACGCTCCAACGTTGTACAATATTTTGATTGCTTTCATGAAGCCGCACACCCACATTAACTGCTAACTGCAATTAAATCAAACAACCTGACCTGAATTTGGATACTTTGCTAATGCAAACATTGTACCTGAGGGGAGGTTTCTGGGAAAGGTTTTTAGTGCAAGCAAATAAAATAAGTATGCTGGGGCAGGGGGAACGGGCGGTACCGTACAGTTACGCAGGTGATGTGCTAACATTTTCAAAGCCAATGTGCTTAATACAATGTTTAAACTAAAAATATTTGGGTCACTGAGCAACTCAAATTCTGTTCATTTGTTTTTGTAGTTTCTCTGTTACTGGTCTTGGGATGCAGCAGTGGATCACAAAATGATGCAACGGGAATCTTTCTACTACTGATGCTTTTGCGTATTTTAGCACAGACACTGCGTACAAAGACGCAACTGCTCTGAAATTCCATCTATCTCTGAATCAGGCCCATATATACTATGTGTACCCGTGATGGACCATTAAATTGATTTGAGCAAGTACAGTACCATGCTGTGCATCACAGTTCAGAGAGGTATGGATGGGATCAGTAGTTGTCGGGTTATGCTGATCCCTGTATTGCAGTATTGAAGGCTCTTGGGGTGTTTCAGGGTGAAACACTTTAGAAATACATAATGCATGATCCAAAGTGGGTGCTATCATGGGACCAGTATAATATCCCAGCTGGTGGGATTCCGGCGAACGCAGCATGTCCCCTTGCGGGCTAGCTGCATTTGCCACGCTTCAGGCCCAGTGGCAACCTTAGGTCGCCACAGGGTTATATTTCCCCTCGGGTGGTGGTGTGGACCACCAGCCAAGTGGAGAATGCAGCCAGCAGTCGGGATTCCGACCGCCGGTATTTTACTGGGTGTCGGGATTCCATTGTCGGTACCTGTCAGTCGGGATCCCGACAGTCTGTAAATTGACTGCCTTCCACTTTCATCATGTAGTGTAGGACCAGCAGAGCAGAGATGCCTTGCTGTGGCTGGAGGCTTATCATATGTTTGCAAATGTGTGCAACTGAGATCTCTGCATTACTATTATCATGTAGGATGCAGCCTATGGGGTATATGCAATTGCGGTCGAATTGCCGCAAATGTCGAAAAACGGGGCATTTTCGACACACAAAAAAAGATTCGACAATGCAATACAGTACTTTTCGACAAAAAAACGTCCGTTTCAGATTCGACTTTTTGAAATTCGACAATTGTCAAATTCGACATGTCTGCAATGGTAAAAATGCGGCTTTTCGACAAAAGTATATTCAATTGAACAATGTCGATTCGACAACAGTGCTTTTCGACAGTCATTTCGTCAATTTCAGTCCGCCTCATTTTGCTGGCGGAATCTAATAAAAAAAATTAAAAACATGTTTTTTTGTGTGTTTTTTTTTGTTGCTAATAGCATATCTATTTATATTAGAAGGGATTATCTACTTGGTTTGTCTATTAGGAGCCACAAGTATTATTTAATATATTTTTTAAAAGAATATTTATTTTTTTACTGACTAAAATAATATGGAGAGATCAGAGCATGTTTTTCAGTGGGAAGGGGTGGGAATGGGTTAAAAGCCAAGAAAAAAAAATGTGTGGGGTCCCCCCTCCTAAGCATAACCAGCCTCGGGCTCTTTGAGCCGGTCCTGGTTGTAAATATACGGGGAAAAAATTGACAGGGGATCCCCCGTATTTTTACAACCAGCACCAGGCTCTGCGTCCGGTCCTGGTGCAAAAAATACGGGGGACCCCGTATTTTCAACACCAGCACCGGGCTCCACTAGCTGGAGAGATAATGCCACAGCCGGGGGACACTTTTATACCGGTCCCTGCGGCCGTGGCATTAAATCCCCAACTAGTCACCCCTGGCCGGGGTACCCTGGAGGAGTGGGGACCCCTTAAATTTATTTGGGTATGTTTTTTGCAGTAGAACTACAGGTACCAGCGGGCCCGTTTTCCCCCCCCGCATGCTGGTACTTGTGGTTCTCCAAGTACCAGCTTGCGGGGGATGATTGCTGGGACTTGTAGTTCTGCTACAAAAAACAATATTCTTTTATTTGACACAAGACTATCAGCCCCCCATCCGCAGCCCTTGGATGGGGGGGACAGCCTCGGGCTTCACCCCTGGCCCTTGGGTGGCTGGAGCGGGGGACCCCTTGATTTAAGGGGTCCCCACTCCTCCAGGGTACCCCGGCCAGGGGTGACTAGTTAGTGATTTAATGCCACGGCCGCAGGGACCGATATAAAAGTGTCCCCCGGCTGTGGCATTATCTCTCTGACTAGTGGAGCCCGGTGCTGGTGTTAAAAATATGGGGGACCCCTACGCTTTTTGTCCCACGTATTTGTTGCACCAGGACCGGACGCAGAGCCCGGTGCTGGTTGTAAAAATACGGGGGATCCCCTGTCAATTTCCCCCCCGTATTTTTACAACCAGGACCGGCTCAAAGAGCCCAAGGCTGGTTATGCTTAGGAGGGGGGACCCCACGCATTTTTTTTTCTGGGTTTTTTAAACACTTTTGTGCCGTCCAAAAAGTCGAATCCAGGACGCACAGCCATCGTCAATTGGTCCGTTTTCCGACATCGGGACTTTCTAATCCGTTTTTTATTGAATATGTCGAATTCGGGTCCCGGCGGCAAGGTGTCTGACTGTCGAATTGTGTCGAATTAAAAAACGGTCGAATTCCAGCCGGAATTCGACCGCAATTGCATATACCCCTATGTCTCTTTTCTGGTTCATTGCAGTGTGCTGGGGAATTTTTTTTTTTTTTTTCTAAACTCTGGTATGATATAAGATACCACAACAGATACTTACCTTAACTTTTCTTGAAATTGAAGAAAATAC
Source organism: Pseudophryne corroboree (assembly GCF_028390025.1). Classification (NCBI taxonomy): domain Eukaryota; kingdom Metazoa; phylum Chordata; class Amphibia; order Anura; family Myobatrachidae; genus Pseudophryne; species Pseudophryne corroboree. Next base: position 135,340,751 of record NC_086448.1, on the reverse strand, counting down.
TGTACCTGCAGAAATCTCTCCTAAAAGGGCTGGAGCATAGTGAAACTAAAAGTGGTTATTCTTTATTAAAATTATCTAGGGGTAGAGTTCCTGGTGGGAAGTGCAGTAGCTGTGGTGCTGTTATTGTGCCTTTGAGCAGCTGGGGGATGGGGCCACAACACTATTCTACATAAATCACATAATCAAGCTCCTGGACTGCCCAGTTCAATGGGGAAATTGGTGGAATATGAGAGGATGGTCTGTCCTGGGCAGCTGGGAGAGCTGCCTGAAATTTGTGAGTCTCCCGGACATTCTAGGAGAGTTCCCCAAACGATGCCATGGTATATAGTAAGTAATTATAGTTTAGACAGTTATTGAAATTATGTTAATGCAGTGGGTTTCCAAACTGGGTGCCGTGACAACCGGTGGTGATGCAGGGCACTTGCAGGGATGCCACAGGTTACATTACTAATCAAATTATTTTATGGTCATTGTGATAGGCAAAACCAGTGCTGGTTTCCGCCAATCATAAAATAAGTGTATAAACAGAAGCAAAATCCTGCCCACCACCGCATAACAGAGCCTAAGGATAATGGGCAAGCACAATTTACATAACTGAGTTTCTCAATAAGAAAGAATCGGCCTAGGAATGCCATGACAATATGCAGATACCCTAGGGTACCATGATTCAATAAAATTTGGTAACCACTGTGTTAGTGTAGTTTTGTCCTGCTTTGTGGCATATTTTACTATCCACTGTGCTGATTGTAATTACTTAGAATAAAAGCTCCTAGGAGTTTATGCAATGGGTTTTACTTCTGGGTTTACGAGTTGGTAGACAGTACTTTAAAAGATAGTGACAGTGCAGTCAGCCTATAAGGTTAAGGGATATATTTACCTGTCAGGCTATGCATTGGGAGGAAAAGCAGCCATCTTCCTCTTGTCTAGTTAAGATTGTCCAGGTTTATTTTTGTTGTAATGTTAGTTCTAGTGTATTCCTTCCAGCAGGTGGAATGCAGCCAGGCGGAATGCAGTACTCCTTGGCACCTCTAGTATAGGTAGACCCTCGATTTTCCGGCACCTGATGGTCCGGCATCTCTTTTAATCCAGACACATCAGGTGCCGGAGTACATTAGGCGGTGGGTGGTAGTTAAGCTGCGGGACGGTTTACATAGGCTGTGGAAGGGTTTAAACAGGCAGCAGGAACCTTAGTTAGGCTGCAGGGGGTGGATGAGGGAGAGGGTCAGGTTGCAGGCAGGTAGTCAGGCTGTGGCGGCGGGTCAGGCTGCAGGCAGGTAGTCCGGCTGCAGGGCGAGGCGTCGGGCTGCAGTCTTAGAGTTAGGCTGTGGGAGGCATGCTCGGTAGAATTATGAATTCAGTAGAATTAGGCTGCAGGGGAGGGGGGATCAGGATGTCGCCAACACCTCAATCACTGATACCACCGATAATCCAGCAAAATTGATAATCTGGCACAGTGCCAGAACTGAGAGTGCTGGATTATGGGTGGTCTACCTGCAGTGCAATAGCTGTTGGGTGGCATTCCCACAGTGAGATTGTCCCTACCTCAGGGGGGACCTGGTCTCCATCTCAGGGAAGGCCCAGTGCTAGGCTAATGAAGAAAGGGGGGGGGGGGGGAGGGGGGCATTCAATACTCTTTGTTCTTTGGTGGGTTTTTCCATAACAATATCAACATCAGGCTTTTGCTGAAGTTAGCACTGCTTTTCTCAACACCCTTAATTACCAATTTTAATTCAATCAATACCTTTAGTTGTAGCCTGTTACCTCTTTAGTCGCAAATCAGTTGTCTGTGTTTTTATTTATAGTGTAGTTAATAATGTAGTTAAGTTAGTTTTATTGAAATAATAATACCTCTTGGTGACTATACAAATCAAGAGTCAATTTTTGTATTATGTTATGTTTTGTTTTACTTTAATCTTCTTAAGTTATGTTAGTACATTTTATGAATAGTATTTTTTTGCAGTAAAGCTGATCTTTTTTCTTTGTATAGATCCCACATCAGAATATTTTGCAGTACTAATTTTAAAAGTATTACATTACACAGGAAAACAGTTGGGGAGGATCAAACATGGGAAGGGTTGGCTCATTTATTTAGATGTTAACCTTTCCAGCAATCCTTCAGCTCAGAGGGCGTTGTAGAAAAAGGTTTTTGGAGTCAGAATGAGAAGTGGTCATTTTTCTTCATTACTAATGATTAGTATATAACGCCACATTCTCAGATGATGACTCAAAACGTTAGGAGGTTTGAATAAATATCCTTCAATCCCATGAGTTTTGGTTTACTTTCAGCAAAGTTAGTCACTCTTAACTTAGCAAAAGACACATTAGGAAAAGCGCTCCTTAATTTCATTCACAGTTACGGAAAGAAGGATTAACTATTTTATGACACCAACATGCCAAAAATAATTGTTATTTTATTTTGGAGAGTTAGCATTTCTTTATATAACAGCCAATTTGAGAAACCTGGGCAAAACTGGCATTTAGACAGCCATCGGCCATCCAGGTCTTTACAAACTGCCAACAAGAAATGCTTTGCCAAGCCATGTCTTTCTACTGTAAAACGCATACGCCCCAGAAAATAGAAGCAGGGTTTATAAAAAGGCAAAACTGATTACAAATGTCGTCACCTGACCGGAATTGAAACATGATTTTAATTTTATTAATAGTGATGAAATGTATCAGATAGTAAGGCCAGTGTTTATTTTCTGAAAAATTGTCTGCCCTGCTCATTACAGTAGGAGTGAATACGTATTTAATGTTTCCTACTGTGACTCTTTGAATTCCATTACATGTATAGTGCACCAGTCAGCTACATAGAGTGGTTAGATACATTTTATGGGCTGTACCAATATGTATGAGAATGCAGTCAATAAATTCCCTAGGAAACAGTGCTATCCAGTGGCAGTTCCTGCCTTTATGAAGGAGGGGTTTGTCTGGGTGGCAGATCAGGTCAGCAATTGCGGTACAAGACCTGGTATGCATTGAGCATGCACACAAAAAAAACTTACAGTGGAAGAAAATGGCCATGCGCACAGAACTTCTAGGGACTGCATCACCTGCAGCCCCTATAAGCCAGATAGTATCTGGTCTCTAGGTTGACCACACTTAGGTTGACAATATCGAGCTTGACCACTGTTGGTTGACAGTAAGGAGGTCGACATGGTTTCTAGGTCGACATGTTCTCGGTCGACAAGACACAAGGTCGACATGAGTTTTTCACAATTTTTTTTCACTTTTGAACTTTTTCATGCTTTACGATCCATGTGAACTACTGAACTACAATTGAGAACGGTAATCTACCCTTTGCTCGCCATGCAAAGGGACATGGTCCACTAAATGGTGTTCCCGGTCACTTTACGCAGAAAACGACACAACCCCCCCCACAACCAACTCATGTCGACCTTCTGTCATGTCGACCTAGAGACCATGTTGACCTAGAGACCATGTCGACCTAGAAACCATGTTGACCTACTTATTGTTGACCAATAGTGGTCGACCTAGACACTGTTAACCTAAGTGTGGTAGACCCTATCAACCACACCCAAGCCAGATAAGGCTCATGGATAGACAATGGATTGGTGTCCCATTGGAAGCAATCTATGCTAATCATAGCCCGGATTGGCATATGGAGGACACCTTCCTTCCCCCCTTTGGATTGCCAATCCAAAGTGTAATTAACAAAGAGCTCTGTAATGGGAAGCCTGCACGGACAGTAAGCTCACTGAGGGTGGTTGATTTTACTAGGGGCAGAGGGGATGTCCTCTCTGGCCCTGAAGCCCCTACGTAAAATCTGCCACTGGTGTTATCAATGATGCATGAGGAACAAGTACCATGCCTCAGTGTTGCTACTAATTTCTTGTTAATTGCTTGCGACTGAACCAGGCTGCGCGTTATCTGACCTGGTTGCAAACAATGCAACCAGTCAGAAAACAGAGGGCTGACTGCCAGAAGATCAGAAGATATTATTTAAGTAGCCGCCAATTACAGAGGGATCTCCCGACCCGTCTGCATCCCTGCACTCTCCCCCAGTGTCTGCCATGCTGCTGATTGGTCAGGACCCCCATCCAGCGGCTGCACAGTGGAGCAGCCATCTAGCAAATGTAAATTACCACTCCCCCCCTCCCCCAGACCCATAGGGGTATAAGTACTAAGATTCGTGTTTAGTCGAGAATGCATTCTCAGGCATATTTGACCAATTTTCAATCAGGGAGATGTAATAAGGCTAAACACGAGTGAACAAATATGATTCTATCCAAAAAATATGCCCAAAAACCCAAATACATCATTGAACCAACTCTAAAGTACTTTCAATAGTAAACAATGGAACATGCAAATGTACCAAGAATCGTGTTTGCAAACACACCTGTAAACGGAACAGACTTGCCCCAAAATACACTTTTCAAATAAACTGCATTCTCTGCTGTGAGTTTTCATGTACTTTGATATGATGAATAGACACAATAAACAGTTTTTGTTTACATTTTTTATAAAAATAATAAACACATTTTTGTTTGTACAAACAAAAACACATTTTGCAAATAGCAATATAGTTATGTTCCAAAAAATGTCAATATCCGTGAACATTTTTGACCCATAAAAAGGGCCACAACTAAGGAAGTATGTAAATGAATGTTTGCAAATGCTGCTCCACATTTGAAACACAACTTAAAAATAACACTACTGTTATTTTTGTTCAACACAACTTTCACAGCCGTCCCCTGGGTGCCCCCTTCCCACCCTGGGGTGCTTGCGACCCACATCTGGTGCAGGGTGTTCATCTGGGTGGTGTTGTGACTGGGGTATTTGTGTGAGATGGGCTTCCTTCAGATGTGCTGTCACCCTTACACCCAAAAAGCAACTGCTGTGCCTTCAATAACCCCTGCAGCAGGGCCATGTTCCCAGCAAAGGTAAATTTCACGTTTCCCAGTCTTTGTCTTTCCCCTCTGGGTGGGCATGTCATCACTGTCCTCATCTGACGTAAGTGGGAACTCATCAGCAGCCACCTACCCCACCTTACTCTCCCTGCCTTTCCTCTGCCACTGACATCTTCCATACACTCTTTCTCCCTCCCTCCACAAACACAACACACTGAGAAAATAAAGACCCACGTACACACACCTCCACTACCTACCCACTACACAAACTTCACAGACATACACAAAGAAACACTGACAGTACAAAAAAAAAAGAAAAAGAAAATGAAGGCCATCTTAACGTAAAGGCACACTGGGCATCTGCCCAGGACCCCACACCAATCAAAGTGCTGACAGCCATTCACTGTATGGAAGCATGTGATGAGACGGAGCGGGACCGCAGGAGGGGGTCATTTATGATTTTTTTCCCCTCACATTTATTCCCGCAAATGGGTGGATAGGGGCCCAGTATATTTTTTTGCCCAGAGTCTACAATGCTGTACTGTGATATCTCGGAGGAGCAGAATATGGGAGATTCATAGTACCAGTACTGCCCTCCTCTGCATGGCAGAAGCAAAAAAGTGTTGTGGGCTCACATCTGATGGGGGACATCTAGATAGTGGGATATCTATAATGGGTGCATGGCATGCAGGCCCATGGGTCCAGAGATCCCTATTCCACACACTCTGCATCCAAGAGCAGTTTAAAGAAAAATACTGGTTGCACAGGCTAACGGATATCTTCACATATTGCTGCTTTTAGCAGAAAATAGACCCCCATATGAAGAATGATATTTGAATTGCAAATTACAGTTGGGGGGTGCTACCACGGACACATGAATTTTCAAGTTGAATGCAAAGAAGAAAGAGGCATGTTGGGGATGGATCTGATCGGCATACCTATTGCATATATATTCCTCTCCTCATGCCTTTCTACCCATCATGACCCCACACTACAAACCTTAGGAGTGCAGGTCACCACAATGTTCTTGTAATAATTTTGTGCTGAGGCACAAAATTATGGCACTAGGCCAAAAGGAAGATTCATGGCACTAGGCCAAAAGGAAGATTTTGGCCTAGTGCCATGAAAAAATTTCCCCAAGATTCTAGGGTGCTATTATATATAGACAAACAGACGCACGCACTCACGCACACATATTCTGTATAGTCAATCCCTATCCATAGAAATTTGTGTACCCTTACTTCACAGCATAAGCATTGTTCCGTGATACCCCTTTCAGACATACAACCCGGGAATTTCCCTGCTCAGTCACAAGATTTTCATCTTTGAAAAATCCCGTGTTTTTGCTGGAGACCCCTTTCACACAAAACCTGAGACCTGGGAAATTCCCGGGTCGACCCCTTTCAGACATAAGCCTGGATTGCCCTGACAACCAGGGCAGACCAGGCTACTCTCATGTCACACACACACACACACACACACACACACACACACACACACACACACACACACGTCACATTCGTACATGTTACACACACACGACTTACACATACACATGTCACACTCAAACACACACATACATGTGATATACACACACATGCCAAATTCATACACACACACTTACCACAACAGGCCGCCTCTCTTTTAGCTGTGCCGGCTGCTCAACTACACTGCAGCATGGACAACAGCAGCCGGCGCACGCCCCCTCCAGACAGCTCCACCCCTTCCAGTCCAGCTCCAATCAGAGGTGTGTAGGTGCAAGCCGGGAGCAAATTCCCGGGTTGCACCTTTCAGACCTAAGCCGGGTTGTCTTCCCCGGACTGAAGTCCCGGGAAAAACCCTGGTCAATTGCAGGGTCGGCAACCCGGGACGTGTTCCTGGATTGGGACCTTTCACACATGCCAAATTCCCAGGATGATGCGCGTTCATGTACAAAATCCCGGGAATTTGGAGCATGTCTGAAAGGGGTATAACTGGCCTCTACCAGGGAACGTTTTGAACATTTTCTGGCTCGTGGCTTTAAGATATATATTAACAGTATTTGAGATAAATCCCAGGTAGCGGCTTCCTCACACTTCCCTGCCAGCTATAGCTGACTAGAATATTCTACAGTTTTATTGCCCATTATAGTACATTGCATACTACTATACTGTACCAGTAATGGGGAGAGATGGAAATATTGCAATATTGTTAATGAGTCCGACTGATATTAAAAAAAGGGGATCCGGTCTCTAAGTCGACAGTAACTAGGTCGACAGTAACTAGGTCGACAGGGTGTCTAGGTCGACGGGGTCTTTAGGTCGACATGTTCTAGGTCGACATGAGTTTTTCACAATTTTTTTCTTTTTTTGAACCTTTTAATACTTAACGATCCACGTGGACTACGATTGGAACGGTAACCTTGCCCGAAGCATGCGAGGGGACACGGTGCACTAATTGGGGTTCCTGGTCACTCTACGAAGAAAACGACACCAAAAAACATTAAAAAACTCATGTCGACATTTTGACCTAGAACATGTCGACCTAAAGACCCTGTCGACCTAGTTACTGTCGACCAATAGTGGTTGACCTAGACATTGTCGACCTAGTTACTGTCGACCTTCAATACCACACCCAAAAAAATACATATAAAACCTGTAAATACTGTTGCTCTCCTCTCCAAAATGCACAGTGGTGCAGACTAACAGAATATTTGCCTCATACTGCATGTGGGTAAAGAATTTTTATGTTTATTGGCAGAATTTGGACAAAAGTGTTTTGTGGGACCCCAGCATCAACTGATCATCACAGTTATATTTATAAACTATGAATTAACTGGATACAGTATAAGTTGAATGCAAATAGCCTGATGCTGACTTGGGGGGTTATTAAGAGTTGTTAGCAAACCAAAAAAAGTTAGCAATTAGGCAAAACCATGGGGGTCATTCCGAGTTGATCGCTCGCTAGCAACTTTTTGCAGCGCTGCGATCAGGTTAAGTCTCGGCAAAACTGCGTATGCACCGCAATGCGCAGGCGCATCGTACGGGTACAAAGAGGATCGGTGCTGGGCAATGGATTTAACGAAGAATCCATTCGCACAGCCGATCGCAAGGTGATTGACAGAAACTGACCGTTTTCTGGGAGTGTCTGGAAAAAACGCAGACGTGTCCAAGCGTTTGCAGGGTGGTTGTCTGACGTCAATTCTGGGACCAAAAAGACTGAAGTGATCGCAGCGGCTGAGTAAGTCCAGAGCTACTCAGAAACTGCATAAAACGTTTTTGTGCCATCAGCTGCAAAGCGTTCACACACTTGCAAAGTGAAAATATACTCCCCTATAGGCAGCGACTATCTGATCGCAGTGCTGCAAAAAGTTGCTAGCGAGCGATCAACTCGGAATGAGAGCCCATGTGCAGTGCAGGTGTGGCAGATATAACATGTTCAGAGAGAGTTAGATTTGGGTGGTGTGTGTTCAAACTGAATTCTAAATACAGTGTAAAAATAAAGCAGCCAGTATTTACCCTTCACAGAAACAATATAACCCACCCAAATCTAACTCTCTCTGCACATGTTACATCTGCCCCACCTGCACTGCACATGAGTTTGCCCAATTGCTAACTTTTTTGGTCTGCTAACAATACTGAATAACCCCCATTAGGCTTGATTCAAAGATGGATACACTGTTGGTGTACTACATGCTGTGGAGCGATTGTTTGCCACTGCGCATGCCTGTAAGTCACACTGCGCCTGTGTCGCCATGGTCTTGTGATGCCGGTCTCAGTGAGGATTTTTTAGCAAAATGAGTGACAGGCAGTGAGAGTTTGTGGGAAGTAATGGGGGAGAGGCGATTCAAACGCAGACACGTCGTGACCATTTCACGGGCTTGTCACAGCTTGCCACTGCTATCCTGTACACTTACCATAGGTAACTTACCGATGGATGTGCGTCTGATGTCTGCACTAAGGTGGTCATTCCGAGTTGTTCGCTCGCAAGCGGATTTTAGCAGATTTGCTCATGCTAAGCCGCCGCCTACTGGGAGTGAATCTTAGCATCTTAAAATTGCGAACGATGTATTCGCAATATTGCGATTACACACCTCGTAGCAGTTTCTGAGTAGCTCCAGACTTACTCGGCATCTGCGATCAGTTCAGTGCTTGTCGTTCCTGGTTTGACGTCACAAACACACCCAGCGTTCGCCCAGACACTCCTCCGTTTCTCCGGCCACTCCTGCGTTTTTTCCGGAAACGGTAGCGTTTTTCCCCACACGCCCATAAAACGGCCTGTTTCCGCCCAGTAACACCCATTTCCTGTCAATCACATTACGATCGCCTGAACGCTGAAAAAGCCGTGAGTAAAATTACTAAGTGCATAACAAATTTACTTGGCGCAGTCGCAGTGCGAACATTGCGCATGCGCATTAAGCGGAAAATCGCTGCGATGCGAAGATTTTTACCGAGCGAACAACTCGGAATGAGGGCCTAAGGGCGTATCTCAGGTGCCCCCAGTGGACGTCCCAATGCAAATCCAGGCGCTGCGACTTTTACATATTTTAGCACAGCCGCTGCGTACTATGGGGGTCATTCCGAGTTGTTCGCTCGTTATTTTTTTCTCGCAACGGAGCGATTAGTCGCTAATGCGCATGCGCAATGTCCGCAGTGCGACTGCGCCAAGTAAATTTGCTATGCAGTTAGTTATTTTACTCACGGCATTACGAGGTTTTTTCTTCGTTCTGGTGATCGTAATGTGATTGACAGGAAGTGGGTGTTACTGGGCGGAAACTGGCCGTTTTATGGGAGTGTTGGAGAAAATGCTACCGTTTCTGGGAAAAACGCGGGAGTGGCTGGAGAAACGGGGGAGTGCCTGGGCGAACGCTGGGTGTGTTTGTGACGTCAAACCAGGAACGACAAGCACTGAACTGATCGCACTGGCAGAGTAAGTCTCGAGCTACTCAGAAACTGCACAGAGAAGTCTTTTCGCAATTTTGAGAACCTTTCGGTCGCAATTTTGATAAGCTAAGATTCACTCCCAGTAGGCGGCAGCTTAGCGTGTGCAAAGCTGCTAAAAGCAGCTTGCGAGCAAACAACTCGGAATGAGGGCCTAAATCGGCATTTGCATATATCTCTGAATCAGGCTCTCTGCTCCAAAGAAGTGTGTACGGTATAAATGCATATATTCACCCATATGCAGAGACCTTGCACCTTACCCGTATGTGTACCCCTGGCTTGTTGTTAGTCATCATTACCATTGCGTGCTTGCACCTGCCCTATACTAGGTGTAAAAGCTGCAAGTAATGTTTCGCTAATGTCCAGCTCCGCATAGCACGCCATTGTGTAGACATGCACTTACTGATCTTTAATCCATTACAACCCAGTTATGTCTCTTCTGAAATAAGTGTGGATGCAGGGCCGGTGCAAGGGTGTTCGGCGCCCCCCTGCAAACTATAAATTTGCGCCCTCCAAATACTTTACAAAGGGACAGCACATATAATTCCCCCTGTAGCAGTGACGCTTATACACATAATTCTTCCTGTAGTAAAGCCGCTTACACAGATGACGCTAGCAGTGGCGCTTACACACATAACACCCATTGTAGCAGTGACACTTACACATGTAACGCTCCCAGTACCAGTGATGCTTACACACGTAACGCCCCCCTGTAGTAGTGACGCTTACACACATAACGCCCCCTGTAGCAGTGACACTTACACATGTAACGCTCGCTGTACCAGTGACGCTTACACACGTAACGCCCCCTGTAGTAGTGATGCTTATACACTTAACGCCCCCTGTACCTGTAAAGCTTACACACGTAACGCCCCATGTAGTAGTGACGCTTACACACATAACGCCCCCTGTAGCAGTGACACTTACACACATAACGCCCCCTGTAGCAGTGACACTTACACATGTAATGCCCCCTGTTGTAGTGGCGCTTACACACATAACGCCCCCTGTAGCAGTGACACTTACACATGTAACGCTCGCTGTACCAGTGACGCTTACACACGTAACTCCCCCTGTAGTAGTGATGCTTATACACTTAACGCCCCCTGTACCTGTAAAGCTTACACACGTAACAACCCCTGTACCAGTGACGCTTACACACGCCCCCTGTAGTAGTGACGCTTACACATGTAACACCCGCTGTAGCAGTGACGCTTACACATGTAACACCCCCTGTACCAGTGACGCTTACACACGTAATGCCCCTGTACCAGTGACGCTTACACACATAAGGCCCCCAGTAGTAGTGGTGCTTGCACACGTAACGCGCCCTGTAGTAGTGACGCTTGCACACGTAACGTCTCCTGTAGCAGTGACGCTTACATGTAATGCCCCTTGTAGAAGTGATGCTTACACGTTATGCCCCCTGTAGTAGTGACGCTTGCACATTTAACGCCCCCTGTAACAGTGATGCTTGTACACGTAATGCCCCCTGTACCAGTGACGCTTGCACACGTAACGCCCCCTGTAGCAGTGACGCTTACACGTAACGCCCCCTGTAGCAGTGACGGTTATACAAGACGCCCCTGTAGCAGTGACGCTTACACACATACATACATACATACATACATACATACATACATACATACATACACACACATACTGAAGATACATTACACACATACAGTCGCACATACACACATACATATACTGTATACATACAGACACATACATACATACATACAAACATACATACACACACACACACACACACACACACACTTTCACTCACCCACTCTCTTTCCAGCCACTTACATAAGGAAGTCTGGCAACTCATCTTCGTTGTTGCAGGCTGCAGCCTGGCCCCGTGTAGATCCGCCCCCCTTTAGGTCCGCACACTGCACTCTGTGAGTCTGTGACAGGGGAGGGGAGAAGAGGCTTCAGGCAGCCGGCGCCGCTGCCTGTGGTAGACTGTGACAGGTGCAGCACCTGGCGGCAGCAGGGACATTTGCTCAGCACAGGGATACAGAGCAGGGAGAGTCCTTCTCCTTCCTGGCGCCTCCCTGCACTGCATCCCTTTGCTGAGTGGCTAGTGCCGGGCCTGTGTAGATGCCATGAAATGGCCTAATTCCAGTTTGTATGCAATGCCAATGTTCACACAACTGAGCGATTATCGGCAGACTCTGCATGTGCTGTGATCGGCACTGCGCGCGCTCCAAGGTACCTCTGCTGTGCCGCTTGCAGTGAAGTTCTTTTAACAGAGTGTTTGAGAGGAAGGGACCATTTGGTAGAGGTGAGCGCGCACGGTGTGAATTTACACAAGATAAGCTCCGCAAATGGGCATATACTGTATCTCTGTTTTAGCACCAAAGGCTGTACTGCTCATCTCTCCCCTGGAAGACGGTGTAGAGTCTGTAGGCCGCCTTCATTTCTGCTTTGTTAGAATATTTCCGAATCTGTCTCCTTCCTGTCGTAATGTGACAGAAGTTTCACTGACATTAAGTGTTGCTGCCAACTGTCTCTGATTTCTAGGAACAGATCCAGGCTGTAAAGATATATTCCATGGAAATGTTTGTTCTGGAAATCTACCTATACTGAGACCAACTGCTCAATATGTTGTCTCTTTTCTGCTTGTTAGACCCAATTCTTACAATATCTTCTGCGGTCTCTCTGAGTTAATATTCACCAAAGAAGAGTATTTAAAAAAGCAAAAAAAATAAAAATAAAATAAATTAGTAAAAATTTAGCAAATGTGACACGAGGGGGCTGCTAGTATGGCCCTGGTACTTGGGCGTGGCTAAAGGGTGTTGATACACCCCATGGGGGGCATTGTCACAGCACTGCAGGTGGACGGGTCTAGGAGTTATGCTGCCCCTGCATTTCCAGGACCCTACAGAGGTTCAGGCCCAAATAATTTGTACCCGTCACCCCTCTTGGCATACCTGTTTGTAGGGCATGTAGTTATGTGACCGGCAGTCAGGAGACCGCCGTCACAATACCTCCCCCTACTTCCCGCCCCCTGAGAATTTTGACAGTCAGCATGATGACTAGCACGGACTATTCCCACAACACCCATAGAGCGGGAATAGAAAGCGTGGCGAGCGCAGCGATCCCACAAGGGGCTTGTTGCGCTCGCTGCCCCCCTACTCCTATGCCGGCCATCTCGATGCCGGGATCCCAACTTGTTTGTAGTTCTCACAGGCTCAGCAGCAATATGGATGACCTTATGTATTGTTTAAGATGTTGTTCAGCATGCAATAGGAATAGGAAGTTAAATGGTAATCAACAGATAAAATAAAGTTGAGAGAATTTATCTAGTTTTAGATCAATTAACAAAACGATGCCAGTGCACCTGGGTGGTACCATGTTTGAACCATGAACAGGGAACAAGCACTACACATAATGAAATGAAAATTAAAGTTGATTATTTTTTTTAAATATGTTTATTAGGAAAGAGAAAAATACAAGTGTAACACACACATTATACATAATATCTGAATAGTGACAATAGTATCCATGACATTTTCAATCTAAGAATGTGTAGGAATGTACAACATTATATCTGTATAAAAGCAATCACGTACATTATTGAGGAAACAATGTTTAAATGAAATCCCTATATTGTCAATCATATAGCTGGTGTCGGTCAACCCATAGTGTCATCAACAATGCAATTATGCCAATTTAAGTGGGTGTTCTTGAAAGCAACAAAGTTGTGATTAGAAGGGTGGTGATCCTCTTGTAAGTATCTCTGTGTTGTACCATGTAGTAAGTTTAACTATTTTTCGCATGCTATCACATATTGGTTGTGGTAGAGTTACCATATAGGGTAGCCATATTGCAAAGAACTTGGAAGAGTTGGATTCCACTCTGAGAGAGCATTCAATCCAGTCCATTTGATATAGATGCGTCAGTCTAGGAAATAAAAGGGTTATGGGTATAGGGGTTTTGTGTATCCATTGAGATAGTATGGTCTTTTTTGAAGCTGCTGCTATCCTAGCTAATAGCAATTTATTGCCTGTGGGTAATGAATAATGATCAGAATCATATTGATTCCAGAAAACACAAAGTAGAGTTGGTGTGAGAGGTATATTTAAAATTGTTGTAATGTAGTTACAGACATCTTTCCAAAATAGTTGTATTATAGGACATGACCATAGGCAATGAATGATGTCTGCATCAGGTGAGGAGCATTTGAAGCAGTTGGAGTTATCAGAGATGCCTGTGAGGTATCTGAGACGAGGAGTATAATACGCCCTGTGTAAAATTTTTAAATGCATTTCAGCATAGGAAGAGGATACTAAATATTTATTAAGCAACAAGTGCCAGCGTATTATGGTCTGTAAAGGGATGCCTGGTAGAGTGGTCGACCATTTAGCCAGGCCTGTGGTTTGATCATCTAAGTCAATCTGGCGTCTGGTGTGTGCATAGATAATGGATGTAGGATAGGTAGACTGAGGGTTCAAGCGTATTTGAGTGTCCAGGGGAAAGTTATAATCTACTGGTCGTAAGCGTGTTATCAGTTGTGTTGCAAAGCTGCGGATTTGAAAGTATGCGAACAGTGGAATATGTAAGTTCGGGAATTTAAGTTTTAATTGTGATAGGGTGAGTACTTCAGTACAAGTAACATTTAGGAATTGGTATACTAGTCGTAAACCTTGAGAGTACCAAGTCTTGATAATTACATCTGTGTCTCCGCCTTGAAAGTTTGGGTTATGTAGGAGTGGTTGGAATAGGGAGCAGGTGGTTGTTAGTCCTTTGCGTTTTCGAAGTTGTTGCCACGCTCTATACGGAGCGAGCAGCAAGGGGTTCGAGCGGATGTATGTCAGCGTGGAGGGGTCTGGAAAGTGCAATATAGTAGACAAAGTACCATGGGGTAGCATAAGCTGTTCCAGGGATGTATTAGTGTAGCTTGAGGAACCTCTTACCCAGTCCAGGGCATATCTGTAATTAGCGGCTAAAGAATAGTCTTCTGGGCACGGTAAATTCACACCACCCAGCGTAGTCTGTTGTTTTAATTTGAGAAGGGCTATACGTGGGCGCTTATTTGTCCAAATGAAGGTGTTAAGGGCCTTATTAATTGTTTTGACATCTCGTTTGGTCAGAAGGAATGGGAGCATTTGGATCGGGTATAATAAACGAGGGAAGGAGATCATTTTATATAAGTGGCATCTACCTATGTATGAGATTGGTAAGTTTTGCCAGCGTGTAAAGTCTTCAATCATTCTGTTAATGGCGCGGGAAAAGTTCAGTGGATATAGTTCGGCTAGGGTAGGTGAAAAGCGCAAGCCCAAGTATGTTATAAAACCTGTCGCCCATTTAAAGGGGAATCTGAAGCCCCAATTTTGTGCGGCCTTGGGTCCAAGAGCTAGAGCTTCTGTTTTATCAAAATTGATTAAAAAGCCTGAGATCAAGTGGAAATCATGGAGCGTGGTCAGTAAAGAAGGAAACGCCTTTATGGGGTCACTAAAATACAATAATAGGTCATCTGCAAAGGCCGAAACCTTCACTGGTTGTGTTCCAATTTTTATTCCTTCCCATGCAATATTGTGCATACAGGTGCGTATCAGTGGGTCTAGAGCTAGGTTAAAAAGTAAGGGAGATAGGGGGCATCCTTGGCGCGTGCCTCTATGTAAAGAGAAGGCTGGTGTGTTCAATCCATTAATGGTTAGGTGGGCTTGTGGATTAGAGTAAAGCATACTGAAGACTTTAGTGAATTCCTCACCGAATTGTTGAGTGTGGAAAATTCTAAGTAGGTGTGCCCATGACACACGGTCAAACGCTTTATCGGCGTCACAGCTGACCACAAGTGCTTTGGATGTTGTGGAGTCCTTGACACTATGTATTGCTGCTATCAGGGTTCGTACATTATGTACTGATGTTCTAGTTTTAACAAACCCCGTTTGAGCTGGATGTAGTATACGCATTAGTATCGGTTGGAGACGAGTGGCCAGTAATTTGGTGAATAGTTTTAGGTCTTGGTTGAGAAGGGATATGGGTCTATAGGATTGGACATATGAAGGGTCTTTACCCGGCTTAGGGAATACTACTATTCTAGCTTCAGTGAATCTCGGGGGTGGAGGGGATCCGTTCAATAGTGCATTAAACAACGTCAATAAGTATGGTGTTATGTGGGGAGCTAGCATTTTATAATATACTGCTCCAAACCCATCCGGGCCTGGCGATTTTCCATTATGAAGTGATTTAATCAAGAACAGTAGCTCTGTGTCTGTTACAGGGCATGTCAGTGATTCTCGTTCTTCCTCCGTTAGTGTAGGTAAATCATTTTTTCCAGAAACTTCATACCCTCCGTGGGGCTATCCAAAGGTGCCGCGTATAGATTTGTATAGTATTGTAGGAAGGTGTTTGACATAATTTGTGTGTCCATAGTTGAGGAAGTTGGGTCGGTGTGTAGACTAGTTATACGGGAAGGGGCAGTAGATGATCTCACTAAATTGGCTAATAGTTTACCCGACTTATTACCCCCCCGGAAGAGTTTGTTTCTCTGTATATCATAAGAGAAACTGGCTCTCTCGGTGCAAAGCGCGTCATACAGATGTTTCGCATCAGTGTAATTTTGTCTGTTTTCTGGGGAATCATTTAATGTCATTGTATTATACGCTGCAGTTAAAGCCTTGCTCAGGTCACACAGCTGGTTATTCAATTGTTTGCGCTTTCTGGAAACGTATTCTAATATTTGTCCATGGACTACTGGTTTGGAAGCCGACCAAAATAAATTAATGTCATTCTCATGAATCTTATTATCCTCCGTGTAATTAAGGAAGGCTCTGGTAAGAAATTGGTTAAAATCCTCGGACGTTTCCAGATAATCGGGGAAACGCCAATTATAAGATCTAGGCAGGAGGGTATCTAGTGTGATTGACAACCAAATCGGGGCATGATCCGAGAGTGAGATTGGTTCAATTTTAGTATCCACTGTATGATGTAAAAGAGAGTCAGTGATTAGCCAATAGTCTATTCTAGAAGAGGAATGGTGTGGGTGGGAGAAGAATGTATATTCACGAGCGTCAGGGTTGCGAATTCTCCAGGGGTCGGACAGTCTTAAGGAAGAGGTGAGTAATGTGAGTGAGGGTGGTGTGGTTATCGCAGGTGTCCCGGATATAGATGTTTTATCTAGACCAGCTGACTGTACACAGTTGAAATCTCCTCCCATAATAATTTCTCCCTCTGCCCAACCTTGCAAATTTTTGTAAATATCGGAAAAAAAAGATGCGTTAGGGCCATTAGGGGCATATATATTGGCTATCGTGTAGAGCGTATTTAGAATTTTTATTTTCAAGAACAAGAATATTCCCTCTTGGTCGACCAAACTATCTAAGATAGTGGCAGGGAGTGATCTATTGAGAATAGTTAGTACTCCTCTACGTTTGGATGTGAAAGAAGCTGTTCTATACTCTCCCACCCACACATCCCGCAGTACATTAGGATCTGTGTTTCGCCAATGAGTTTCCTGCAATAATACTATATCAGGTTTCAATCGTTTCAAATAGGTAAGGACCTTTTTCCGTTTGATGGGAGTATTAAGCGCATCTACATTCCAAGATACTAACCGAAATCGTGATTGCACTATTGTGGGAGGGTCCTGGGCCGACAGCATTTAGCCGATACCAACCCTAGGCCAACCACGGGGAATATTATACCATAACTGTCGATCCCAGTCCGTCCCAGCGAGCAGACCGATATGGATCATTAATGATAGATGATAAGTGGAAATCAACGCATACATTCTTATCACTATACGTAAACCATGTGTGTGCACAGTATCAACATTATGAACCAAGTTACAAAACCATTTTAACTTTTTGTGAACCCATGTGGGCGCCCTATTAAACAATGGCAATCTCCAAATGGAGAGCAATAAAACATTTGAGGAGGGTGTCCTCCAACCTAGTAGCTGAGGGCACCATATTTCAGAATAATATGGCAAAAGATGAGAATAGAGAATGAGGGGAAAGGAAGTAAACAAACAAAAGATTGTCAGAGACAATTCTACGGGGGAAAAGATGCATAAAGAGAAAAATAGAAGATACATTCTATTCAGCTTATCAAACAAGAAGGTGTTACTGAACTTAAACATGAATGGGTCAAGCATTGGGGACGATCAACCCACATAGGAAGGATATGTGAAGTCAATCAGCATCGTCTGTACCCGAAAGAAGAGCTGCATCTAAAGAGTTCACGAAATTTCTGGCCTCTTGTGCCGTTTCAAAAAAATGGATTTTCCCACCATAGGTGATTCTCAGCTTGGCCGGATACAGCAACGCAAATCTGTGGCCCATCTCGAAGAGACGTTTGCAAATAGGTGAGAATTCTCGTCTTCTTGCTGCAACTACATATGAAAAGTCTTGAAACAATAGAAGTCTGGAGTCTTGGTACCTGAGATCAGTGTATTTCCTATAAGCCTCCAGCAATCGGACTTTATCGGCATAGTTGAGAATTCTCATGATGACCGGCCTGGGTCTATCTCTGCCGGACTGGCGATCAGGACCGATCCGATGAACACGTTCCACTAGGATGGAACCCGTGGCAGAGACGCATCCCAGCTCTCTGGGTAACCATTGGGAAACCAGAGCCATGAGTTCGGAGAATTTCACCGCTTCTGGCAAACCCACTAGGCGTACATTGTTTCTTCTATTCCGATTTTCCAAATCTTCTAATTTGTCTTGTAGAGACACCATCAGCTTGTCGTGTTCTATCTGGGTTGTTTTAGCTGCTGACAAATCGTCCTCTAGATCCGAAATTCGTTGCTCTGCCTCGGAGATACGTTGATCATGGGCTGTGAGTTGTGCAAGTGCTGAATCTAGAGAGGTTTTCAGGGGTGCTAGTTTTTGATCTAGCAAAGATGAGAGTACATTTGTAATTTCAGTCGTGTTGAAGGATTTGGAGGGATCCATAATTGGTGCGGATTGCCCCCGAGGACTAGACCCTTGACTATACGTCGGGGAGACAGGGGCACTGTTAGCGGGATTCTCACGATTTTTGCCTTTACCCGACTGGGCACCCCGTGGGTTACGTAATGATTTAGACATGAATTTGTCCATAGCAATAACAGACTCACTCCAATACGTACTTCTAGCCCTCAAGCTGTAGGGGGTGCTTCCTCTAAGTGTTCCTCTCCTTCTCCTCTCTTTTCCTCTTCTCTCCCCTCTTTCCCCCTTCCCTTTGATATATGTAGGTATAGGGATGTGTAATATCAGGGGGGGGGGGGGGGGTGAGGGAGGGTGTGTGTAGCTGCTGGTGCACTAGTATCTAGCTGATCAGCACACTAGGTCCCAATATGGAAGGCCCTCCAGTGGGTGATTTTTAGGCCTATGCTGAGGCTGTAGATGCTGTTGTCCAGTGTACCCCTTGATTATTGTAAGGAAGGCACTATAGTCGTCTCACCCCGCTGGGACCCCCCAGATTGCAGATCTGCTTGTGTACTTACAGGGCCCAGCGGGAGCGACGTGGCAGAGATGGATTAGCAGGGAGCTGCGGATGTGTGTTTAGTGCAGCCGTCGGTCGTCCCGCGGCCCCGTCCCGCGCCAGGAGGTCCAGCATCCCCAGGCAGTGCAGGCAGATAGCGGGTGTCGAGGCGGGTCTCCAGCCGCGGTCAGCGGCAGCGCGGGTAGAGACGGAGCAGCAGGGAGCTGAAGCTGGAGCTGGAGTCCCGCGTCTGGAGGCCCAGCGTCTCTGGGCAGTGCAGGCTAATAGCGGGTGGCGAGGCGGGTCCCCCAGCCGCGGTCAGCGGCAACGTAGGCGTCCGATGTCCCTGTGTCTCTCTCGGCCCGGTCCGGGAGTCCCCGAAGCCACCACCGGCGCAAGGTATAAATCGAGGCCCCGGCTTTTGTCTACCTCGTAGGCCGCAATCCGCGGAAGCAGTTAGAACTGCTCCCCGACTCCGCGGCTCGAATAGGGGTGTTGTAGTGGTAGTGAGAGAGACAGGGGGGCTGATAAGGGTCGTTGTGAGGCCCAGAGGTGGGCTATTTAATCTTATAAAAGCCCCGTTTTGCAGGAGCTCCTGTGATGTACGTCTATCTCCCTCAGCAGCTAGGCCACGCCTCTCAAGTTGATTATTTTTAAACCGCTATTTAGAATTGGAGTTGAATTGAGTTGATTGGATTTCTAAATAGTTTGACATTTTCAAACATACACAGTAGTCACCATTTTTTAGGACAATACTAAAATCAGAACACTAGGCCCCAAAATGGTAAATTCAACTTCAGGAACAATTGGTATAATAATATCATAAAGAGGAGCGAGTCACTCTGCGTTCTGATTTTGATTTCAAAATCACCCTCATGTTTGGATGTTGGTTTTGGCAAAATCAGGCTGGTGTTTTGATTTTACATTAAGATTTTGCAAAAAAAAGTAATAGCAAAAAAAATCTGAAGCTGGTTTTTGTTCCTATACTTCACTGATACATGCATTTACACTAGTCTGTTATTTAACTTAGTCTATTTATAGACACTGGCCCTCATTCCAACCTGATCGCTAGCAGGCTATGATCCGCTGTGCAGAGACTGCACAAGCAAAAAGTTTGTGCAGTCTCTGCACAGCTCAAGACTTACTCTACCACTGCGATGATCCTTCCTGGAGCTGACGTCAGGATCCCTCCCTGCATTCGGCCGGACACGCCTGTGTTTTCTTCAGCACTCCCAGAAATCGGTCAGTTACCACCCCCAGCCTCTTCCTGTCAATCTTCTTGCATTCACCGTTACGAACACTTTCTTCGTTATTCTCGTTGCTGCCCGGTGATGGCTGACACCAGGCAGCAACGCGCCTGTGCATTGCCACCCGTGCACATGCGCAGTTCTGACCCGATCGCACAGCTGCAAAAAACTGCAGCGTGCGAACGGGTCGGAATGACCCCCACTATTCCATTAGTTGAGTGACGTGCTATGCATAATATAGTAGTCACAGGGCATTGTACGTAAAACCAATGGTTTATGTACAAATCCGATGGTGGGGAACGGCACATGTGCAGAACAAGTCTTGTGTGATTGCTCTCAGCCCCTTCTTAGCTGCTGCTGCATGACTGAGGTAGCTGAGACGGTTCTACAAAACTGGGCTTGTGGCCACCATTTTTTAGGATTGCCATGCCCAGTGTCTACATCATACTTGCATACCCTCCCGGAAAGGCCGGGAGGCTCCAGAAAATTGGGTGGCTCTCCTGGCCCCCCGGAAAAGTGGTCAAGTGTCCCGCTTTTGCTGGCAGCCCCTGCACACCCCCTCGGCCGCCCACAGCAGAGAATAAGTGGGCAGTCCAAGAGGGATATGAAGACACAAACCGCTCCCCCGCTGTACAGTGCCTGTTTTCTCGGCACTGTCTAGCAGGGGCGGGGCCACGATGACGCAACTATGGTGCCATGCCCCCGGACCGCTAACTTTGCCCATTGGCCATGCCCCCAGACCACCCACATTGCACTAGTCATGCCCCCATTAGCCTTCCACGCTGCACCCTCCCGGAGGACAGTGCAGCAAGGTAAGCAACTATGGTCTACGTCATCAGATGCAGACTTCCTGGACCCAGCAGAGGATTTTTGATGGCCACTCTGAGCTTTTTTTAAAAACAAAAAGCAACCTGCACCTCCAGTCAACTCGGACGGCATTACAACTGGCCCATTATGTTTCAAAAGCGTTTAATAATAATATATGCATACCAAAGCTACCATCATAGTCAAGAATTCATGTTGTGTTATCAGGTATTTCTTGTTATTTTCTTCTTAGATCTCAGATGTACAGTATGTAACAGAAACCACAAATAGTATACTATGTTCCAAATAAACTGTATATTATATACAAATACAAAATGTAATATTCCTTACATCAGTAGATTCAAAATGAGGTTTATCTGAACCATTTGGTCAGCAAGGACTGAGGCGCATAGCGAAACCAATGCATTTTGTTCCTTTTCATATGTATGGGACTTCATTAGTAAGGATAGTTCATATACTTAGGGGTTAATCCAATTACATGGGAAGGGTGCGGTGTGCCGTTGCCGTGCCGTTTCAACACTGGCAACGACACTCAACCTCGCACCCTGTGCAGTGGCGTAACTAGAAATTTTCCTCCCCCAAGCCAAAAAATCCTTCGGCGCCCCCCCCCCCCCATTCCCCCCATAATTGTCATTAGTAAAGGGTGTGTGGCTTCGTTAAAATGGGCGTGGCTTCGCGTAAAGGGGTGTGGTATTTCAGGAAAAGACTACCTTATACCCCAGTTTTGCAACCTGCACGCCCAGACGTTAGCCACCACAGGAAAGAAAAATAATCCTGATTCATGCCCCTTACATTATTTGTCATTTTTCCTCCTTATAGTAATGCCCAGTATACATTATTCCACATACTGCAATGGCCCTTAGACATTATGCCACACACAACAATGCACATGACACAATATGCACACACTGTAATGCCCCCGACACATTATGCCACACACCGTAATGCCTGTGACACATTATGACAGGAATCGCAATGCCCGTTATACATTATGCTACACACTGCAATGCCCCTGATACATTATAGCACATACAATGTCTGTGACACAGTATGACACACACCACAATGATCCTGAGACATTATACCACATACCACAATGCCCGTGATATAGTATACAACACACCGTAATGCCCGACACATTATGACACACACCGCAATGTCCGTGATACATTATGCCACACACCGTAATGCCCATTACACATTAAGTTCTACAGTAAGGCTTCTAATTACTTTTAAATTACCTGCTCGTTGCCAGGGGTTTCAGGCTCTTGGTTCCATGCATGGTGCCAGGGGTTTTCATGCTCAGGGTGTCATGCTCGTTGCCAGGGGTTTCATGCACTGGGTGTCATGCTCGTTGCCAGGGGTTTCATGCACTGGGTGTCATGCTCGTTGCTAGGGGGTAGTGCTTGTTGCTAGTGCCGTGCTCCCAGTGCCACATATGCCCCCAGTGCCAGATATTCCCCCACAGTGCCAGGTATATGCCCCCAGTGCCAGGTACATGCCCCCAGTGCCAAATATACCCCTCCCCCAGTGCCACATATGCCCCCTCAGTGCCTGCTACCCCCAGTGCCAAATATTCCTCCACAGTGCCACATATGCCCCCTCAGTGCCTGCTCCCCCACAGTGCCAGGTATATGCCCCCAGTGCCAGATCTTCCCCCACAGTGCCAGGTATATGCCCCCAGTGCCAGGTATATGCCCCCAGTGCCAGATCTTCCCCCACAGTGCCAGGTATATGCCCCCAGTGCCAGGTATATGCCCCCAGTGCCAGATCTTTCCCCACAGTGCCAGGTATATGCCCCCAGTGCTAGGTATATGCCCCCAGTGCCAGATCTTCCCCCACAGTGCCACATATGCCCCCTCAGTGCCTGCTCCCCCCAGTGCCAAATATTCCCCCACAGTGCCAGGTATATGCCCCCAGTGCCAGATATTCCCCCACAGTGCCAAGTATATGCCCCCAGTGCCAGATATTCCCCCACAGTGCCAGGTATATGCCCCCAGTGCCAGATCTTCCCCCACAGTGCCAGGTATATGCCCCCAGTGCCAGGTATATGCCCCCAGTGCCAGATCTTCCCCCACAGTGCCAGGTATATGCCCCCAGTGCCAGGTATATGCCCCCAGTGCCAGATCTTCCCCCACAGTGCCAGGTATATGCCCCCAGTGCCAGGTATATGCCCCCAGTGCCAGATCTTCCCCCACAGTGCCACATATGCCCCCTCAGTGCCTGCTCCCCCCAGTGCTAAATATTCCCCCACAGTGCCAGGTATATGCCCCCAGTGCCAGATATTCCCCCACAGTGCCAAGTATATGCCCCCAGTGCCAGATATTCCCCCACAGTGCCAGGTATATGCCCCCAGTGCCAGATCTTCCCCCACAGTGCCAGGTATATGCCCCCAGTGCCAGGTATATGCCCCCAGTGCCAGATCTTCCCCCACAGTGCCAGGTATATGCCCCCAGTGCCAGGTATATGCCCACAGTGCCAGGTATATGCCCCCAGTGCCAGGTATATGCCCCCAGTGCCAGATCTACCCCCACAGTGCCAGGTATATGCCCCCCAGTGCCAGGTATATGCCCCCAGTGCCAGATCTTCCCCCACAGTGCCAGGTATATGCCCCCAGTGCCAGGTATATGCCCCCAGTGCCAGATCTTCCCCCACAGTGCCAGGTATATGCCCCCAGTGCCAGGTATATGCCCCCAGTGCCAGATCTACCCCCACAGTGCCAGGTATATGCCCCCAGTGCCAGGTATATGCCCCCAGTGCCAGATCTTCCCCCACAGTGCCAGGTATATGCCCCCAGTGCCAGGTATATGCCCCCAGTGCCAGATCTACCCCCACAGTGCCAGGTATATGCCCCCAGTTCCAGGTATATGCCCCCAGTGCCAGATCTTCCCCCACAGTGCCAGGTATATGCCCCCAGTGCCAGGTATATGCCCCCAGTGCCAGATCTTCCCCCACAGTGCCAGGTATATGCCCCCAGTGCCAGGTATATGCCCCCAGTGCCAGATCTACCCCCACAGTGCCAGGTATATGCCCCCAGTGCCAGGTATATGCCCCCAGCGCCAGATCTTCCCCCCCCAGTGCCAGGTATATGCCCCCAGTGCCAGGTATATGCGCCCAGTGCCTGCTCTCCTCTCCCCCCCCCCCCCGCACCTTTGTGTTGGAGGGACACTGAGCGCATAGCGCGTCTCTCCTGTGTCCCTCCTGGCTCTCCTCCGGCAAGTCTAATAAAGGAAGTGCCGGTTCGTGAGCCAATCAGAGCTCACGAACGGCACTTAGACCGGCCGGGGGAGAGCCAGGAGGGACACAGGAGAGACGCGCTATGTGCTCCGTGTCCCTCCAAGTCCTTACAGCAGGGAGGGAGACCGCAGATTGACATGCGGACGCTCGTCCGCATGTCAATCTGTGCAAAGTCAGTGGCGCCCCCGCAGCCCCTCGTCCCCAAGCCACCGCGAGGACTGCGGGGGCAGTAGTTACGCCACTGACCCTCTGCAGGCTGATATCGGCCCCAATTCGCACAAAATTGCTTGGACCTTTGTGGGGTGGTGAGCACTTTTGTATGAATTCGGGCCGCCGTAAAGTGCGACTGCTGCCACGATGACTCACACCCACGAGATCATCACGGCTAATTGGATTAACTCCTTATACTGATAAACACAAGCATCTGACATAATTGCATTGGTATACAGTTAGATGTATGAGTATGAAAGGGTTTCACTATGAATTGGACAGACCAATGCTGGTGTCTAATTGCTGTACTATGGAAACTATAGTGTTATAAATGAAATTGCACAGAGTTGCACTGAAAGAAAAAAGCCATGGTCAGTTTTGCCTTAAAAATGATTGCCGCTTTAAAAATACAGGCAGACTCGCAGAAATTCCAGAATAGCATGCACCTCACGGGGCTATTACGTATTGACCCACACCTTTGCTTTCAGATACTATATTATAATGTAACAATAACAAGAAACCAAGAGTCGATGTAACACGTTTTTTAAGTAATCATGAATACAATAAAAAAAAGTATTTAAAAAAAAATGAAATAAGAATTCTGGCTTCTCGTCACTACAGGGAGATCCTGAACTATTTTGCCAATAAGCAATCCTAACGCATTTCGCACTCCCACATTTTGTATTTTTTTTTTCTGTCAAATGCAGCATTTTTTAAAACCCACACAGCTCTATACAGGAAATGAAGAATTCTGCCAGAAGTTCCATCGAACAGAGCCCAATGTTATTATTGTTCATTTCTGCTCAGAGAGAACTTTCCCATCATGACTTACTACTGGGCTTTGTCTCCCTGCTTGGAAAGGTTACCACTGAAAGCGTTTACTTCATGTGAGGCCATGAATAAAATTAAGTGTAATTCCACTGAAGAGAAACCGCCAAGATTTTCAAAGAGATTGTGGTAAAATTCAACTGTCTGAAGCTATTTTCACTAAGGAAAGAATGTGCACAGATGCTGGGTCAGCAATTTCAAAGATTTTTTTTCATACGTACACTCAAGTGTGATAATAATTACAAATAAGTTTGAGGAAAGAAAAGGAAATCTTTATCTAATCTGGAACACTTAATTTCTAAATAAATAGTCTGAAGTGTGCATTGAAGCCAGAAGAGCGTTTTATATAAACAATATACAATTGAAATGAAGAGGAGTGCAGTGTAATGGCAAAATATATTCAAATTCAAATATATTAATGATTGGAAAGATAGCTGTAAAAGAACAGATTTAGGCCCTCATTCCGAGTTGTTCGCTCAGTATTTTTCATCGCATCGCAGTGAAAATCCGCTTAGTACGCATGCGCAATGTTCGCACTGCGACTGCGCCAAGTAACTTTACTATGAAGAAAGTATTTTTACTCACGGCTTTTTCTTCGCTCCGGCGATCGTAATGTGATTGACAGGAAATGGGTGTTACTGGGCGGATACACGGCGTTTCAGGGGCGTGTGGCTGAAAACGCTACCGTTTCCGGAAAAAACGCAGGAGTGGCCGGGGAAACGGTGGGAGTGCCTGGGCGAACGCTGGGTGTGTTTGTGACGTCAACCAGGAACGACAAGCACTGAAATGATCGCACAGGCAGAGTAAGTCTGGAGCTACTCTGAAACTGCTAACTCGTTTGTAATCGCAATATTGCGCGTACGTCGGTCGCAATTTTAAGAAGCTAAGATTCACTCCCAGTAGGCGGCGGCTTAGCGTGTGTAACTCTGCTACATTCGCCTTGCGAGCGAACAACTCGGAATGAGGGCCTTAGTTTCTCTTAGAGATCTGAGTAGGCTTCTGTTAGCCATAATAATTAACAGTAGAGGTTGTATTACTTAATATATTGCACACGTTTTCCTAATGAACCCTGAAGTGATAACACAAATTCCTGCAGTGTCTTCACATATCATACAGTGAGATTACAGATTATGGGGTTGATGCAAATGTTGAAAAATGAAAATGCTGCAGATGGCGTCTCGTATAAAAAAAACACCAACAGCGGCTTCACTGATCCCCTGGCTGTGTCTGAAGACACAACATCGGATCAACATCACAACCATCGGTCACAGCATCGTACATCTGAGTAAGTCTAAGCTTACCAAGAATGTCCGTCGCATCTAAACTGCCAAAGCCAGTAAATCTGCATTGGAGGACACAGGTGCTGGCTTCGGTACTCGAACAAAAAGGAAGTGAAACGCTTCCATTTTCGCAACACTTCCAGACTCAACCCCCAAACAGCCACAGCATGTCAACTGACATCGCAGCTGTATCAAGGCACATGCATACTGCATCTCCAACACATCTGCAGCACCAGTTCTCAAAACATTGCCTATATGCTTAGAAATCGGAACAATGCCCATTGCACCCATTATAGAAACGCCAATGGCGCCCCCCTCTGAAGCAGCCCATATAAGCGATAACATCAAGAAGGCAGTTTGTATAGATAATACAGTTTATAGAGGAGTTTACACCGGAACATCACTTGTGTATTATGGTGCTGATTCTGACGTGGGAGCAAAAGCAAAAAGAACAAGTAACTTTGCACCCGGAATAAACAATATATTTATCAAGGGGTGTAAATACTCTATGTGCATTATACAGACAAAGGTGCTGTCGGGTCAGACGGTTTCAGACATGTGGTGGAAAAGTGATGGGTGTTCCTGGGCAGTGACTAGGAGGTGGCTACTAATGCATGTAAAAATGGTTCATTCAAGTGTTGTGTTACAGGAGTGTTGCAGGTGTGTCAGTGCAAGTCGCTGCATTCCCAGACACACAGCCACAAGGTAAGCAACAAGATGCAATGCTTTTTGGCGCCCCATATTTCCATCCCCATAGAGATATATGGGGACAGGTATCAGTTAAGATCCGCAACACGGTATCCCGGTGATCACAATGCCAACGCCGAAATCCCGCACAGCAGTACAATGGAATACCAGTGAGGTAGGTGATTCTCCATCTGTAGGTAAATACAGAGAAAACAAGGACCTGTGGCGCTACTTGATATCTATAATCTGTTTATTATGAACATAGTACTAAGACAAAACAAAAATCAGTGTTAAATAAGCATTTAAAATGAGAGACAGCAATACTTCTATACCAGGGTTGTGGCTTAATAAGCACCCCACAGCACCTGTCTATAATTATTAAAATTCACTGCTCACACACTTTCTTGTTCCACGTTAATTAATAAAGCATCCGAGTCTCAGTGATGCTGTTAGTATAAAGGGGTGGTGGTTATTATAATTGGTGTATATGTCTCAAGTTCATAAAGCCATAGTAAATGTAACAGTATTCTGATAAAACAAATGATAGGGTGTATATAAGTAAATTGATATAATACAGTTAATAAACACTTAGTAAAAACACTTAATAAAATTCTCCCATTGAGGAAGAAGGTCCTATGTACTGAGTCCAAATGAGAGAGCGCGCTCTCTCTCCTTTCTGCGGCAAAAAGGATTTCTTTATGTGGGTCCGGGTATTGTCAAAGTGAGTTTCTTTGGGTCCGATATTTGTAAAAAGTCTCTGACTTACGTGTCTTCGTCCCGCTCGGGACTCCTGATGTTTTCACCTTGGGCGGTGTGTCAGAGTCTCTCCCCGCGGTCGCGATGTTGCTGCAGGCGCCTGCAGTGCTTCTTCCTCGGTCCTCTCTGTGCTTGCGGCCAGCGCTTACCAGGGGATCTGGAACTCCGGGTTGGGGGCGGATGTGAGGGGGTGTGTCCAACGCGTTTCACTCGGCTTCAGAATGCCGGGCTTCGTCAGGGACTTTGTTGTGTATTGAGTTACAGTCACTTATTTAAAGGGGCCGGTTCTTGTCTATTGGTTCGTCCGGCTGTCCGTCAAGTACTGTTTACTTTTGTATCCGTGATTCCTTATATCCAGATAATGTTATTTAACACAAAAATATCACAAAAATAAGGTATTTCGATCAACAGGTGTATAATTGCATGAAGCACAGAGAGGACCGAGGAAGAAGCACTGCAGGCGCCTGCAGCAACATTATTACTTATATACACCCTATCATTTGTTTTATCAGAATACTGTTACATTTACTATGGCTTTATGAACTTGAGACATATACACCAATTATAATAACCACCACCCCTTTATACTAACAGCATCACTGAGACTCGGATGCTTTATTAATTAACGTGGAACAAGAAAGTGTGTGAGCAGTGAATTTTAATAATTATAGACAGGTGCTGTAGGGTGCTTATTAAGCCACAACCCTGGTATAGAAGTATTGCTGTCTCTCATTTTAAATGCTTATTTAACACTGATTTTTATTTTGTCTTAGTACTATGTTCATAATAAACAGATTATAAAAATGTTATGTATTATTGAATTCCTAGATATCAAGTAGCGCCACAGGTCCTTGTTTTTTCTGTATTTGCTATTGCCATAACGAGGAACCCTTGAAAAGAATTCCTCTTAGGCACCTGGGCTGCACTGGTATAACTTATCCCAGAAAGACAAACTCCAATTGGAGGGAGCGCAGACCACACCCCCATCTGTATAAAACTCCATCTGTAGGTGTCCACGACACCCACAGAGGGAGAATATAACCTGTGGCGAGCGCAGCGAGCCCGTAAGTGTCTTTATAGTGCTCTCCCCGCTGCCACCATACTGGTGGCTGGGATGCCACGGTCGGTATACTGACACCCGGCTTCCCGGCCATTGGTATTTCATGCCGAACCCATGGGGACAGCAGTGCTTTATAATACAATTACACAGTATTTATAGATTAGTAAAATAGCCGCTTGCCATGTACAGGTGTAAGCCATTCAGCAGTCAGCCCAAATAACCAAAGTCTTGTACTCCATTAGTAGCTTCGTGGACAGACAGATGCCCTCTCCTGCTGACATGCTTACAGGCACTTTGGCCTAGATAGCCTGTGACTAGTTCCTATAAATGGCATGTCCAGTATGGCAGCGGTTCACAGCTCTATCCCCAATGATTTTACATATGTTTAACAATGCACAGGTGAGTTCAAATCTCTCTGTCATTGAGCAAGTTCATCATTCTCAGTAAGTGTATCATTTTTAAAAATGACTCTCTAGTAAATAACACACTAAAGGGCAATATGCTCCCCACAGTACAGCTGTCGTTTTGTGACATCATTTTCTTCTTTATGTGCACATGTGTCTAGGTGGTGGTAGAGCCACTGAAACATCTCATGGGACCCGGTGCTAGACAGGGGGTGTGGCCATCCGGAAAACCACTCCCTGTGAAAATTATGTGCTCCACTTCAAAATCTGTTCAGTGCCCCAGGACAAGCCAGGGCCTGGGTAATTAGTACCCCTTCCTTGCAGCACTCAGCATGCTAATTATCCTTACTTGCTTCCAGGGTACGCGATGGAAAGGTCCAACAGTACTTCCCAAAGCAGACGGTAGTTGTACTATGCACTGGGGTGGTAAGATGGTGTAGTTATACAGGTAGAGTATCCCTTATCCAAAATGCTTGGGACCAGAGGTATTTTGGATATCGGATTTTTCCGTATTTTGGAATAATTAGATACCATAATGAGATATCATGGTGATGGGACCTAAATCTAAGCACAGAATGCATTTATGTTTCATATACACCTTATACACACAGCCTGAAGGTCATTTAATACAATATTTTTTAATAACTTTGTGTATTAAACAAAGTTTGTGTACATTGAGCCATCAAAAAACAAATGTTTCACCATCTCACTCTCACTCAAAAAAGTCCGTATTTCGGAATATTCCGTATTTCGGAATATTTGGATATGGGATACTCAACCTGTACCATGCACTGGTAATATGGTGTAGTTGTACTATGCACTGGGGTGGTAATTTGGTGTAGTTGTACTATGCACTGGGGTGGTAATTTGGTGTAGTTGTCCTATGCACTGGGGTGGTAATTTGGTGTAGTTGTCCTATGCACTGGGGTGGTAATATGGTGTAGTTGTCCTATGCACTGGGGTGGCAATATGGTGTAGTTGTATTATGCACTGGGGTGGTAATATCGTGTAGTTGTTCTATGCACTGGGGTGGTAATATGGTGTAGTTGTACTATGCACAGAGGTGGCAATATGGTGTACAGTAGTTCTACTATGCGCTGGGGTGGTAATTTGGTGTAGTTGCACATAAAGCTTTGCATTACATATCACAATTTTGCACTTTCACACGGAGAACAAACATTATAATAATAACAACTATTTTTAGAGTTTGTTTTGCTTATGCAAAGCCAGTGACAGCTTCCATTGCTCTATATGCAGAAAATGCATTGCATTTACAGGCAGATGATTATAAATAGATCATATTCCTCATTATGGACTGTAAATGCCTTTAGCAGATAATGAGACATACAACTTTCTTTTTTTAACTGCACAACCGAAATAGCATTTCACAATAAAAATGACATTGAACACCTGTGAAAAAATAAGCTCTCTGTCAGACAGGGTGACAAATATATTTAATATACTGTACATAAGTAAAAGAAAAGAATCATATTTACAGGCGTTCCCTCTAAACAGTGTAATATAACCGTACTAGAGTGGAAACTGGAACGGAAATACTGGAATCTTAAACACAGCAACCTGATACTCTGCCTGCTCCATTAAAAAGGCAAATTGTTCTGTAGCCTTTCTTCCTCACGACTAAAGATGAGTACAAATACAGCGTTAGGCAGAATTCATGATACAGTGTATGGTGGGTTTTGAGGATCTTAAGCAGCTTGCAAACCAAATATAACAGAATTTGCTTTTTCTTGCAACGTTAAATAGTTAAAAATGAAAGTTTGGTTTTGTTACATCTGCCCGATCAGCAGAGCAACATGTGGGTAATTCCAAGTTGATCGCAGCAGGAAATTTTTTAGCAGTTGGGCAAAACCATGTGCACTGCAGGGGGGGCAGATATAACATGTGCAGAGAGAGTTAGATTTGGGTGGGTTATTTTGTTTCTGTGCAGGGTAAATACTGGCTGCTTTATTTTTACACTGCAATTTAGATTGCAGATTGAACTCACCACACCCAAATCTATCTCTCTCTGCACATGTTATATCTGCCCCCCCTGCAGTGCACATGGTTTTGCCCAACTGCTAACAAAGTTCCTGCTGCGATCAACTCAGAATTACCCCCATGGTTTTGCCCAATTGAGAACTTTTTTGATTTACTAACAAACCTGAATAACCCCCCATAGTTTAGCAAATGTTTCCAAAAGAAATGTAACTATGTTTTTGTTTTAGAAATGTCGCCCCATAAATACCCTTTGTTAGTAATAGTTCTTTGGCTTTACATTTACTACCCTGGTGAGGGAAGTGTCGTCTGCACTGACATCACTGCCTCTGTGCAATGATTGCAGCAGAAAACCACATGCATATCCGCTAGGGTGACCAATCCTGGGATTGGTGGGATCCTGGGATTTAGGCCAAAAATCATCTGGGATTAAATCCCGGGATTGGAAGCTCCAATCCCGGGATTTCGGGATCAGGCAGTCCTTCGATTTTTTTAATACTGGGCAGCGTCGAGCGTACTGAGGAAACTCAGACACTGCCCGGCTCCCCCTGCGCAGCGTGACGTGAAGTCAGAGTTCACGCTGCGCAGCCAGCCGCCCACCGCACAGACCTCACCGAACCGGAGGAAATGACCCACCAGCCCTCCCAGGTACTATGGTGGTAAATTATGCGTGCGGGACGGGGGGCATTGACACAGGAAACAATCCAATCCCAGGTAATTCGGGAATCCCGGGATTGACCATTTTCCAATCCCGATACCCAGGATTGAAAAATGGCCCGGTATTGGCCACCCTAATATCTGCCAATTATTCCTAATGTTCCTATTTTTCTATATTGACGACAAGATGAATGTTATTGGGTTTGAAGTGTGAGGCAGAGTTCTGAAACTCTTGCTCATCACAATTTATTATTTCATATTTATTTAACATTTCTAAAAAAGAATAAAAAATAAAAAATAAAAAAATAAATATATATATATATATATATATATATATTAATACTGTAAAGTTGTCATGTTGAGGATTGTAGTGTACTGCCGAGATGGTATTATGTGTAATGAGATGAGATGCATCGGCTGAGCAACAAAGTTCTATCAAATCAGTTTTAAAACTACTGGCAGCTAGGCTTTCTACATTTATATACAGATTGTGGTTGGTTTGTTATTTAAAGTTTTTATGCTGCCTCATAACTATGTTAAATAGTATTGGACTCTCCATGTTATTTTTTACAGCTGTTCTAGTCAGAGTTCCAAGTTACGAAATTAGACCTTAGTTTGTTGGCTTGACGTTCCCACAAGTGAGCTGCAGGAGTTGGAGTGAACCAGTTTGACCATCTGCTCTGGTCATACAGTGACTTTTTCCATGGATACAGGGTGGCGCTACACTCGAAAGGGGTACGCAAGCAAGAGTGTATCCAGAAGGTAAGAGATGGGGAAAGGATGAGAATCTCTGGAAAGTTCCCTCGCTGTTCCATCGTGAGAAAGCAGCAGATCTGTTCCTGCCATATTGGAGCATGCGAAGATGGTAAAGGTTGTTTCATGGCAGGAGTCAGTGCTTTTGTGTGCAGATGATATATGAGTAGCCAGTTATGAATAGACTGAGCCGGATCGAGATGCCAAGATTGTTATGGACCACAAGCACTTACAGAATGAGAGGCTGTGCTCAGCCCTTCCCCAATGCCAGCTGCCATCTTCAGGACAGCTGGGATGAGGATGATAAGGGCAATCAGATGAAATGTACCAAACACCAAACCTCTCTGGGGCAATACATGATCCTGTACCAGCTACAGCAGTGCAAAGGCTAAGAGAGACAGTGTATATCACCTTGAAGAATCTGTCCAAGAACCAGGCCAGATAGGTTGGCATTCTGGATTTTAGATGTTTTGCCAATCTGAAATTAGGCCTTGTTCTTGAACCGTTTTTAGAAGGTAGATGTTTGATGAAGTCACAGCCCACTGATATGACTTTGTATGAGACACAGGGATAGATTATCAGCAGGATCAACAGAACATCACTCCTGCTTTGGCATTCACTCAGAAAGAAGAAGAGATGAAACTGGTTTGGAGGCTGTAATGCACTTAAGCATTAGGTCATCTCTGTAGCCGCCCATGGGAGAGAGGTGGGATATATATATATATATATATAAATGTGAAAGCCCTCATTCTCTCTCTCTCACTCACTGACTGACTGACTTAGGAAGATGAAATTTAACATACGTAGTCTACAGGTGGAAAAAAGGAAAACTACGTAATTAGAATTTTAATAAACCTCCCCTAAGGGGATGAAAAGGAGGTTGACATAATGACGTCATTACTGATGCATGGCTTGCGTTGCGTGAATTATAACACCCAAAAAGGACAAACGGATCAACATTTGGATTGCACCTCCCGTGTGTAGAATTTAATAAACTACAAAAATGCAAAAGCCCTCACTCACTCACTCACTCACTCACTCTCTCACTCATCACTAATTCTCTTACTTCCCGATACGTTAGGAAGATGAAATTTAACATAGGTATTCTACAGGTGGGAAATAGGAAAACGACGTAATTAGAATTTGAATAAACCTCCCCTAAGGGAATGAAAAGGGGGTTGACATAATATCGTCATAACCGATGCGTGGCTTGCGTTGTGTGAACGATAACGCCCAAACAGACAATCAGATCAAAATTTGGATTGCACCTCCAGTGGGTAGAATTTAATAAACTACAAAAATGGTCCTGCCACTTTTTACCTTATCTGCTACGGGTGCTCCTCGGGTAACGGCAAGAACCATGGATAAAAATTTACTTACATTAAGACATCTCATTTACATCTCTAAAGATTTACCAAATTTTTAACACTCATTTATATTTACAAGCATGAAAATCAGAAACTCCTGTGCGAAGAACGGGTGAAACAGCTAGTACTGAATATTAGCATGATCTAGATAGATTAAAGATTGGAAGGCCACACCAAAGTCACTACAACTTGTGGTCCTCAAAGTTACAGCTTACTATTTCTCTTAAATGTCATATATTTGCGATGGTGGTAGAGGCTCTTTAATCTTTGGGTTGGGGTCCTGTAAATCTACCCACAAATATATCCTGTTTCTGAGGCTGTGGATAATAGGGTCGACCACACTTAGGTCGACAGTCATTAGGTCGACCATTATTGGTTGACAGTGACTAGGTCGACACAGCCATTAGGTCGACATCAACAAGGTCGACATGGAAAAAGGTCGACATGACTTTTTAAAAAACAAAATTGGTGTTGTATTCTTCGTAAAGTGACCGGGAACCCCAATTAGTGCACCATGTCCCCTCACATTGCTCGCTTCACTCGCCATGCTTCGGGCAAGGTTACTATTCCCAATCGTAGGCCACGTGGATCGTAAAGTATGAAAAAGTTCAAAAAATGAAGGAAAAAAAGTGAAAAACTCATGTTGACCGTTTTCCATGTCGACCTAGTGACCATGTCGGCCTATAGACCATGTCCACCTAATGCATGTTGACCAATTGTGGTTGACCTAATGACTGTCGACCTAAGTGTGGCCGACCTAGAGACCGGATACCGTTTCCGACACCTTACTCTGGGTTGAAGATAGAGGGTATTGTGATTAGTTCAAATAGGAACCACCGTGTTTTTATCCTGGAAATAGGAGGGAACCTATTTTGTAACAGTGTGTTACACTGAGGTGTAACTGAGGACGAGTCTAGTGTAGTCAGCAGGGGCGTCTTAAGAGAGGAGGGGGCCCGTGTGCAGACTCTGGGTGGGCCCCCTCTACTCCACGGCGCCGTAGGATCTGACACTGTGCCGGAGCCTACTGCACATGCGCAGGTCTCTGGAAACATGGCACCTGTCATGTTCCGGAGACCAAATTCAAACTGCGAATGCGCGGTGGCCATTTTGGAAGGTATTTTTTTGCGTGACAACAGTGGCTGCAGCGCCCGACGCTGGACTCTGGAGAGGTGAGTACTAAAATATGGGTGCAATGTGTGTGGTGTGGACCCCTGGACCCAGGGGCCCATGTGCCCCACACACATTGCACCCATGAAAGAAACGCCAATGGTAGTCAGGTTTACTGGGATTTGTGTACAGCACATGATCAACTTAATACAGTACATCTGAAAACAATGCACATGTTTCTAGTTTAGACTATTGCATCAATAAAGTTAGCAACGTGAAATGATTTCCTTTACTGTTGCTGACCCGCCATAATTTGCCACCCAAGACAGCTGCCTCGGGTGGCCTAGGCGCCCTCTAGATATTAATATTCAGCTGTCTATCATGATCAATGTTCAGCTGTCGCTCATGTACAGTATGTCACAGGCCTGCGTTTTAGCATAGCATGATCATGGAGGTAAAACTGTATATAAAAACAAACAAACAAACAAAAACAAAACACAATAGGATATAATGCAGCTGTATTCCCATAATAAACGCTCAAACTCTCACAGTATTGTGTCACACATACCAGGTGCAAATGTAGCCAAACACAATGAGCTCGGGGAGAGAGGGAAGATAAATGATCTCTCTTATTGGTTTAAAATCCCCTTCACAAGTGAAGGCTCATTTATTATTGTCCAGCTAGACGTAACAGCAACGCTTTGTCCCCTGCCTAATGGAACGTCAACTTTGTGGAGCTGAAACTGTGTATTATAAAGCATGGTGCATATTCCCATTACTAATCCTAGGGTCAGTAGCATAAATGTCACTTTGAACATTTATGTGTTACCTTGTAGGAAAGCTTAGTTATAAATTTTAAAAGCATACCTAACACTAACTTCCTGTTCACCTCCAATTTTAAGGTATTGAGGTTGGAAGCCAAAGGTCGTGCCCTTTGTTCAATAAAAACCCTTTGCTGCCACAGTTATTACAAGTATTCCACATCCCTGCCAATTCCCCTGTGACATAAAGAACCATTTTCTTTGGCTTTTTGGGGGCCCGCTTTTCCTCTTCTAAATAGTGTAACATTACTTCAATCGTCTTCTTTTATTATTACAAAACCACGCTCTTTGTTACTGGCCGAGATGCACAGTCCATTAGGTAAAACGAGAAAACAAGTTCACACATAAGACATTTTTCACAGAGTTGTGAATATTCTAATTTAATGTATGCGACCCCGACATGTTTGTGCCCCCTTTACCCCCCTCCTAGAGTAACAGAGGTTTTATTCAGAGTGTGCACCTGTGGAAACCAAACTTCCAGCGCACACTGGATCATTAACAAAATGAGCTGTGTCAATAGGTTAAAGTCTCGGAGGGGAAGAGAGCTATATATCAAAAGAAAAACATTATTTATTCTGTGGTAGATAAAGTGCTTGATTTAATGAGGCTGGCAATTGGTGGAAAAAGAAAGCAGGCATGTAGGAGCAGATAAAAGACACATTTAATTTCAGTTTGACAAAAGGAACCCTGGTTAGGTGAAATACCTCAAAAGACAATAAAGTCAGAATAGGAAAAAATAGTAAAATCAAAAAATAAAGAAAAACAACACGGGGTGCATAAAACAAATATAAATAATAAACCAAAATTTTAATGATTTTGCTCTATTTTAATATTACTATTTAGGTTCTACTTTCCGAATACCTTTATTTGGCAGTAACAAAAACTAAGTGATGTTAACAGAAAAAGTTGAGTGAAAACATACCACATACTAGTTACATTTCAGCAAAATTCAGGCAAGAACAATTCAGTAAAAATTAAGCATTTCAGCAATTTAACATGTGCACAGCAGTGGGGAAAAAAAGCTGCTATACAGGCATTTTGTGTGCGAGTGCACCGCTCTGAAACGTCTATTTGATGGTAATCTTTTGAAAATTGCATAGTTAGGATGGCTGGGGTCTTCCAAAACAGACTTTGATTTCTTTAGGACTCTCTTATAGATCTCCTGAGAACATGGTAACACCAACTTCTCTGCTGGTCATCCTAATCACCCGATCCAGGGGTCTATTTACTAAGCCTTGAAAAGAGATAAAGTGGATGGAGAAAAAGTACCAGACAATCAGCTCCTAACTGCCATGTTACAGGCTGTATTTTAAATATGACAATTAGGAGCTGGTTGGTTGGTACTTTATCTCCGTCCACTTTATCTCACTTCAAGGCTTAGTAAATAGACCCCCCAGAGTCTTACGTTCCACAGCAGTACAGTTCCCAAATCATACAGCAATCCTGTAGGTCAGGATACTCAGTGGCGTCATGAGGTGGGTGCGGGGGGTGCGGCCCGCACCCGGGTGTCACCCTTCAATAGGGTGACACCAAAACGAGCCGCGCACTCACACGCACCCCCATCCCCTGACATGAGAAACACTGGTCCACGGCTGAGACCATACCCCCTCCTTCCAGGCCCCGCCTCCTAAAGTCCGACACTCTCACCTGTTTAGTGAGATCAGCAGGCAGCGCAGTACAGAGCCGTGCAGGCAGTGCAGTGGCCGACCCTCCCCTTTCCTCCAGAGTCCGGACACTCTCTCCTCACTCGGGTCCTGAGCCTGACACACACAAGCTCCGCCTCCCACACTATACTACAGGAGGAAGGAGCTGCTGGTGATGTGCTGCATGATGCCAGCCAGGTAACTTCTATAAATGCTCCATGATTAGCAGAATCGATTTATGAGGTGTGCGTGTGTGTGTATGAGGCTGAATGTGTTAATGGGCATTGGGATGTAGAAATTGTTGGGTTACTGAGTGTTAGGTGTGGGGGGGAGCTAATTGGGGCTGTGTTAATGTAGTATGGGTGCCGCTTGTGACTGTAGTATGAGTGCTGTGTGAGCATAGTATGGGTGCCACTGTGTGAATGTAGTATGGGTGCTGTGTGAGCATAGTATGGGTGCTGTGTGAATGTAGTGTGGGTGCTGTGTGAGAGTAGTATGGGTGCTGTGTAGTATGGGTGCTGTGTGACTGTAGTATGAGTGCTGTGTGAGCATAGTATGGGTGCCACTGTGTGAATGTAGTATGGGTGCTGTGTGAGCGTAGTATGGGTGCTGTGTGAATGTAGTGTGGGTGCTGTGTAGTATGGGTGCTGTGTGAGCGTAGTATGGGTGCCGCTGTGTGAGTGTAGTATGGGTGCCAATGTGTGAGCGTAGTATGGGTGCCAATGTGTGAGTGTAGTATGGGTGCTGTGTGAGTGTAGTATGGGTGCTGTGTGAGCGTAGTATGGGTGTTGTGTGAGCGTAGTATGGGTGCCAATGTGTGAGTGTAGTATGGGTGCTGTGTGAGCGTAGTATGGGTGCAGCTGTGTGAGTGTAGTATGGGTGCTGTGTGAGCGTAGTATGGGTGCCAATGTGTGAGTGTAGTATGGGTGCTGTGTGAGCGTAGTATGGGTGCTGTGTGAGCGTAGTATGGGTGCTGTGTGAGCGTAGTATGGGTGCAGCTGTGTGAGCGTAGTATGGGTGCAGCTGTGTGAGTGTAGTATGGGTGCTGATGTGTGAGTGTAGTATGGGTGCTGTGTAGTATGGGTGCTGATGTGTGAGTGTAGTATGGGTGCTGTGTAGTATGGGTGCTGCTGTGTGAGTGTAGTATGGGTGCTGTGTGAATGAAGTGTGGGTGCTGTGTAAGAGTAGTATGGGTGCTGTGTAGTATGGGTGCTGTGTGAGCGTAGTATGGGTGCCGGTGTGAGTGTAGTATGGGTGCTGTGTGAGCGTAGTATGGGTGCCGATGTGTGAGTGTAGTATGGGTGCTGTGTGAGCGTAGTATGGGTGCCGCTGTGTGAGCGTAGTATGGGTGCTGGTGTGTGAGCGTAGTATGGGTGCTGCTGTGTGAGTGTAGTATGGGTGCTGCTGTGTGAGTGTAGTATGGGTGCTGTGTGAGCGTAGTATGGGTGCCGCTGTGTGAGCGTAGTATGGGTGCTGGTGTGTGAGCGTAGTATGGGTGCTGTGTGAGCGTAGTATGGGTGCCGCTGTGTGAGAGTAGTATGGGTGCTGCTGTGTGAGTGTAGTATGGGTGCTGCTGTGTGAGCGTAGTATGGGTGCTGCTGTGTGAGCGTAGTATGGGTGCTGCTGTGTGAGCGTAGTATGGGTGCCGCTGTGTGAGCGTAGTATGGGTGCCGCTGTGTGAGCGTAGTATGGGTGCTGTGTGAGCGTAGTATGGGTGCTGTGTGAGCATAGTATGGGTGCTGCTGTGTGAGTGAAGTATGAGTGCTGCTGTGAGCGTAGAGTGGGTGCTGCTGTGTGAGCGTAGTATGGGTGCTGCTGTGTGAGCGTAGTATGGGTGCTGCTGTGTGAGCGTAGTATGGGTGCTGCTGTGTGAGCGTAGTATGGGTGCTGTGTGAGCGTAGTATGGGTGCCGCTGTGTGAGAGTAGTATGGGTGCCGCTGTGTGAGCGTAGTATGGGTGCCGCTGTGTGAGCGTAGTATGGGTGCTGTGTGAGCGTAGTATGGGTGCTGTGTGAGCGTAGTATGGGTGCCGCTGTGTGAGAGTAGTATGGGTGCTGCTGTGTGAGCGTAGTATGGGTGCTGCTGTGTGAGTGAAGTATGAGTGCTGCTGTGAGCGTAGAGTGGGTGCTGCTGTGTGAGCGTAGTATGGGTGCTGCTGTGTGAGCGTAGTACGGGTGCTGCTGTGTGAGCGTAGTATGGGTGCTGCTGTGTGAGCGTAGTATGGGTGCTGTGTGAGCATAGAGTGGGTGCTGCTGTGTGAGCGTAGTATGGGTGCTGTTTGAGCGTAGTATGGGTGCTGCTGTGTGAGCGTAGTATGGGTGCTGTGTGAGCGTAGTATGGGTGCTGCTGTGTGAGCGTAGTATGGGTGCTGTGTGAGTGTAGTATGGGTGCTGCTGTGTGAGCGTAGTATGGGTGCTGTGTGAGTGTAGTATGGGTGCTGCTGTGTGAGCGTAGTATGGGTGCTGTGTGAGCATAGAGTGGGTGCTGCTGTGTGAGCGTAGTATGTGTGTGAGCGTAGTATGGGTGCTGTTTGAGCGTAGTATGGGTGCTGCTGTGTGAGCGTAGTATGGGTGCTGTGTGAGCGTAGTATGGGTGCTGCTGTGTGAGCGTAGTATGTGTGTGAGCGTAGTATGGGTGCTGTGTGAGTGTAGTGTGGGTGCAGCTGTGTGAGCGTAGTATGTGTGTGAGCGTAGTATGGGTGCTGTTTGAGCGTAGTATGGGTGCTGCTGTGTGAGCGTAGTATGGGTGCTGTGTGAGCATAGTATGGGTGCTGCTGTGTGAGCGTAGTATGGGTGCTGTGTGAGTGTAGTATGGGTGCTGCTGTGTGAGCGTAGTATGGGTGCTGTGTGAGCATAGAGTGGGTGCTGCTGTGTGAGCGTAGTATGTGTGTGAGCGTAGTATGGGTGCTGTTTGAGCGTAGTATGGGTGCTGCTGTGTGAGCGTAGTATGGGTGCTGTGTGAGCGTAGTATGGGTGCTGCTGTGTGAGCGTAGTATGGGTGCTGTGTGAGTGTAGTATGGGTGCTGCTGTGTGAGCGTAGTATGGGTGCTGTGTGAGCATAGAGTGGGTGCTGCTGTGTGAGCGTAGTATGTGTGTGAGCGTAGTATGGGTGCTGTTTGAGCGTAGTATGGGTGCTGCTGTGTGAGCGTAGTATGGGTGCTGTGTGAGCGTAGTATGGGTGCTGCTGTGTGAGCGTAGTATGTGTGTGAGCGTAGTATGGGTGCTGTGTGAACGTAGTATGGGTGCTGCTGTGTGAGCGTAGTATGGGTGCTGTGTGAGTGTAGTGTGGGTGCTGCTGTGAGGGAAGCTTTATGGGAGCTGAAAGGGTGGGTGGATGAATGTGCTAATGGGTGTTGGGAGGAGGGATTGATAATGAATTGGGGAGAGATGGGGTAATGGATGTACGTGGCTTCAGTAATGGGTTCTTGGACAGGGATATGTTTGCGGTTGCTGTGTAGGGGAGATTAATCAGTGCCACCACCAAGTACATCTAATGCCACCTCTAAGACACCACATGATACCACATATCCCCACGTCACCACCAAGATGCCACATTTCACCACAACACCACAATTCACCACATGACACCACATTTCAATACATGATACCCCATATCCCCACATGTCACCACATGACACCACATTTCAATACATGATACCCCATATCCCCACATGTCACCACATGACACCACATTTTAATACATGATACCCCATATCCCCACATGTCACCACATGACACCACATTTCAATACATGATACCCCATATCCCCACATGTCACCACATGACACCACATTTCACCAGCTGAGCTGCGGTTTAGTACGCTGCTCATGTATTCCTATGGGTGCTTGTACTTAGACGCACACGTGCACCCTAGTCGTGATTGACGCAAATATGCCAAGCTGCAGGATGGAAGTGTGTAGGGGCAGGGCAATTAAAGGAAGGCTCTTGATACAACCCATGATGCAGATCACACCACCACACCACACCACTGGTCATGCCCCCCACATCACTAGTCACATCCCTTGCGGCAGCACACAATAGGCCTTTCATGAATTTCAGCTCCAGGCCCATGTGAACCTTAATTTGGCACTGGCTATGACATCAGTCTTCGTGATGTTACCATGCCCGCCAGCGCCGCTAGCAATACTGGGAGGGAGAAGTGGGAGGAGACTGCATTCTGTAGTGCTGCCGCTGCATTACAATAGGGAGGACCTGTTATGCAGTGTGCAGTTCATTGAACTTGGAGTCTCCTGCTGGCTGCTGCTGTCACTCCCTGGCTGGCTGTCAGTCGTTTCAGCTGCCAGTTTGGAGCAGCAGAGCGTACCGTAGCACGCTCCCACTACACAGACAGAAATAGAACGCCTCAATTGTGGACGCAGACAGCGGGAGAGTGATGCTCTCACTGCCCAGAGCAGTAAGGGGGAATAATAAGGGGTAGTGGGAAGCAGTGCTCCAGCTACCCGTAATTTTTGCTTTAATATTTGGGTCGCTAGCGGGTGCGTGTGTATGCACTCATCCATGACTGTTGACATATCAATGGATTTTGGGCCTAATTCAGCATCAGTAGTAGTTTTGCTAAAAGTAGCAAAACTACAACTGCTTTCTCTAGCATGTGGGGGGGCTCCCCAGCACAGGTTAAGGGCACCCCACATGCCAAGTCCGCCCCCCCCCCCCCCCCGCTGATATGCGAGCGCATTGCTATACATAGATGCGCTCGCATTTTAAGGGTAGCCCTCTCCCTCCGCAGCCTAGCTGTAAAGGCAGTCGCCTGGCCGCCATCTTTTGGGTCGCAGCGGCTGCGTGTGCTGTCATGCAGCCACTGCAGCCCGCCCCACATATGGTCCAGAAACGTCTGCGTTGTCCGGACCACGCCCCTGAAACGGTGCATCGACGCCCCGTCACCACCCCCCGCCAAGATTCCGTGTGGTATAATATGGGAGGAAGTACGTGGGGGGTGACACCATGAGTTACCACACCGGGTGACACCAACCCTAGTGACGCCTCTGAGGATACTTTCCACAATACTACAATAAAAACGTAACAAGGTCCCTTTGCTCGCACAGGCTGATCCTATTTGTCTTAAGAAAAAGAGACGTTGCTGTGCTTTTTTTTTTTTTTTACTAAAAATATAATTCAGAGACCATGACAAAGTATTTGAAATAGAAACCCCTAAAATGTAAAACAGGCTTTTTCAACAAGTGTGCCGTGGCACACTAGTGTGCCGCGACCAATTGCAAGGTGTGCCTCGGAGCCAAGCAGCTTCCTGCACCTTCAGAGTGAACTGTTGGCCTGGGCTCTTCTTAGAGGATCATTCATAATCCGGCTGTGTCCTGTGCCTTGATGACGCGGCAGTGTGATATCATAGGTCAAGGCCGCCGCAACTCACCACCCAGCCAGCCCACCCACCTGCATACACATCTTCCAATTTCCACCTGCATCCACAGCTTTCCTTGCCCACCCACATCCACACCTGCCCAACCGCCCGCTGCTCAGTATTCGCAGTAGTCCACTATGAACAACCCCTGCCACTGAGGGACAGGGAGGAGGACAGCTAACCGGTAGGGGCTAATATTTGTTATGCTTTTTCTCCTGTGGGGAGCAATAGGATTTATGGATTTATGGGGGGAACAATGTGAATAATTCATGTGGGGAGCAATAGGATTTATGTGGGGAGAAATTTAATTGATTTATGTGGGGAGCAATAGGTTGTATGTAAGGAGCAACATGATTTATGTGGGGAGCAATGTCATTGTTTTTTTCTGTGTAGGCCAATGTATGTGTGGATTTTTTATTATTGTGGCGGCCAATGTGTGTTTTTTGGGGGGTTTTCTGTGGGGAACGGATGGTGTGCCTTGGCAATTTTGAAACATTGTTCGGTGTGCCGCGAGTAAAAAATGGTTGAAAATCACTGATGTAAAAGATACCACCTCCTCAGTGGTCAGCCCATCTAGACAGACAGGTACCTTTGGAACATTGGGGCAGATGTATTAACCTGGAGAAGGCATAAGGGAGTGATAAACCAGTGATAAATGCAAGGTGACAAACACACCAGCCTATCAGCTCCCATATGTAAATTAACAGTTTGGAGCTGATTGGCTGGTGCATAATCACCTTGCACTTAACACTGCTTTATCACTGGTTTATCACTTCCTTATGCCTTCTCCAGGTTAATACATCTGCCCCACTATTCTGTTTCCTGAAATTGTGTACCATCTCTTTGGTTTTAGATGTGTTCAGAAGTAAGCAATTCTCGCTGCTTCACTCATAAGTAACCTCAGTCCTGTATGCGCAGTCATCCTCGTTGCTTATTAAGCCAACAATAGCGGTATCGTCCACAACAATCCTAACTGATCGTGATGTTGACTCGCAATCACAGGTGAATAGTAAGTACAGTGGAGGACTAAGGACACACTCCTGTAGCACTCCTACATTTAATACTGCCTCCTCCAAAATGGAGCCCCCTATCTTAACAGTCTGATAAAAAGTGAGCCGAGTGCTGCATGTAATGTCATAGTGCAGCACCCAGCTCCTGTCACTGAGGAGCCCTCATTTTTGTGCCATCCCTCGGAGGGTGACACCCGGGTGCAACCAGCACATCCTGTATCCCCCTAGTGGCACCACTGGTCAGAGCTACTCCTCTGGTGTGTAAACTACTCTACCATTACGACAGTAGAAAATGATCAGAAACCCAA
The DNA here is from genome assembly GCF_028390025.1 of Pseudophryne corroboree. NCBI lineage: Eukaryota > Metazoa > Chordata > Amphibia > Anura > Myobatrachidae > Pseudophryne > Pseudophryne corroboree. The sequence goes on along the minus strand of NC_086448.1, from coordinate 135,295,968 downwards.
GGCGCTAACACACTTGTGCAGCCACTTGAGGAAAAAAAGGGCCACCTCTCCCTATACAGAACAATACAATATAAACAAATACTCAAAACAGGCGCTCAGTGTTGTTTCAAATAAACAAATATGGTGAATACTTAAAAGTCCATATGTATGACAAAGGAAAAAAAGAGTCCAACTCCAATGAGAACCTCCTGTAGGGGTGTTGAGGAATCTTCTAATCCACAGAGAACTCACGATGATATGCAATGGAAAAATAAATAAAATATCATGGTATAGTATGTCCAGTAAACTCAATGATAGTCTCTCAGACAATTGCTAGACCAAATATTTGAGGGTAGCGTACCCCACTCACAATGGATAAAATAAAGCTCCACACGTAAAGGTATCTTTTTGGGCTAGACTGTATGAATATTCCACAACCATGGATGCGTACCATTACTAACTTGGCAACATGCGTAGATCCTCCCATAGCGGTTTCTTTTAGTCCTGTTCCACAAATGAACGAGGGAGTGATATATGATATTATAAAAACACTATTTATTAAAAACTGATGACAGGAGACCACACATACATAACTCAGGGGTGGCAATGGAAAAAGCCGGTGACAGCCGCTGGCCGAAAACGACAATGACCAGCCTGATGTAATGCACAATCGCAACCACAAGAGATAAGTAAATGTGTGATACTTCCTATCTACACCCTTCCAACGCATTTCTCCCCGGTTATGGGGCTTTTTCAAGCCTTGAAAAAGCCCCATAAATGGGGAGAAACGCGTTGGTAGGGTGCAGATCGGAAGTATCACACATTTACTTATCTCTTGTGGTTGCGATTGTGCATTACATCAGGCTGGTCATTGCCGTTTTCGGCCGGCGGCTGTCACCGGCTTTTTCCATTGCCACCCCTGAGTTATGTATGTGTGGTCTCCTGTCATCAGTTTTTAATAAATAGTATTTTTATAATATCATATATCACTCCCTCGTTCATTTGTGGAACAGGACTAAAAGAAACCGCTATGGGAGGATCAACGCATGTTGCCAAGTGAGTAATGGTACGCATCCATGGTTGTGGAATATTCTTACAGTCTAGCCCAAAAAGATACCTTTACGTGTGGAGCTTTATTTTATCCATTGTGAGTGGGGTAAGCTACCCTCAAATATTTGGTCTAGCAATTGTCTGAGAGACTATCATTGAGTTTACTGGACATACTATACCATGATATTTTATTTATTTTTCCATTGCATATCATCGTGAGTTCTCTGTGGATTAGAAGATTCCTCAACACCCCTACAGGAGGTTTTCATTGGAGTTGGACTCTTTTTTCCTTTGTCATACATATGGACTTTTAAGTATTCACCATATTTGTTTATTTGAAACAACACTGAGCGCCTGTTTTGAGTATTTGTTTATATTGTACTCTACCATTACCATTGCATGTACACAAATATTTCCAACAATATACACATAAAATACAATAACATCAACGGCGGGATGTAATGCCACCCGAGTTCGGCAGCCGTGCGGAATGCTAGCCAAACGCGTACATTTTTTTTAAAGGGGCAATCATCTACAAGGCATGGTCTTGCCTTGTAAATGATTGCCCCTTTAAAAAAACATCCGAGTTCGGCTGGCATCCCACACGGCAGCTGTATTCAGGCAGCATTACATTCCGCCTCATATGTGCTAAGCTTATTAATGAAAAATTACATGATTGCAGGACTTTCTTTGGGCTGCACACACTCTGCGGCATGCTATACCATGCACAATAAGACTGTCTTCTAGTCTCCAAACCTTCAAGCGTTCCCTGCAAACTCACCTCTTCAAGCAAGCTTATCAAATTCCAGAACCGCTCACATAACCCTCATATGGCTTCCTATCAGGGCCGGACTGGCCATCTGGCACTTCTGGCAAATGCCAGAAGGGCCGATGGCCACGTGGGCCGGTCCAGCGGTCACTGAGACGCGCTGCCGCTCAGTCCGGCGGCAGCACGTCTCAGCTGTCAGGATTGGAGAGCTGTGAGGACTGGGCTGAGAGCGCCGGGCGCCCGCCAGCACGGCTGTGTCTGGCGCGGCGCGTATAGCGGACTTCAAAGCAGCCGCCGGTTCGTGAGCCAATCAGAGCTCGCGGACCGGCAGCCAATCAGAAGCCGCCGGTCCGCAAGCTCTGATTGGCTCACGAACCGGCGGCTGGTTTGAACGCTATACGCTGCCGCGCCAGACACAGCGGGCAGCTGGCGGGCGCCCGGCGCTCTCACCCCCGTCCCTCACAGCCCGGAGGAGGAGGAGCAGCAGCAGCAGCAGCAGTGCAGCAGCGGTAAGTAGCTGCAGCACTGGCTGCTGTGGGGGCAATTGTATACCTGGGACTGTGGGGGCAATTGGCTGGCACTGTGGGGCATTTGTATACCTGGCACTGTGGGTGCAATTGTTTACCTGGCACTGTGGGGGCATCTGTATACATGGCACTGTGGGGACATCTGTATACCTTGCACTGTGGGGGCATCTGTATATCTGGCACTGTGGGGGCATTTGTATACCTTGCACTGTGGGGGCATTTGTATACCTGGCACTGTGGGGGCATTTGTATACCTTGCACTGTGGGGGCATTTGTATACCTGGCACTGTGGGGGTATTTGTATACCTGGCACTGTGGGGGCAATTGTTTACCTGGCACTGTGGGGGCATCTGTATACATGGCACTGTGGGGGCATCTGTATACCTGGCACTGTGGGGGCATCTGTATATCTGGCACTGTGGGGGCATTTGTATACCTTGCACTGTGGGGGCATTTGTATACCTGGCACTGTGGGGGCATTTGTGGATCTGGCACTGTGGGGGCATTTGTATACCTGGCACTGTGGGGGCATTTGTATACCTGGCACTGTGGGGGCATTTGTATACCTGACACTGTGGGGGCATTTGTATACTTGGCACTGTGGGGGCAATTGTTTACCTGGCACTGTGGGGGCAATTGTTTACCTGGCACTGTGGGGGCAATTGTTTACCTGGCACTGTGGGTGCATTTGTATACCTGGCACTGCACTATCGGGGGCATATAATGTAAATTTCGGCTCATAGCGGGTGCTGTAATGTGAATTTTGGCTCATACTGTGTGGTATAATGTGAAAGGGGCAGCAGTACTAGATAGTATAAGGGGTCCTACTATTGTGGTGCATAATGCGTATAAGGGGTGTATAGTGTGGTAAACTACACTGAAGACCACGCCCCCTTTTGAGTGACCATGCCCCCTTTTGAGTGACCACGCCCCCTTTTCCCGAAGCGCGCTTAATTACAAACCTCACATTTCCATACCCCCACTTAAAAATTTCCACTTCAACCACTGGTTGAGTATATTTTAATAGAGAATGATGTACGCCTGTATGTTGTTAGAATATTCATTATATTTGTAAGAACATAGACTAATAAGTGGGAGGAGTCAGGAATAGTAAGGGGAGGAGTCACAGAGGTGGGCCTGTGTGCTTCAAAAATGCCAGGGCCTATTTTTAGTCCCAGTACGGCCCTGCTTCCTATCCAATTATATCCCCACTATACAGTCCACACAGGGTTGGACTGGCCCACAAGGGTAGAGGGGAAACCACCGGCGGGCCCTACTGCCTGGGGGCCACCCCATCCTCTAGGGATCAGGTTCCAGACTGTGCTGTTACTAATCTAGCACATTATCTTGCATGCACTACAGTATTTACTGTATATATTTATCTAGGGGACCAACACTTGCAAATGTTTAGGCAAGCCAATGTGGTGGCTAAGCACACCCCCTCTGGAGACTGGCCACACCCCTAAACATGGGCCCTTACAACTGCATTCCCCCGGTGGGCCCTACATGCCCCAGTCCGACACTGAGTCCACACATATCATCACATATTTTCTCTTCCCTCACTTTCCCTTCCTCCTGACCCTGGTTCATCATAGCTGTGTGGACATATCATGCATGGGTGGTCTTCAGCTTGCTGGCGGCCGGGCTCCCAACGATTACCATACCGGCGCCGGAAACCCTGACCGCCAGCATACCGACATATTTTCTCCCTCTTGGGGGTCCACGACCCCCCTGCAGAGAGAATAGATAGCATGGCGCGCGTAGTGTGCCACCATGCCCGCAGCGTGGCAAGCGCAGCGAGCCCGCAAGCGGCTCATTTGTGCTCGCCCAGCTGCCGGTATGCCAGCGGTCAGGATTTCGGCGCCGGTATGCTGGCCGCCGGGAGCCCGACCGCCGGCGTCACATGTTACACCCATCATGCAGCCCACCAAGAACCTTGCACTCTGGTGGACAACTATGCAATAAATAGCACCTAACTTGTATATTAATGCCTATTTCCCTATAGTTTGTAAGCTTGTGAGCAGAGCCTTCCTACCTCTGTGGCTGTTTGTTATTACCCAGTTTTGTTTTATCATTGTTATTTCCAATTATAAAGCGCAACATAATTTCTGTGCTATATAATAAACTGGTAAAATAAATAAATAAATAAATAAAAAGTCAATATATAGAGGGGGAACATTGGAGACTCTGATAACTTATGCACAATAAATCATACTAACCTACTCTCCCGTAAGTTGCAAGAGACTCACGATTTTACGGGTAGTCCCCCACACCCAAGGAAGAGTGGGTACTGGGTACCCCTCCTGCATCCCACCCACTTACTAGTGAAGCAGGCAGGGTAGGAAGAAAATTACAGGTCCAGCTATATGGAGCCGAATTTGCAGGATTTACCGTGACAGCGCCTAATGATGTAGATGCCCGTTCCTGCCCAACTGTTTCTCCTCTCCGGGCTTCTGCCAGAGAGGAGTATAAAAAAAAGTTGGTAAGTAAGCAATAAATATACATGCATTAGTAATATAAATAATCTATGACCTACACTTGCAGCTCTTTGATAAAGTGGCATGCAAAATATTTGCATATGAAGAGAGACTATATTACCTCTCTGCCCTATGACCTACTGATGGATACTCTCACGTTTATTTTATTAACAATTATTTGTTTACCTTCAGCATACGCCACATGACTTTATAACTGTCAAGTACAATAATAATACAAGGTATTCATACCTCTCAACATGACCCTCTCCAGGAGGAACAAAATGCTCTGCTTCTGTACTTTTCTCTTAATTTATGATTGCCAGCACCTGTGTTGAACAGGTTAATGGATAAGAAAGGTGTTTCACCACAGGTGATGGCAATCATACAGTAGGAGAGATGTCCAGGAGCAGAGCGTTCTGTCCCTCCTGGAGAGGGTCATGTTGGGAGGTATGCTATTTGAATAAGACGCACAAGCAGACTCTGTGTTATGCACACCAGTGCCAGCAGGAATGTACTGGTGTCTGAACGGAGAGGGATGCAAAACAAATGAACTCACAGACAGACTGGGGAATATGACATTACATACACAGAAGGTGATAGGGTAACAAAATAAACACAAAGTGAACAGAGAAGCCCAAAGGCTAAGAAACTGGGTGTCTCCCTAGTATTAGGAATGCTCAGATGGAAAGAAGCGAGATGTTGTGATTTAATACGTAGGGAACCCGAAATGCTGTTGCTAAGGGCAACAGCAAAACCCTAAAGGGTTATCAACGGGTGTGGCAGTAAACTCCTTGGTCAGAGATGGAATAATAGACACAAGGAGAGTCTCCACAATCCTAGTCCTCACTTGCAGTGCACTGGTTCAGTTTACTGCCACTAAACTGACACCTGAACACCTTGCACAGTGAGAAAGGATTTTGGCAGGCAAGTCTGAGAATACAGCCGCAAACTTGCTAGGTTCACAGAGTAGCAAAAGAACCCCAGCAGGTTAAACGACTGACTCCAGTCTTACTGCTAGGTCTGGATTGGCAGAGTGTAATACCAAATCCCAAGGCCTATTTGCAGTAAGCAACAAACAAATACAAAGTTTACACAGTACTAGCTAGCTTTCAGGAACTGACTAACCAACAAAGATTCAGCAGCATCTGCCTAACCTGAGAAGAGGGTTTATATAGCAGGTGCTGTCCACGCCCCACTCAGACCTCACAGACTGTGAGCACAAAAACCAGCACAGGATCCCCTGCCGTGCACAGAGCCTGTAACCACTGCACAGCAAAAGACCCGAACCGGAGTATCAGCTACGCTCAGGTTACTCCGCTAGCACTTGTCTCCCGGTTGCCATGACGACGTGGCAGCACAGAGCAGGAGACCCTAACAGTACCCCCCCTCTGACGAGGGGTCAAAGAACCCCTACCACCGGGTTTATCGGGGAACTGCGAGAAGAAAGAGCGTAACAGTCTGGGGGCATGAAGATCACAACTGCGCACCCACGACCGCTCCTCCGGGCCATACCCCTTCCAGTGCACCAAAAATGACAGCCGACCCCGAACCATCTTGGAGTCAAGAATCCTTTCAACAACAAACTCCCTCTGGCCACGTATCAGAAGAGGGGAAGGTCTTCCACTGGAAGAAGGATAACTAATCGCCCGTTTTAAAAGGGAACAATGAAATGTTTTATTGATACCCAAAGAACGGGGTAGATCTAACTGAAATGCCACCGGATTGATAACCCTAGTGATCTTATAAGGACCGATGAACCGGGGGCCTAACTTATGAGATGGCTGTCTCAACTTCAAATTCTTGGTAGACAACAAGACAAAGTCTCCTAATTTGAAGCTGCAGGGTCTTTTCCGCTTATCAAAAACCCTTTTGGTCACTAATGACACAGACACAAGGGCTTTCTTCACTTTCCTCCAAATACCTCTAAGGACCGAAACCACAGAGGAACCACCAGGCGTGGAGTCCAGGGGGTCAAAAGAATTGGCCTTAGGATGATGCCCATACACACAAAGGAAGGGAGAGATCCCTGTAGCAGAGTGAGCCGCGTTGTTATAGGCAAACTCCGCCATGGACAGATGAGCAACCCAGTCAGTCTGACACTTGGAGACATAACACCTGAGGAACTGCTCCAAGGACTGGTTCACCCTTTCAGTCTGCCCATTAGACTGCGGATGGTAGCCTGACGACAAGCTGACAGAAATCTGGAGATCGGAACAAAATGCCCTCCAGAATTTGGCCACAAACTGGGATCCGCGGTCAGAGACCACATCAAGTGGCAACCCGTGGAGGCGCACAACATGCAGCATTAATAATTCAGACAGGCGTCTGGCCGATGGTAGCCCAACCAATGGAACGAAGTGCGCCATCTTCGAAAACCTGTCAACGACAACCCAGATGACTGTCATCCCCGAGGATTTGGGCAAGTCCACCACAAAATCCATTGAAATGTGGGTCCATGTCTTAGATGGAATAAAGAGTGGATGTAATGGGCCAACAGGAACCCCTCTAGGAGTCTTATTTCGGGCACAGATGTCACATGCCCGAACCCACTGATCCACATCCCTAGCCACCGAGGGCCACCACACCGCCCTAGATAGCAACTCCCGAGTTCTGGCAATACCCGGGTGACCTGCCGACTTCTTGGCATGGAATTCCAGGAACACTCGCTGTCTTAATCTAGGAGGCACAAACAAAAGACCTACCAGAAGGTCTGGAGGAGCCTGCTCCTGTGCTCTAAGGACTAATGACAAGAGGTCCTGGGTAATGCCCACTTTAATACATGATGGGGACACAATGGGCAATGGCTCCTCGGTGGTCTCCTGGATTGGAGCAAAACTCTGCGAGAGCGCATCAGCCTTGATGTTTTTTGACCCAGGGCGATATGTTATCAAAAATTAAAGCGAGCAAAAAGCAAAGCCCATCGTGCCTGCCTGGCATTGAGGCGCTTCGCTAACTCTAAATATGCCAAATTCTTATGGTCGGTGAGAATTGAGACCACAAACTTAGCCCCCTCAAGCCAGTGTCTCCACTCCTCGAGTGCATCCTTAATAGCCAACAATTCCCGGTTACCCACGTCATAATTCATCTCGGCAGGCGAAAATTTACGGGAAAAGTAAGCACAGGGATGAAGGCGATTATCAGACACCGCCATCTGAGAGAGCACTGCCCCAATACCCATCTCAGAGGCATCCACCTCCACCACAAAAGGACGCTCTGGATCTGGGTGTCGCAGCACCTTGGCCGAGACAAATGCCCTTTTGAGACGGGCAAAAGCCGCTTTGGCCTCACAAGACCAGTGAGCAACATCCGCCCCTTTCTTAGTGAGTGCCACCAAGGGCGCCACTATAGACGAAAATCCAGCGATAAATCGTCTATAAAAATTCGCAAAGCCCAGAAAACGCTGAAGCGCCTTCAAACTAGTGGGCTGCACCCAATCCAGGACTGCCTGTACCTTGGAACCCTCCATTTGGAAACCTTCTGGGGAGATAATATATCCTAGAAATGCGATTTGCTGAACTTCAAATTCGCACTTCTCCAGCTTCGCCCCAAGCCGGTGGTCTCTGAGTTTCTGGAGGACTAAGCGTACATGCTTCCGATGTTCCTTCAGGGAATGGGAGAAGATTAGGATGTCATCTAAGTATACAACTAAGAATCTATCCAAATATTCCCTGAGCACATCGTTCATGAAGTCCTGGAAGACTGCCGGGGCATTACAGAGCCCAAAAGGCATCACCAAATATTCATAATGCCCTGAGTGGGTATTAAAGGCAGTCTTACATTCATCCCCCTCTCTTATTCGGATTAGATTGTACGCACCGCGTAGGTCAATCTTAGAAAAAATGGTGGCAGTACGAAGCTGGTCAAACAAGACCGAAATGAGAGGCAGTGGGTATGAGTTTTTAATCGTGATACGGTTCAATTCCCTGAAGTCGATGCAGGGTCGCAAGAACCGTCCTTTTTACCCACGAAGAAGAACCCCGACCCAACTGGAGACTGTGAAGGTCTGATAAATCCCTTAGCCAAGTTCTCCTGAATGTACTCTTCCATAGCCTGAGTCTCAGGACGTGACAGGGAGTACAACCTGCTCTTGGGAAGCTTAGCATTCGGCAACAAATTAATGGCACAGTCATAGGGGCGATGGGGAGGTAGTACCTCTGCAACTCTTTTGGAGAACACGTCCGCAAAATCTGCATAACATCCTTGCAATCCTGGCAAACTTAGCTGCGAAAGCCTGACTGGAAGGCTCAAGCAACTCCTGAAACAATCAGTACCCCAACTAAGAATCTCCCCAGAGACCCAGTCAAATTGAGGATTGTGGGCCCTTAACCAGGGTAACCCCAACACCAATGGGGCAAAAGTACAGACAGTCACATAAAAGGACAATTTTTCAGAGTGTGTGGCTCCAATAAACAAAGAAATCTGGCTAGTGCAAGAGGTAATTTTACCCTGGGATAATGGTTCCCCGTTTAACCCACAAATCTCAATTTCCGATGCCAAGGGTATTAAGGGAACAGAGTGTTTCAGGGTGAATTGGCGGTCCATAAAAACCCCGTCGGCCCCACTGTCCACAAAGGCCTCAGTCTTGACAGTTTGACAGAGGATCTTCAAGGTCACCGGAATGATAAAAGTCTTCTTGGGAAATTCTGACTTCTGGCCTGACAGGATATTTCCCATCACCCTCAGGCCCTGAAGTTTTCCGGCTTTTCTGGGCATGATACTACCACATGACCTTTATTCCCACAGTACAAACATAACCCCTGCTGTCTCCTCCGCGTCTTCTCACGCGAGGAGAGGCGGGTAGCCCCAATCTGCATAGGCTCCTCGGAAAATTCCTCAGAGTCTGAGGTTCCCTTGGGAAAGAAGGAAACCTCGGTCTCCCTTTCAAGCCTGCGCTCTCTCAGCCGTCTATCCACCCGAATGGATAACTGCATGAGCTGATCCAAGCTATCAGGCAAGGGATATTGTACCAGTTGGTCTTTTAACTGGTTAGAAAGACCTCTTCGGTACTGGTGTCTCAGGGCTGGGTCATTCCACTGGGTATCATGGGCCAACCTCCGAAACTCCGTACAATAAACCTCAACTGGCCTTCGCCCTTGCTTAAGGATCGAAATCTGAGCCTCGGCTGAGGCCGTCTTGTCAGGGTCATCATACAACATGCCCAGTGCCGTAAAAAAAGCATCAACACTTTTAAGCGACGGACAGTCAGGCTGCAACCCATATGCCCAGACCTGTGGGTCTCCTTATAGCAAGGAAATCACTATGCCCACCCGCTGAATCTCCGACCCAGAAGACTGAGGCCTAAGTTGGAAATATAGCTTGCAGCTCTCCTTGAAACAAAAGAACTGCGAGCGATCTCCAGAAAAACGATCCGGGAGATTTACTTTCGGCTCCTTAACCCCTAAAGGTACTGCTGCTGCGGGAGCTCCGCCAGCGGCCTGCGAGGTGTGCATTTTAATGGACAAATCATTAAATTGTCAAATCAGGACCTGCACCTGATCGACCACCTGTTGCAAAGTATTTTGAGGGGTATGCTCCATATTCCCGCAAAATTTCAACAGGAGTATTGGGCTGCTGAATATGTTATGCACACCAGTGCCAGCAGGAATGTACTGGTGTCTGAACGGAGAGGGATGCAAAACAAATGAACTCACAGACAGACTGGGGAATATGACATTACATACACAGAAGGTGATAGGGTAACAAAATAAACACAAAGTGAACAGAGAAGCCCAAAGGCTAAGAAACTGGGTGTCTCCCTAGTATTAGGAATGTTCAGATGGAAAGAAGCGAGATGTTGTGATTTAATACGTAGAGAACCCGAAATGCTGTTGCTAAGGGCAACAGCAAAACCCTAAAGGGTTATCAACGGGTGTAGCAGTAAACTCCTTGGTCAGAGATGGAATAATAGACACAAGGAGAGTCTCCACAATCCTAGTCCTCACTTGCAGTGCACTGGTTCAGTTTACTGCCACTAAACTGACACCTGAACACCTTGCACAGTGAGAAAGGATTTTAGCAGGCAAGTCTGAGAATACAGCCGCAAACTTGCTAGGTTCACAGAGTAGCAAAAGAACCCCAGCAGGTTAAACGACTGACTCCAGTCTTACTGCTAGGTCTGGATTGGCAGAGTGTAATACCAAATCCCAAGGCCTATTTGCAGTAAGCAACAAACAAATACAAAGTTTACACAGTACTAGCTAGCTTTCAGGAACTGACTAACCAACAAAGATTCAGCAGCATCTGCCTAACCTGAGAAGAGGGTTTATATAGCAGGTGCTGTCCACGCCCCACTCAGACCTCACAGACTGTGAGCACAAAAACCAGCACCGGATCCCCTGCCGTGCACAGAGCCTGTAACCACTGCACAGCAAAAGACCCGAACCGGAGTATCAGCTACGCTCAGGTTACTCCGCTAGCACTTGTCTCCCGGTTGCCATGACGACGTGGCAGCACAGAGCAGGAGACCCTAACACTCTGCTGATTAAAATGCAGCATGCTTATATTTTCTGTGCGGCTGTGCCTGTATCTGCATACGAAAACACTGTAGCATAGCATTTCATATGCAGATACAGCTGCAGTCACACACTGAATATGATATGCAACATGCGTCCCTCCAGCTGCCAGAGAACTACTTACCCTGTCATACCCTGGCATGGTTTTAGCATGCCCTAGTAGCAAAGCTGTGGCAGGGCTTGCTGGGATGTGCAGTTCTGCAGCAGCTGGATGGCAACATATTGAATACACCTGCTGTAAACTTTCATCTCAAGTCAATTAATCATTCAGTCTTTTGCTGAATGTCAGAGCGGGGAAGTGAAGCTTCTATTAGGGGTCAAGCAAAGGGAAAAGGATTTAAAAAAAATACTTTACTTATTCTTAGAGCACCGGGGGTGAGGATTCCACAAAACTCGCATAATGTCATTTTGAACAGGTCGACACATGAAAAGGTCGACTTGGATTTTTTAACTGTTTTTGGTGTCTTTTTTTCCGTAACATGACCTGGAACCCCAATTAGTGTACCGCGACCCAGCGGGCAGGTTACTATTCACAATCGTAGTCCACGTGGATGGTAAAGTATGAAAAAGTAAAAAATAATTATTATTTTAAAAAAAACATGTAGACATTTCATGTGTCGACCTGTCCTGTGTCGACCATTCTCATGTGTTGACCATTTGTCCATGTCGACCAATAGTGGTTGACATAGTGACTGTTGACCTAAGTAGGTTCGACCTGCCAAACGGATACCCTCCGCACCACATGTGAAATTTGACTACCTGGTAACATGTATCACCAATTGCAGCATAAATCATAAATTATAACCATGATTCCAATTTCATTTTATGTGTTGCTATGAGAGTGTTTTGCAGTTTTACAAATACAATCCAAACTTTATTGTCATCTGCAATTCACATACATGAACATGACAAAAAATTGCATGTGCAGTCAACAGAGTCAAAGAAAGCATGAAAACATTCTTTACATCTTTCACAACATTTTACATATCAGCACAATCTGATGCAGGGGGATGCAGTTAAAATGCCGGATGTCGGGGCTCCGGCATTCAGGATCCCAATGGCAAAATCCTGACAGCCGACAATGCCGCCAGCCGGAATCCCGGCGCACCAGAGCTATTCCCACTCGTGGCTGTCCACGACACCCATACGGTGGGAATAGATCCTGCGGCGGGCGCAGCAAAAACACAGAGCCCGCAGCATGGCGAGCACATTGAGCCCGCAAGAGGACTTCTAGCGCTCACCATGTTGTCTGCATTCTGGTGGGTGGAATGCCGCTGTCGGTATATTGACAGCCGGCATCCTATCCACCGGTATAACGTATGTAACCTGATGCTGGGGCTATTTCTAGGAAATTGGAGTTGGGAAACGGAGCATACAAAACAAAATGAAATGGTCCAACTATTGCAGCAGGAACGTCTTCCTCTCCTCCCTGCACCTGAGAGCCCCACTGGTTGCGGCACATCTGTGTATAGTGACACAGAGTATAATAATACAGCCTATAGCAGTAAGTTACACTTTTCCTGTATATTATTAAGATGGGAAAATTCTTACTTTGCAACAGCAAATTAGTTACTTTTATGATTGCATTTAATGCATGAAACATTAACTTTCCATAGAATTTGTCAGATCTTGTACACACCTGACTGAAAGGTAAGAGGAACAATTCACAATTTTTTTCTTTCTGACAGTTGAAATAATCCAGAGAATCTCCGATTTACTGTGTACACACTACATAATTATCGTTCCTAAACTTCCTATATGAACTATAAATTTCCCTATAGATCGTTGATGTGATGTTTTACTTGCATTTTGTCAGATGATCTGTGTACACCGTATATTTGCTACACAACATCGGCTCATTGGGACCGACAAACATTGTGCAGCATTCCTGATGTCGGGAGCTAATCTGATGGGTGTGTGAACAACAGTCTGCCCCAGGTGCTGTATACACTTTGCGCAATAACATACCTCCCAACTGTCCCGCATTCAGCGGGACAGTCCTGTTTTCCTGGGACTGTTCCGTTGTACCACCCGCGGTCGGCAGTGTCCCGCAGCGGGCGGGGAGGGAGCACAGGAGATGAGGAGAATAAATGTCATGCGCATGTGCACTGGATCTACTCACTGTGCCGGGGGGAACCTGGGGGCAACCCAGCATCTCGGAGAGTGCTGGGCACGCCCCCACAATGACATGATCGGGGTGATCACAAAGCTCCACCCCTTTTCCCAAAGCTCCACCTCTTCCAGGAAGCGCGTGCACCTTTGGCGCCCGAAGGGTCACACACCTCTGAGCTACAATGTTGGGAGGTATGCAATAACCAGACTGAACAGCTGAGACTTGTACCTAGTATTACTCTATGCTTACCTACATTGCTGCCCCCTCCTTTGGAAGGGGGCAGCCTGATTGGCACAGAGGGGGCATGGCTGGCTGGCTGGTAGGTGGGCTGTTAGGGGGGTGTGGTGAAATGATTTTGCCATTGTGGCTGCGCCCCCCACTATGCAGCACCGAGAAAACTGGCATTGTATAGCTGGGGCGGGGCTACAATAATGCAATTCAGCACAAATCGATTCATCGGGTCCCCCTTGGACCACTCACTTGTGCTCTGTTATGGGCGGCCAAGGGGGGTTTGGGGGGCTGGCGGGGATGCAGGAGGTTTGCCCATTTTTCCATGGGGCCAAGAGCGCCACCAGATTTTCGTGAGCCTCCCGCCCATTCCGGGAGGATAGGCAAGTATGCATTACTCTCAAGTATTCTACACTGGCAAACAATGGGGCAGATGTATTAACCTGTAGAAGACATAAGGAAGTGATAAACCAGTGATATGTGCAAGGTGATAAAGAAACCAGCCAATCAGATCCTAACTGTTAATTTACATATTGGAGCTGATTGGCTGGTGCCTTTATCACCTTGCACATATCACTGGTTTATCACTTTCTTATGCCTTCTCCAGGTTAATACATCGGCCCCAATGTTAGAAGTTGGAGATCAGCAACAATTATAACAGCACAGATTCTCTTCCCATGAATAAGTCAGGGAAATGGGAAACATGTTTTTCCTTTCACGTGTCATGTTATTACAAAAGCAACTGAAAACTGTACGTGTGGGAAATATGATTTAATATATCAGTGCACAGGAGGAAAGTTTCAGCAGGCATGGCCGCAGTCCCTGACATGTAAACAAACACTGCCCTCATGATGCAGGACAGGAAAGCACACAGCCAGGCTGGGCGGTGACAAGCAGCAAGACTGGGAATACAGATAGATTAGCTGGAACATTTACAGTGACACCTGGCTAGATGAAGTATCTCTGTTTATGTAATTACAGCCTAAAGGACCAAAATCTCAACACAATAAAACCACCACAGAAGCAGTTAAGAAGCGTGTTCCCAGAATCTCACTAAGCCAATCCATCAGCGTCGCTCATCCGCTGATAGCTCATTATGACCACTGCATTGCTAATTATGCTGTCATTTATCACATAAACAGGCGCTGCAAAAGGACTAATGGCCTGAATATTCCTATCTTAATATTAATTCAGAATGGATACAGGTAAACAAAAAACAAACCTATTTTTTTTCTTACTTATAAAATGTAACAAAGTTTTTCCCCTACTCATTATGTAACTTTGTACACTCGCCTATGTTTTCATGATTGACCTATTGTGTACTGTCCGGTGGTATACTGTATATAATAAATGTGAAGCCATGAAAAAATATCTTATATCATTTTACGGAAAAAAAACCCCCTGAAAATTCCAAAAATATACTCAGATTGAATCAAGACTGTGCTCAGTTCTTGTAAGAAACTGATATACAAAACATCAGTGCTAAACAAGGTATAAAACAATGTCCTTAACCCCTTCACTGCTAATGGATTTATCACCCCTGTGCTAAGGCCATTTTTCTAGGTTTGATCTCGTCACAAATGGTGCCCTCCCCATTTATGGAATCCTGATATTTTCTGTAGTTCCAGGTAACATTGTCTGGTGATCACCAGACAATAGCTATTAAGGGGCCACATCACTGGAAGAGGAGTTGTTACCAGAGCCCTATTACTGTTAACAATTTGACACAGGAACTGTGCCACTGCCTGATCCCTTATTCATTTCTCTCTTGTCAAAAGTAGTACCCACCTTCAGGCAACCCTCATTGTATGGGGATGGATATGTCATCCCGGCGGTTGGGATGCCAGCAGTCACATGACCGACGGCGGCATCCTGACACTGACGATCCCGACACACTAAGTATTCTACCTCTTCCCCATCCCCTACCCTGGGCTGTTGGGAATTTGGGAAACTCAGGCAAGATTTGTCTCACTTCTCCCCTTTGTCTCTGTTGCTTGCAGGTCCAGGTCTTCCAGGATGGAGATATTTAATATTTCATGAGTGATGGGAAAAATCAAGCAGGAGACCCACCATTCATGGGGCAGCCAGGAGGCACCAGGATAAGTCTAATCAGCTACCATGAAGGATGTCCTGAAGGTTGAATATCCCTTTAAAAAAAAACAGCCCGATGAATAAATAAATATCCTAAAACTATGCAATTTTCCTTTACAAATGCAAAACCCCCAAGAACCATACTTCTAAAGAGAAAGTTATAGCAAGGCAAATTAACGATAATAGCCTATTTTCTCCGCATAGCTCACTCACTTAGCTGTTCCATGTTTAAGCTACAGCGGCTTAGACTCTAATACACAATGCTGTGCTGACTAAATTAAACAAGGTTCTGAAAATATAAACATAAAATTAAATTAGAGTTCTTGTTTCAGTCCTTTTTATGCCATGGAAGAAAAACAGACGGTTTACTCTTGCTCTCCCCACTATTACTTGGCAGGCTGCAGGCCGTGACTTAAATGAATGCTTTCAACAAAATTGTAAACTCTAATACCAATTTCAGAGCATAGCGTGACCTCCAGAAAAAAAATAAAAAATAAAGTAGACATTTGTTTTTTCTTTCAAAGTTAATATAAAGGAATAAACTGTATAATTAATGGTAAGTAAGAGGTATAAGGAGAAAAACACTCCATTTGTTTTGATTGTGTATATAGTATGGCAAGGATTGTTCCTGGGCAGATGGAAACTGCTATGTGAGGTTCTAGGCATAACAGAAAGAGGATTTATTGATAAGCAGGATACAGGTGCCCGACTGTTTATCAGTAACTATAATCAGATGCAAGTTGTTCTCTTTACATAAAAGTAAACATGACAATGCAGACATGCTCATATAAACAGGAATTTACTATAAACCGATGTTTGCTTTCTTTTGCTGAACTGCATTAGAAAATTGACAGAACTTGTTGCCAAGGGTTCTTTGACGTTTCACACAAACACACACTTTATAAAACTTATGTTTATTAGGAGCACATATGTATTATAATCAATAACACACATCCTTATAGTTCATTATAGGTTATGTGAGGTCCTCTTCCATTGCAATACATGCATGGCAAGTCTGCATGCAGCTCTATAGCTGCATACTATAAGCAAGTGTGTTGGTGACTTCTAATATCCATATACAATAGCCTAAGGCACTGTTATGGAGTACATCATTATATAGATTAGGTAACACTGCATTCCGTGATGAGGAAGGAGGTCTGGTTATGGTTAATGGTTAAGGGAAGTCTTGGCTGTCCTGAACCTTCTACAATAAGATCATCTTTCATGTCTCCACCTACATCTTTCTCTTCTGATCCCAGCGCATTCATACCCTCAGTAGGGGTTCGGTATCGTAACCCAGCGGTCAGGACTGACCGACAGCAGCATCCCGACAATAAATATCCTGATATCGGAGGGGGTAAGTTTTTTTTAACCTCCCCCCATCTCCCTGTCTCCTACCCTAACCCTAAATCTCCTGGGGTGGCAGCTAGGGCTAACCCTTGTGGGGGTGGGGTGGTAGCTAGGGCTAACCCTCGGGAGGTGGGGCGGGGATCACATAGGGCTAACCACCCCACATAGTGCCTAACCCTAAACACAACCCAGTGCCTATCCCCCCTCCCAGGCATTAACCCTATGGCAAACCCCGATACTTAAATTTGGGATGTTAGCTGACGGTGTACCGGCACTGGTCTCCCGAGTAGTATTGGGATTCTGGCATCGGTCACATGACTGCCGCCATCCTGACTGAATCGGGGAGATTCAGCTGCATAGAAAGGACACACACCAGATTTATAATGGTAGCTTCCTTACAGTAACCACACACATTTTCCTCACCACCAGCTATAACTAGTAATTCACTATCATTATGTAGCAATTGTTCTCCAAATCTTTTACATTCTAAACTCATTTGGGCAGGCCATCTATTCATTCTGTATCATATCACTGTATGTCATTTCTCATGTATTATGATTTCTGCAGTATACAACTCTGCATAATATTTCAGCGCTTTATAAATGAAAGATAATAACAATGATAAAAATATTTATAACAATAAACAAATGTACTAATAACAACTACAGAATGTAACTCCATACTGTAATAGTGTACCTTGTGTAATCACTGTGTTTAGATTGAGCTGTGATTGCCTCATAATACAGAATAAGTAAAAGCTCTTACAGCACACAGAGTTGAGCCAAAGCTTGTCCACAGTGTTTACTCCAAGTGGCACTGCATGTTGGCATTGCTGTAGAAAGTCTTCAACATTGCTCACACGTTTTCTTTTCAGCAAAAGAACATTTGGAAATAGGAATCACGGCTGTGCAGAAAAAAAAGACCCATCAACAGTGCTACAGAGAGAAAGTGATAAGAATAATAGAATAACCGGTAAATCATTTTCTTGTAGTCCGTAGAGGATGTTGGGGTCCACATTAGTACCATGGGGTAAATACGGGTCCACTAGGAGCCATTGGCACTTTAAGAGTTTGAGAGTGTGGGCTGGCTCCTCCCTCTATGACCCTCCTACCAAACTCAGTCTAGAAACTGTGCCCAAGGAGACGGACATCTTCGAGAGAAGGATTGTACACAGATAGTGGCGCGATTCACACCAGCTCACACACAAGGCAACCCAAGCTAACTAGGTTGAAACATCAGCAACAGCTGAACAGGATTACTTACCAAGTAACAAAACAGTACTTACCAAGAACTAAGCAGTACTGAACTAAATAACCACTGCAGGATCACGAAGCGCTGGGCGGGCGCCCAGCATCCTCTACAGACTACGAGAAAAGGATTTACCAGTAGGTAATTAAAATCCTATTTTCTCTTACATCCTAGAAGATGCTGGGGTCCACATTAGTACCATGGGGATGTACCAAAGCTCCCAGAACGGGAGGGAGAGCGCGGAGACTCCTGCAGAACCAATTGACCAAACTTTAGGTCCTCAGAGGCCAAAGTATCGAACCTGTAGAACTTTGCGAACGTGTTCGACCCCGACTAAGTAGCTGCTCGGCAGAGTTGTAATGCTGAGACACCCCGGGCAGCCGCCCAAGAAGAACCCACCTTACGAGTAGAGTGGGCCTTAACAGACGTAGGACATGGCAAGCCTGCTGTAGAATATGAATGCTGGATAGTGAACCTGATCCAGCGAGAGATCGTCTGCTTGGAAGAAGGACACACATTTTTCTTGGGATCATACAGGACAAACAGAGAGTCTGACTTTCTGTGACGAGCAATCCTCCTCACATAGATCTTTAGAGCCCTTACAACATCCATGGACTTTGATGAAATTGAGGAGTCAGTCGCAACTGGCACCACAATAGGTTGGTTGATATGAAATGCTGACACAACCTTCGGAAGAAACTGCTGATGTGTCCGAAACTCAGCTCTATCTTCATGGAAGATAAAGTATGGGTTTTTACATGACAAAGCCCCCAACTCCGACACACGTCTAGCAGAAGCTAAGGTCAACAAAGTGACAGCCATAGGCGGCACAAAGGGAGGTTGGATGTGCAGAACTCCCTTCAAAAAGTCTGAACCTCAGGGAGAGCAGCCAACTGTTTCTGAAAGAAAATGGATAGGGCCGAAATTTGGACCTTTATGTATCCTAACCTTAGGCCCATATCCATACCTGCTTGCAGGAAGAAGAGAAAACGTTCCAGTTGAAACTCAACCGCAGGAAACTTCTTGGACTCACACCAAGATACATATTTTTTCCAAATACGATGGTAATGTTTTGATGTTACCCCTTTCCTAGCCTGTATCAGGGTAGGAATAACCTTGTTCGGAATGCCCTTCCGAGCTACTATCTGGCGTTCAACTTCCATGCTGTCAAACACTACGTGGTAAGTCTTGATAGGCGAACGGTCCCTGCTGCAGAAGGTCCTCCCGAAGCGGAAGAGGCCTCGGCTCTTCTAGCAGTAGATCCAGAAGATCTGCGTACCAAGCCCTTCTTGGCCAGTCCGGATTGCCTGAACTATTGCTGTCCTTATGAGTTTGAGAACTCTTGGAATGAGTGGAAGTGGAGGAAACACGTACACCGACTGGAACACCCACGGAGTCACTAGGGTGTCCACCGCCACTGCCTGCGGGTCCCTCAACCTGGAACAATACCGCTGAAGCTTCTTGTTGAGACAAGAGGCCATCATGTCGATCTGGGGCATGCCCCAAAGTTCTGTTACCTCATTGAACACCTCCGGATGGAGACCCCACTCCCCTGGGTGGAGGTCGTGTCTGCTGAGGAAGTCCGCTTCCCAGTTGTCTACTCCCGGAATGAAGATCGCTGACAGCGCCAACGCATGTTTTTCTACCCAGAGGATGATTCTTGTTACTTCTGACATTGCAGCTCTGCTCTTCGTTCCGCCCTGTCGGTTTATGTAAGCCACTGTCGTTACATTGTCCAACTGCACTTGACTGGCCCGATTTCTGAGAAAATGGGCCGCTTGGAGAAGACCGTTGTAGACGGCTCTTAGTTCCAGAATGTTTATCGGCAGTCCGGCTTCCAGACTTGACCACCTTCCTTGGAAGGTTTCCCCTTGAGCAACCGCGCACCAGCCCCGGAGACTTGCATCCGTGGTTAGAAGGATCCAGTCCTGAATCCCGAACCTGCGGCCCTCCAGAAGGTGAGGTAACTGCAGCCACCAGAGGAGTGACATCCTGGCCTTTGGCGACAGACGTATTCTCTGGTGCAAGTGAAGATGGGATCCCGACCACTTGTCCAGGAGATCCAGTTGGAAGGACTGAGCATGAAACCTCCCATACTGCACCGCCTCGTAAGAGGCCACCATCTTCTCCAGAAGGCGAATGCACTGATGAACCGACACCTGGGCTGGCTTCAGGACATCCCGGACCATTGTTTGAATCACCAAAGCTTTTTCCTCAGGAAGAAACACCCTCTGCACCTCTGCGTCGAGGATCTTTCCCAGAAAGGACAACCTCCTGGTTGGTTCCAAATGTGATTTTGAAAGATTCAGGATCCAACCATGTTCCCTGAGAAGCTGGGTCGTGAGAGCTATGGACCGTAACAGCTTCTCCTTGGACGATGCCTTTATCAGCAGATCATCCAGATATGGAATTATGTTCACCCCCTGTCTGCGGAGGAGAACCATCATTTCCGCCATCACCTTGGTGAATACCCTCGGTGCTGTGGAGAGGCCGAATGGCAGGGCCTGGAACTGAAAATGACAGTCCAATAGTGCGAATCATAGATAAGCTTGATGCGGCAGCCAAATCAAAATGTGGAGGTACGCATCCTTGATATCCAGGGATACCAGGAATTCCCCTTCCTCCAGACCTGATATAACTGCCCTTAGAGATTCCATTTTGAACTTAAACTCCCTCAGAAAGGGGTTTAGTGATTTTAAGTTCAGAATGGGCCTTACTGAACCATCCGGTTTCGGTACCATGAAAAGGTTCGAATAGTAACCCGTGTTTTGCATTTGTAGAGGGACTGGTACAATGACCTGTGCCTCCACCAACTTCTGGATGGCTCCCTGTAGGGTAGCCCTGTCTGCCAGCAAAGCTGGCAAGCTCGATTTGAAGAACCGATGAGGAGGGAGATCTTGAAATTCCAGCCGGTACCCCTGGAAAACAATATCTAGTACCCAGGGGTCCAGGCCGGATGACACCCAGACGTAACTGAAATGTCTGAGTCTCGCCCCCATCGGCCCTACCTCCAGGCCGCACTGTCCACCGCTATGCGGAGGACTTTGATGCACCTGAAGCAGGCTTCTGTTCCTGGGAACCCGCCGCAGCAGGTTTCTTGGATTTTGGACGGCCACCTCTAAAGACGGTGTTGGACGGTTTAGCCTTTCTCGGTTTAGTAACCGAAAGAACTGTGATGCAGGTGAAGAAATAGGCTTCTTCATAGCAGGACCTGCTGAGGGAAGAAAAGGGGACTTACCCGCTGTAGCCGTGGAGAACCACGCATCCAACGCTTCCCCAAAGAGAGGCTGCCGTGTGTAGGGTAGGGTCTCCACACCTCTCCTGGATTCCGCGTCGGCAGACCACTGGTGCAGCCACAGTCCTCGACGAGCCGAGACAGACATGGAAGAAATTCCTGCAGCCATTGAACCCAGGTCTTTCATGGATTCCACCATAAATCCTGCAGAATCCTGAATGTTACGTAAAAACAATTCAACGTCACTTTTATCCATTGTATCCAAATCCTCAAGTAATGTGCCTGACCACTTTACTATAGCTTTGGAAATCCATGCACAGGCAATAGTAGGCCGGATTTGAGCGTAGTATCAATTTTGCGATCAGCCGGCTCCTTTAAGGCGGTAGATCCTGGAACCGGTAAAACCCACCTTTTTCGAGAGTCTGGATACAGACGCGTCCACTATGGGTGGGTTTTCCCATTTCTTTCAATCCTCCTCCGGGAAGGGGAAAGCAACCAGAACCTTTCTAGGGATCTTAATTTTTTTTCTCTGGGTTTTCCCATGCTTTTTCAAAAGCATTTACAGTAATTCTTTGGACGCAGGGAAGGTTAGCGAGGCTTTCATATGATCAGTGAAGTAAGCCTCCTCAACCTCCTCAGGAGTTGTGTCGGCAATATTCAACACATCTCTAATAGCCTCTATCATCAACTGCACCTCTTTAGCAAGAGATGCGGCCCCCCTGAGCACATCTCCATCACCGTCTGCCGTGTCAGAGTCGGTATCCGTGTCGTCTTGCATAATCTGGGCAAGAGCACGTTTGTGGGAACCTACAAAGGGGGGTCCTGAGGTAACAGAACCGGACCAAACTGCCATAGAATTCTGTAAAACCTGAGTTGCAGATTCATTCTGAGCAACCCTAGTAGAAATCTGAGAAATCATAGTTTTGATAGAGGATAACCACTCAAGCTCCCTTGCTGGTATCTGCGCTACAACAGTGCAATCCTGATCACATGGGATGAGATCATCCTGAGAGGACATATCCTCAACCGCATATGACACAGAGATTGGATCCAACCCACACACAGCGCTGTTTTGATAAAGGACACCCCTTACCAGCGCCCACTGTTTACTGTTATAGTTGCACAGAACTAATTCACCGCCCCCCATCCCCCTTCTACAACCTCCTGGTACCGCACAGGATAGCTGGAGTTGCTTGGAGGGACAGTTCTGTCAGTGTCTGTGTACAGGAACTGCAGGCAGGAAAATGGCGCTGAACGCTGCTGGGTCGGCACTGAGGAGAAGCTCCGCCCCTTGAAGATGGCGCGTTTTCCCACACAAATTCTTTATACTGGCCTGAGGATTCCGTCGCTAGGCGAGGGATTCCACCCCCTGTGAGCGTCTGAGCACAGCGGATTCTGACGCTATCCAGTGTAGGGTATTAAGACGCTGGCTCAGGACGCACCTCAAAGCGCCAACACTGTGTGCCACTGAGCCTTCCCGGAGTGCAGCCTCTCAGAGCTGCGCTCCTACCCCTGTGCCGCCATATCTCGCCATCTTCTGATCTTCTGGCTCTGTAAGGGGGTGGCGGCATGCTGCCAGGGTGAGCGATCCCCTGTGGCGGGGAACGTTCGATCCCCTCAGGAGCTCAGTGTCCTGTCAGTGGAGATAGTGGCTCAGACCCCGCAGGGTGGACACTACTCCCCCCCTAAGTCCCTCGAAGCAGGGTGGCTGTTGCCAGCAGCCTCCCTGTAAAATAATAAACTCTAAAATAAACTTTTACTAAAGAAGCTCTGTAGAGTTCCCCTAGCTGTGACCGGCTTCTCCGGGCACATTTTCTAAATTGAGTCTGGTAGGAGGGGCATAGAGGAAGGAGCCAGCCCATACTCTCAAACTCTTAAAGTGCCAATGGCTCCTAGTGGACCTGTCTATACCCCATTATACTAATGTGGACCCCAGCATCCTCTAGGACGTAAGAGAAATAAAAATTAGTTTATCCTTAACCCACTGCTAGATACCACCATTCTTTCCGCTGTAATATGCAGACAGTAGCTATCTCCAAGATATAGTAAGAACCAGCCCAGGAGTGACCTGAGCAGGGCTGGTTTCTCTTGTATCACAGGGTAATGAACAAGAGTGGAACTTCTGCAGTGACAACATTGCCATGCTTGTGATCCAGGCAGTGGCAGATTTTATCTATAGCCTGCAGGACTGCAGCCCCTCCAGTAAAATCTGCCACTGCAGTAAGCCAGTTGAAGTCCGTGACTACACTGGCTACACTGTGACTGGCAGTGACTTTCTATTGGAAGTCCTACCTGTCAGTCACCTGCAGGACACCTCCCCATTGGGAAGTGTTTCATCCCTCTGAGAATGCCAGACCGGGCTGCGATTAGCCTGAGAGCTGGCTTCCACTCCCTGCCGGCTCCATGGGCTGCATCCGATAAAGGGGGTCATTCCGACCCGATCGCTTGCTGCAGTTTGTTGCAGCGCAGCGATCAGGTCGAACCTGTGCATGCGCCGGCGCTGGGCGGGAGGGGGCTGGATGGCGGCATTAAGCTGCCGTTTAGGGGCGTGGTCCGGCCAACGCAGGCATTGCCGCCAGTGGCAGCAACAATCAACTCAAGCTGCGCTGGCAGGGAGTTACTCCACAAATACAAAAGCATCGCCGCTGTGCGATGCTTTTGTATTTGTGTGTGTGTGTGTGTGTGGGGGGGGGGGACTGACATGAGGGGCGGACTAGGCATGTCAGGGAAGATGATCGTAGCTGTGCTAAATTTAGCACAGCGACGATCAACTCGGAATGACCCCCATAGTCCATAGAAGCAGGGAGTCAAGCGGCAGCCCCCCTCCTCCACAAAGGTAGCAGGAGCTGCCGCTGTAGCCAGGTAAAATGCACAGTGGTCTCTAAGAGCCCTGACAGTATTCAAGTATAATAAAAGTACATGGATAAAACATACATACTCGTTTTAAAAATTAAATAAACTTTAAGTGAATAAAGTGCTCCAAAATGTCTTTGTTCACTATTTCAACATAAAATATTCACTCTTCATCCAATGTAGTTCATATAGGCCCTCATTCCGAGTTGATCGGTCGCAAGGCGAATTTAGCAGAGTTACACACGCTAAGCCGCCGCCTACTGGGAGTGAATCTTAGCTTCTTAAAATTGCGACCGATGTATTCGCAATATTGCGATTACTAACTACTTAGCAGTTTCAGAGTAGCTCCAGACTTACTCTGCCTGTGCGATCAGTTCAGTGCTTGTCGTTCCTGGTTGACGTCACAAACACACCCAGCGTTCGCCCAGGCACTCCCACCGTTTCTCCGGCCACTCCTGCGTTTTTTCCGGAAACGGTAGCGTTTTCAGCCACACGCCCCTGAAACGCCGTGTTTCCGCCCAGTAACACCCATTTCCTGTCAATCACATTACGATCGCCGGAGCGAAGAAAAAGCCGTGAGTAAAAATACTTTCTTCATAGTAAAGTTACTTGGCGCAGTCGCAGTGCGAACATTGCGCATGCGTACTAAGCGGATTTTCACTGCGATGCGATGAAAAATACCGAGCGAACAACTCGGAATGAGGGCCATAGTACAGAAGGGTCATTCAGATCTGATCGTAGATGTGCTAAATTTAGCACATCTACGATCAGTTTCTCAGACATGCAGAGGGTGGGGCGCCTAACACAGGGCTAATCCGCCCCGCATGTCTGGCCTTACCCCTCCCCCCCCCCCCCCTCACCAGCAGAGCCGGCCCTAACTAATATGATGCCCTAGGCAAGATTTTGGCTGGTGCCCCCTAGCACCGCCGCTAGTTCTGCAGGAGATGCCTGGCATGAGTCAGCTGGCAGCTCTGCTAACATCGGGCGCCTTTTGTTTATGAAAATGCATTTTATTTGCATTACTTTGTGGCTAGGATGCACAATCAGCATCTGCTTATTAAAATGATATGCAGCATGCCTATATTCTGTGTGCGACTGCGGCTGTATCTGCATACGAATTGCTACATTACAGTGATTTCCAGGAGTACACTGCAATGTAGCATTTCGTATGCAGATACAGCCGCAGTCACACACAGAATATAGGCATGCCGCATATCATTTTAATCAGCAGAAGCTGCTGGTGCCCCTAAGCATACCAAATGCCCTAGGCATTTGCCTAGTTTGCCTATGCCTAAGGCCGGCTCTGCCCACCAGGGTGCAAAGTATCACACAGCGATGCTTTTGCACCCGCTGAGTAGCTCCCTGCCAGCTCAGCTCCTGCACACTGGCAGGCCGCTACTCACCAGGTACCAGGTCGCAGCAGCTGCGTGTGATGTCACACAGTCGCCGCAGCCCGCCCCCATAATGGTCCAGGCACGCCTCTGTTGGCCGGATCGCTTTTAGCATCTCACTGGGCTCCCGGGGTGTGCACGGGCACTCCACATAGGGATTCAGACTGCGATCGCTGCCCAGTGTGAATTAAGCCTAGAGCCTGGAAAATCCCCATAAAGAAGATAAACAGCGCTCCCCAGTACACTAGTGCTGAACACTACAAAATGATCAAAGCCAGGAGAAGGGTGTTGAATCCAGTGAATGGATGCCTTACCGCAAGCTGCTAAGTGGTCAGTCATTGCATTGCAAGTCAGACCATTTAATGAGTTGTTGTTGCTAGCAAACTGAGGCACATGAAATGTTTAACGTCGTTTGCTACCTCTGTACCGCAGACGATGAGCAATGTCAACTGGGTGCAGCTTTAATCTATGCACTCTCAGAACTATTTTAAGAATCACAGAGGAAACATATGCAAATCCAGCTTAATCAGTTGTAAAATATGCTGCGAGTTGTGGTACAACAAACTTTACACCCGTTAATAAAATATAAATATTAATAAATATTAGCCATTATTATTTTATTTTTCATATGGAAATAATACACCGATTTTATCAAGACTTTGGGGATTATGTAATAAATTCAGAGATCACAGAACCGGGGTGACTTTGGCGAGTTCAGTAAAATAAAGCGTCAATCAGTTATAAGGCAAGTCCAGGACTATTACTGATTGCTGCTTTGAATTTAGCTGCAAACCTGAGACTCACACCACCTCTATAATCTTGGAACCTATGACGGAACCCCTTTGTTTCCTATACACTGTTGTTTCCTGAAACCTAATTTCTCTTACGTCCTAGAGGATGCTGGGGACTCCGTAAGGACCATGGGGTATAGACGGGCTCCGCAGGAGATAGGGCACCTAAAAAGAACTTTGACTATGGGTGTGCACTGGCTCCTCCCTCTATGCCCCTCCTCCAGACCTTAGTTAGATCTTGTGCCCAGAGGAGAATGGGTGCACTGCAGAGAGCTCTCCAGAGTTTTCTGTGGAAGAAGAATTTTGTTAGGTTTTTTATTTTCAGGGAGTCCTGTTGGCAACAGGCTCCCTGCATCGTGGGACCGAGGAGAGAGAAGCAGAGCTGGCTTGTCAAGTTGGGCCCTGCTTCTAAGGCTACTGGACACCATTAGCTCCAGAGGGAGTCGGAACACAGGTCTCACCTGGGGTTCATCCCGGAGCCGCGCCGCCGTCCTCCTCACAGATGCCAAAGATAGAAGCCGGATAGAGAAGGCAGAAGACATCTTAGGCGGCAGAAGACATCAGATCTTCATGAAGTAAGGCGCGCAGCGGTAAGCTGCGCGCCATTGCTCCCAGTCACACACACACAGAGCAGCACTGAAGGGTGCAGGGCGCAGGGGGGGGCGCCCTGGGCAGCAATAAACCTCACATTTTGGCACAAAACAGTTTGATTAGACTGCAGTAAATCTATGATCCCCCGCCATTTTATTGAAAAATCACTGGGACCGAAGCCCGCCGTCGGGTGGGCGGGGCTTGATCCTCAGCACTAACCAGCGCCATTTTCTCCACAGAAGCTGCATGAAAGGCTTCTCCAAGGAGGAGGTGGAGCAAATGAGTGGTGTGTCCCCGTCGGTTGTGCCGACTCCAGATTGGATGGACATGTGGCATATGTTGAATGCAAGTGTGGCATCTTTACATAAAAGGCTTGATAAGGCTGATTTAGGGGGGACATCAGGGGGTCAATCCTCGGATTGGACCGACTCACAGGGCCCGTTGGGGTCTCAAAAGCGTCCCTTAACACAAGACACTACTACCGACACGGATTCTGATTCCAGTGTCGACTATGACGAAGTAAAATTGCACCCTAGGGTGACTAAAACCATTCAGTGTATGATTGTGGCAATAAGGGATGTGTTGCATACTGTGGATGAACCCTCAGTCCCCGACACAAGGGTACACATGTTTAAGGAAAAGAAACAGATTATTAACTTTCCAACATCTCATGAATTAAATGAATTCTTTGGAAAAGCTTGGGAGACTCCGGATAAGAGACCGCAGATCCCCAAAAGAATTTATATGGCATACCCTTTCCCTAAGCAGGACAGGGAGATTTGGGAATCACCCCCCACTGTGGACAAGGCCCTGACGTGCTTGTCCAAGAAAGTGGCGCTACCGTCTCCTGACACAGCAGCCCTTAAGGACCCTGCAGATCGCAGGCAAGAAACTACCTTAAAGTGTATTTATTCTCATACGGGTGCTGTGCTAAAACCGACAATTGCGTCGGCATGGGTGTGTAGCGCAATTGCAGCTTGGACAGATGAGCTGACAGATCAATTTGATAATATGGATAAGGATACTATATTCCTAACTCTAGCCCATATTAAAGACGTAGTCTTATTTATGAGGGATGCTCAAAGGGACATTGGATTGCTAGCTTCTAGGGCCAATGCCATGTCTGTCTCAGCGAGAAGATCCTTATGGACTCGCCAATGGACGGGTGATGCGGATTCCAAGAAACATATGGAAGTACTACCCTATAAGGGTGATGTATTGTTTGGGGATGGGCTGACGGACCTGGTTTCCACAGCTACAGCAGGTAAATCAAATTTTTTACCATATATTCCCCAACAGCAAAAGAAAGTAACACCCTATCAGATGCAGTCCTTTCGGTCGCACAAGTCCAAAAGAGGTCGGGGATCCTCTTTCCTCGCCAGAGGTAAGGGCAGAGGCAAGAGAGCACCTGCTTCGGCAGGTGCCCAGGAACAAAAGTCCTCCCCGGCTGCTCCAAAACCCACAGCATGACGCTGGGGCTCCCCTGAGGGAGTCCGCACCGGTGGGGGCACGTCTTCGACTTTTCAGTCAGGCCTGGGTCAGTTCGGACCTGAATCCCGTGCCGATTTTTCAAATCGGCCCTACCAGCTTCCACATCGGAAAGGGATGTAGTGTTAGCTGCAATTCAAACGCTGTGTATACAGCAAGTGATAATCAAGGTTCCCCTGCACCAGCAGGGAAGAGGTTACTACTCAACCCTATTTGTGGTCCCGAAACCGGACGGTTCGGTCAGACCTATTTTGAATCTGAAATCCCTAAACCTGTACATAAAAAGATTCAAATTCAAAATGGAATCTCTCAGAGCGATAATAGCCAACATGGAGGAGGGGGAGTTTATGGTGTCTCTGGACATAAAGGATGCGTACCTTCATGTCCCCATATATGCCCCCCATCAGGAATACCTGAGATTCGCTGTACAGGATTGTCATTACCAATTTCAGACGTTGCCGTTTGGACTCTCCACGGCCCCGAGGATTTTCACCAAGATAATGGCGGAAATGATGGTGGTCCTGCGCAAGCATGGAGTCACAATTATCCCATACTTGGACGATCTCCTGATAAAAGCGAGATCAAGGGAGAAATTGCTGAGCAGTGTGGCGCTCTCGCTGAGAGTACTCCAGCAACACGGTTGGATTCTAAATCTACCGAAGTCACAGTTGATTCCGACAACTCGACTACTGTTCCTAGGTATGATACTGGATACGGAACAAATGAAGGTCTTCCTCCCAATAGAGAAAGCCCAAGACATACAGAACATGGTCAGAGACCTGCTAAAACCGAAAACGGTGTCAGTTCACCAATGCACTCGAGTTCTGGGGAAAATGGTGGCGGCCTACGAGGCCATTCCCTTCGGAAGGTTCCATGCAAGGACTTTTCAATGGGACCTTCTGGACAAGTGGTCCGGGTCCCATCTGCACTTACATCGGAAAATGACTCTGTCCCCAGGGACCAGAGTGTCCCTCCTGTGGTGGTTGCAAAGTGCTCACCTCCTGGAGGGTCGCAGGTTCGGAATTCAGGATTGGATCCTGGTTACCACGGACGCAAGCCTCCGAGGATGGGGAGCGGTCACACAGGGAAAAAAATTTCAGGGTCTTTGGTCAGACCAGGAGTCCTGTCTACACATCAATGTGTTGGAACTCAGGGCCATTTACAACGGCCTTCGACAAGTGGAGAGTTTTCTTCGAAAACCTACCGGTTCTGATTCAATCAGACAATGTCACAGCAGTGGCTCATGTGAACCGCCAAGGCGGGACAAAAAGCAGAGTCGCGATGGCGGAAGCCACAAGGATCCTTCGCTGGGCGGAAAATCATATAAGCGCTCTGTCGGCTGTCTTCATTCCGGGAGTGGACAACTGGGAAGCAGACTTCCTCAGCAGACACGATCTCCATCCAGGAGAGTGGGGACTTCATCAAGAAGTCTTTGCAGACGTAACACGTCTTTGGGGAACTCCTCAAATAGACATGATGGCGTCACGCCTCAACAAAAAACTTCGGAGGTACTGCGCCAGGTCTCAGGACCCTCAGGCAATAGCAGTAGACGCTCTGGTAACACCGTGGGTGTTCAAATCGGTCTACGTTTTTCCTCCTCTTCCTCTCATCACAAAAGTGTTGAGGATCATAAGACGAAGAAGAGTACGAACGATACTCGTTGTCCCAGACTGGCCTCGAAGGGCCTGGTACTCGGATCTACAAGAGATGCTCACAGGAGATCCCTGGCCTCTTCCTCTGAGGGAAGACCTGTTGCAACAGGGGCCCTGTGTATTTCAAGACTTACCGCGGTTACGTTTGACGGCATGGCGGTTGAACGCCGAATCCTAGCGAAAAAGGGGATTCCGGATGAGGTCATCCCTACTTTAATAAAGGCTAGGAAGGAGGTGACGGTTAAGCATTATCACCGTATCTGGCGAAAGTATGTGTCTTGGTGTGAAACCAAGAATGCACCTACGGAAGATTTTAATCTGGGTCGTTTTCTCCACTTCCTACAGACAGGAGTGGATATGGGCCTGAAATTAGGCTCTGTTAAGGTACAGATTTCGGCCCTCTCGATTTTCTTTCAGAAGGAATTGGCTTCTCTTCCAGAAGTCCAGACGTTTGTAAAGGGAGTGCTGCACATCCAGCCCCCTTTTGTGCCTCCAGTGGCACCATGGGACCTGAACGTGGTGTTGCAGTTTCTAAAATCACACTGGTTTGAACCGCTTAACAAGGTTGAGTTGAAATTTCTTACCTGGAAGGTGGTCATGTTGTTGGCCTTAGCATCAGCAAGGCGAGTGTCAGAATTGGCGGCTTTGTCACACAAGAGCCCCTACTTGATTTTTCATGTGGATCAAGCTGAATTGAGGACACGTCCGCAATTTTTGCCTAAAGTGGTTTATTCGTTCCATATGAATCAACCTATTGTGGTGCCTGTGGCTACAAGTGACCTGGAGGATTCCAGATCCCTAGACGTAGTCAGGGCCTTAAAAATATATATAGCCAGGACGGCTAGAATTAGGAAAACAGAGGCTCTTTTTGTCCTGTATGCGGCCAATAAGATTGGCGCTCCTGCTTCGAAGCAGACTTTTGCTCGCTGGATCTGTAATACGATTCAGCAGGCTCACTCTACGGCTGGATTGCCGGTACCAAATTCGGTTAAGGCCCATTCCACTAGGAAGGTGGGCTCTTCTTGGGCGGCTGCCCGAGGCGTCTCGGCATTACAACTTTGCCGAGCGGCGACTTGGTCGGGGTCAAACACTTTTGCTAAATTCTACAAGTTTGATACCCTGGCTGATGAGGACCTAGCGTTTGCTCAGTCAGTGTTGCAGAGTCATACGCACTCTCCCGCCCGATTGGATGCTTTGGTATAAACCCCATGGTCCTTACGGAGTCCCCAGCATCCTCTAGGACGTAAGAGAAAATAAGATTTTAAACCTACCGGTAAATCTATTTCTCCTAGTCCGTAGAGGATGCTGGGCGCCCGTCCCAGTGCGGAAACTCTGCAAGACTTGTATATAGTTGTTGCTTACATAAGGGTTATGTTACAGTTGACATCGGTCTTGAACCGTTACTGTCGTTTGTTCATACTGTTAACTGGTTATGTATGTTCCAGGTTACATGGTATGATTGGTGTGGGCTGGTATGAATCTTGCCCTTGGATTGCTAAATCCTGCCTTGTATTGTCCATCTCCTCTGGGCACAGTTCTCTAACTGAGGTCTGGAGGAGGGGCATAGAGTGAGGAGCCAGTGCACACCCATAGTCAAAGTTCTTTTTAGGTGCCCTTTTTAGTCCCCAGCATCCTCTACAGACTAGGAGAAATAGATTTACCGGTAGGTTTAAAATCTTATTATTTCATTCAAACATTCAGTGCCAAATTTATCTTACAAATCTGAATTTATGTCCCAAAGTCTAATTAAAAACAAAGCCCCTCAACACAGATAATAAACATTCTCACATGTTAATAAATTAATTCCTGAATAATATAAATTTAAAATGAATTAGCAGTTCCCCCATTAATTAGTTTTTTACAATGCCACAGAAATAGCCTTTCCTGTACTGTCCAACTGATTCTAGTATATTTTTTGGAGGAAAACAGCTATTTAAACTATTTAAAATGTCACATGTTTCATTTTTTTTATATTAAAACTTTCATAAGCTTTGACGGGAAATTGGAAATTATTGTGCATAACTAGTTATTGTCATTTGTAATCTGGAGCATATTAAAAACGGCGCAGAGCTGTATTGTTTTAAAACTATATGTTTTTTGTGAAAATTGGTGCACAGGAGAAAGTATTAAAACTCAAATCGATTAATCAGAAGACAAATAGCATATACTTTTTGTCATTCATTTCAATAGCTCATTCTTTCAGTTAGATTTACAGTAGGACCCCCATTGAAATAAATGGGAAAATTTAAATAAATGAGCAAAGCTCCTAAAATCCATAACTAGCACATATTTTAAAGAGCCTGGGCTGGTCCCCACTAAAATCGGGAGCTCTGCTAAAGGGGAACCAAAGACTTGAGAGCCTAGGAAGGTCATATTATGACATGGAAATTCTGAGCATGTGGCCATCATAGTGGAAACCAACACCAGCCTTGCTGGAGCCTCTATGGAACCTCTATGGGTAGAGGAGGAGGTAGGGCACTGCAAAAAACAAAGACCACGTGCTCCATTGTTAAAATTGCTGACACTCTTCATAGAACACTTAAGGTAAACATAGAATTTGACAGAATTTGATAGCGGATAAGAACCACTTGGCACATCACATGCATATATTTTTAAAAATAACAGTTTATGAAATAAAATGCTCCCTAGTGCCCTATCGGGGTCATTCCGAGTTGATCGCTAGCTAGCTACTTTTAGAAATTTTTTAGCAGTTGGGCAAAACCATGTGCACTGCAGGGGAGGCAGATTTAACATGTGCAGAGAGTTAGATTTGGGTGTGGTGTGTTTAATCTGCAATCTAGATTGCAATGTAAAATAAAGCAGCCAGTATTTACCCTGCACAGAAACAAAATAACCCACCCAAATCTAACTCTCTATGCAAATGTTATATCTGCCCCCCCCCTGCAGTGCACATGGTTTTGCCCAACTGCTAAAAAAATTCCTGCTGCGATCAACTTGGAATTACCCCCTAAATTCAGCGGTGCTTTTTCATGCAGTGTACAATCCCACGTAAATGCGTGAACAATAGGATTGGGCCATACAACATAGCACTGATTAATGGGCTCATTTATCAATGAGTGATACATTTCACTGTGAGTGATAAATTGCACCAGCCAATCAGCTCCTAACTGCCATGTTACGGACTGTGTTTGAAAAATGACAGTTAGAAGCTGATTGGCTGGTGCAATTTATCACTCAGTGACATTTATCACTCATTGATAAATTCGTTTATAAATTTCTTGTGTTTACTTCAAGTAGGTATATGCGACTAACCTCATTATGACCTTGATGCCATAGGGCTACGTACAAAAATCCACCAGTTACATTTAATTGAAATGATCCCATAGAGAACAGTATAAGTGGAACATATTTGGCTTCATTCATAGTACAACTGTTATTAACACTCTAAGCTACATTTTAAATATAAAGCCACTAACGAGATCTACTCCATCCTAACACAATACTCAACGGTCATCATTCTAGTTGTGCCCATAGCAATCTGGCACAGCTCTCCATACATTCCTTTTATCCTTATCATGTGCCAAATCCTATTATTTCCTAGTTAAATCAAAATAACGTCATTAAGATGGGCATTGAAGTTACATGTATCATACATGATGTACAGTATGTATGTAAATATGTTTGCATGTATGTAAATAAACGCCTATTGTCCTGGATAGATAAGTCACATTGTGGAATAGGAACAGGTACTGAAAACATCATTCATATCAGGGAACACGTTTTTCAGTGGAATATTCCTGTGTTCCATAACATAATTTCCTTTAAAGGGCAACACTACATAACGGGTGTAGTATGTTTCCCCGGCGATTGGGATACCGGCGCCAGGATCCTGCCTGCTGGAATGCCGGCAGTGAGGTGAGCGCAAAAGAGCCCCTTGCTGGTTCGCTGTGCACACCACGCTACACTCTCCACGCTGAGGGCACGGTGGCGCGCTATTTATTTTCCCTCCAGGGGTGTCGTGGACACCCCAAGAGGGAGAATATTTGTCGGAATACCGGCGGTCGGGATTCCAGCGTCGATATGGTGTGCACCGGGATCCCGACAGCCGGTATATCAAGTACCACCTAGAGATGAGCGCCTGAAATTTTTCGGGTTTTGTGTTTTGGTTTTGGGTTCGGTTCCGCGGCCGTGTTTTGGGTTCGAATGCGTTTTGGCAAAACCTCACCGAATTTTTTTTGTCGGATTCGGGTGTGTTTTGGATTCGGGTGTTTTTTTCAAAAAACACTAAAAAACAGCTTAAATCATAGAATTTGGGGGTCATTTTGATCCCAAAGTATTATTAACCTCAAAAACCATAATTTACACTCATTTTCAGTCTATTCTGAATACCTCACACCTCACAATATTATTTTTAGTCCTAAAATTTGCACCGAGGTCGCTGTGTGAGTAAGATAAGCGACCCTAGTGGCCGACACAAACACCGGGCCCATCTAGGAGTGGCACTGCAGTGTCACGCAGGATGTCCCTTCCAAAAAACCCTCCCCAAACAGCACATGATGCAAAGAAAAAAAGAGGCGCAATGAGGTAGCTGTGTGAGTAAGATTAGCGACCCTAGTGGCCGACACAAACACCGGGCCCATCTAGGAGTGGCACTGCAGTGTCACGCAGGATGGCCCTTCCAAAAAACCCTCCCCAAACAGCACATGACGCAAAGAAAAAAAGAGGCGCAATGAGGTAGCTGACTGTGTGAGTAAGATTAGCGACCCTAGTGGCCGACACAAACACCGGGCCCATTTAGGAGTGGCACTGCAGTGTCACGCAGGATGTCCCTTCCAAAAAACCCTCCCCAATCAGCACATGATGCAAAGAAAAAGAAAAAAGAGGTGCAAGATGGAATTGTCCTTGGGCCCTCCCACCCACCCTTATGTTGTATAAACAAAACAGGACATGCACACTTTAACCAACCCATCATTTCAGTGACAGGGTCTGCCACACGACTGTGACTGATATGACGGGTTGGTTTGGACCCCCCCCAAAAAAGAAGCAATTAATCTCTCCTTGCACAAACTGGCTCTACAGAGGCAAGATGTCCACCTCATCATCACCCTCCGATATATCACCGTGTACATCCCCCTCCTCACAGATTATCTTCACGTCCAGTGTTGGGAAGGTCAGGCATCGCAACCGACACAATTGGACTCTCCTTGTGGATTTGAGATTTCGAAGAATGCACAGTTCTTTGCTGTGCTGCTTTTGCCAGCTTGAGTCTTTTCATTTTTCTAGCAAGAGGCTGAGTGCTTCCATCCTCATGTGAAGCTGAACCACTAGCCATGAACATAGGCCAGGGCCTCAGCCGTTCCTTGCCACTCCGTGTCGTAAATGGCATATTGGCAAGTTTACGCTTCTCCTCCGACAATTTTATTTTAGGTTTTGGAGTCCTTTTTTTTCTGATATTTGGTGTTTTGGATTTGACATGCTCTGTACTATGACATTGGGCATCGGCCTTGGCAGACGACGTTGCTGGCATTTCATCGTCTCGGCCATGACTAGTGGCAGCAGCTTCAGCACGAGGTGGAAGTGGATCTTGATCTTTCCCTAATTTTGGAACCTCAACATTTTTGTTCTCCATATTTTAATAGGCACAACTAAAAGGCACCTCAGGTAAACAATGGAGATGGATACTAGTATACAATTATGGACTGCCTGCCGAGTGCAGACACAGAGGTAGCCACAGCCGTGAACTACCGTACTGTACTGTGTCTGCTGCTAATATAGACTGGTTGATAAAGAGATGTCTATGTAACTATGTATGTATAAAGAAGAAAGAAAAAAAAACCACGGTTAGGTGGTATACAATTATGGACGGACTGCCTGCCGAGTGCAGACACAGAGGTAGCCACAGCCGTGAACTACCGTACTGTACTGTGTCTGCTGCTAATAATATAGACTGGTTGATAAAGAGATGTCGTAGTAGTATGTATGTATAAAGAAGAAAGAAAAAAAAACCACGGTTAGGTGGTATACAATTATGGACGGACTGCCTGCCGAGTGCAGACACAGAGGTAGCCACAGCCGTGAACTACCGTACTGTACTGTGTCTGCTGCTAATATAGACTGGTTGATAAAGAGATGTCTATGTAACTATGTATGTATAAAGAAGAAAGAAAAAAAAACCACGGTTAGGTGGTATACAATTATGGACGGACTGCCTGCCGAGTGCAGACACAGAGGTAGCCACAGCCGTGAACTACCGTACTGTACTGTGTCTGCTGCTAATATAGACTGGTTGATAAAGAGATGTCTATGTAACTATGTATGTATAAAGAAGAAAGAAAAAAAAACCACGGTTAGGTGGTATACAATTATGGATGGACTGCCTTCCGAGTGCAGACACAGAGGTAGCCACAGCCGTGAACTACCGTACTGTACTGTGTCTGCTGCTAATATAGACTGGTTGATAAAGAGATGTCTATGTAACTATGTATGTATAAAGAAGAAAGAAAAAAAAACCACGGTTAGGTGGTATACAATTATGGACGGACTGCCTGCCGAGTGCAGACACAGAGGTAGCCACAGCCGTGAACTACCGTACTGTACTGTGTCTGCTGCTAATATAGACTGGTTGATAAAGAGATGTCTATGTAACTATGTATGTATAAAGAAGAAAGAAAAAAAAACCACGGTTAAGTGGTATACAATTATGGACGGACTGCCTGCCGAGTGCAGACACAGAGGTAGCCACAGCCGTGAACTACCGTACTGTACTGTGTCTGCTGCTAATATAGACTGGTTGATAAAGAGATGTCGTAGTAGTATGTATGTATAAAGAAGAAAAAAAAACCACGGTTAGGTGGTATACAATTATGGACGGACTGCCTGCCGAGTGCAGACACAGAGGTAGCCACAGCCGTGAACTACCGTACTGTGTCTGCTGCGACTGGATGATAAATGATATAAAAAATATATATATATCACTACTGCAGCCGGACAGGTATATATTATATATTATATAATGACGGACCTGCTGGACACTGTCTGTCAGCAGAATGAGTTTTATTTTTATAGAATAAAAAAAAAAAACAACACACAAGTGAAGTCACACGACGAGTGTTTAACTTTTTCAGGCAATCACAATATAAGTATACTACTAACTATACTGGTGGTCAGTGTGGTCAGGTCACTGGTCAGTCACACTGGCAGTGGCACTCCTGCAGCAAAAGTGTGCACTGTTTAATTTTAATATAATATTATGTACTCCTGGCTCCTGCTATAACCTATAACTGGCACTGCAGTGCTCCCCAGTCTCCCCCACAATTATAAGCTGTGTGAGCTGAGCAGTCAGACAGATATATAATATATATAGATGATGCAGCACACTGGGCTGAGCCTGAGCAGTGCACACAGATATGGTATGTGACTGAGTCACTGTGTGTATCGCTTTTTTCAGGCAGAGAACGGATATATTAAATAAACTGCACTGTCTGGTGGTCACTCACTATATAATATTATGTACTCCTGGCTCCTGCTATAACCTATAACTGGCACTGCAGTGCTCCCCAGTCTCCCCCACAATTATAAGCTGTGTGAGCTGAGCAGTCAGACAGATATATAATATATATAGATGATGCAGCACACTGGGCTGAGCCTGAGCAGTGCACACAGATATGGTATGTGACTGAGTCACTGTGTGTATCGCTTTTTTCAGGCAGAGAACGGATATATTAAATAAACTGCACTGTCTGGTGGTCACTCACTAGTAAACTCTCTGCACTCTCTACACTTCTACAGTACTCCTCCTAGTCCTAAGCTCCAGTAAATCTCTCTCTCTTATAATCTAAATGGAGAGGACGCCAGCCACGTCCTCTCCCTATCAATCTCAATGCACGTGTGAAAATGGCGGCGACGCGCGGCTCCTTATATAGAATCCGAGTCTCGCGAGAATCCGACAGCGTCATGATGACGTTCGGGCGCACTCGGGTTAACCGAGCAAGGCGGGAAGATCCGAGTCGCTCGGACCCGTGTAAAAAACCATGAAGTTCGGGCGGGTTCGGATTCAGAGAAACCGAACCCGCTCATCTCTAGTACCACCCCTACATAACATCTGTGTCATCATCCTACCAAGCAGGGCTTGAGCAGTAAGGCAGGCAGCTTTAAGGATCCGGCATCAGCGACAGCAGTAGAAAAACAAAGACAGACTCATTTTCTTCTTCCAAATCAGCTGCTAACTGCAGGAAACATTTGAGAAGCCGTAAATCTAACATAGGAGAGACCTCGGGGTTTTTTTTTGGGGGGGGGGGGGGGGGTTTCAGTGCTTTTAACATCACACTATTGCATTATTCCAAGTCAAACGTTTTCATATCTTGCATTACAAAACACATTAAAAAACATTTAAAATGTAAGCTCAGTTGTAGATTGTGGGAGCGCGTAGCACGAGGATGGGGAAATGCAGGCAAATTTCACATTTAACAACATGACTCAGCTGGCTCCTTCCCAAACTGGCTGCCAAGAAGTGAAGTGATCTCTTCAGCTGTAAAACGTTCTAAAGGACCTACTACACATGAAGGGAACTTTTAAATAAATGTGATACTAAAAATGGCAATAACCCCACTCCTGGTACCAACATACAATGAGAACGGCATAGTGACTGGTGGAGAATATAATTACAATAATTACCATGATATAAGGTGATCACCCACCACCTACCACAAGAAAACAAAAATACAACAAAATAAGAAAATATACATTTACAATATATAAAAAGGTACTTTGAGACAAAACTGCATATACTGGGCCTGATTCCGAGTGGGACAAATCTCTATGCATAGACACCAATGGTGGATTGCAGCATAAAGCACATGTGCAGATACCAAATGACACATTTCTGCATATTCCCAGTTGGATGGAAGTTGGCCGGATCTGTTTGTCTGTGGAAATAAGGTGTTTTGTGGTGGCAGCTGGGTGGTGATGATGTGAGTGCACGGAACCACCCTGACTTGTGAGAGTGTCCTGACGGGTTCTAAAGCTCTGTGCGCACGGGGAAGAGAAATCAAATTCTGACGGATCTCCAGCACGTTGCTTGGGGCTGGTACATGCCGATACCAATGGTGACTTTAGCAGCGGCTGCCGACATAAAATCAGTGGGTGATGCAGCTTTCCCTTCACAGATGCACAAACACAAGCATTAGTCCTACAGAGCCTTGCATTAGCAGGAGGGTGTCTGAGCAGTGCCCTCACATGTGTCGCAGGGCCCTGGGGGTGGTACACTTGCTTGTAAGGTGCTTGGTACAACAACCTGCAGCCAGTAACGCTAATGCAGAGCTCTACGTCCCAGCTCTATGTCCCAGCTCTATGTCCAAGGGACACCCTGGCCAAGCACCCTGCAGCCTGCGTGGCTGCCCAAAGCTTCCTTAAGGTCTGTGGGGGCCCCTGGGCAACACACTTATGGTCACTCCTATCTATTGCAATATATATATATATATATATATATATATATATTCCCACGATTGGCAGTACCTGCTGTCGGTGTTGCATACCTAAGCGGCAGTGGCTATGGAGCCTCAGACACAGCCATCACCCTGCCGCTCCCTGGCAACAGGATCCCCACTTTTCCCCTGCTCTGTGCCCAGCAGCGGCAGCTCACACTCCGGAAGCTGCGATTACCACAGTAACAGCAGCAGAGCACCAGGCCTAGCAGGGAGTGTCATCCCAACAGTGCAGCTTCTAGATCTCCTGGCCATTGTTGATTGCCTCCCTGCCATTATCTTTGTTGTTGCTGCTGGTGGAAGCTGTGGTGGTGGCAGCAGCAACTGCACTCTAGTCTGGTTGACAGGTGCAGCAGCAGAGTGGGCCAGGGAGACCAACCATCCAGCCTGGCGCTCCCCTGTAATGTAATTGCTATTGCATCATGTTGCCACTGTGTGAGGGGCCCTATGTGTGTGGGGGCCCCGCAGCAACTGCCCCTGATGCCCCACCACCACCATTAATCCGGCCCTGTGCTCCAGACAGAGCTCTACTTCCCATGATATCAGGGGTTTAGGGGTCCTAACCCATGATGGCATGTATACGTACAGTATATATATATATATATATATATATATATATATATATAGCTATATAGGGTTAGTATGGTATAGCACCAAACGGGATGCCGAAGATCAGTATACCGACATCGGCATCCCTCGCCATGCTGCAGACTTGGATCTCCCCCTATGGGTGTTGTGGACACCCGTAGAGGGGGAATCACCTACCTCGCCGGTATACCGGGAGCGGTATGGTGCCCCAGCCGGGATCCCAGCGTCAGTATTGTGACAGCTGGGATCCCGACGAGCGGTATGCTGACCGCATACCATATATGTACAGTATGTATATATATATATATATATATATATATATTTATATATACAACGTGGGGCTCGGCACTCTCCACATAAACACCTGTTACTTTCTCCGTTGCCCTCCGTGTTAGGGGGTTATAGCAACTCCCCAACAATAGAACCACGTGGTCGGCGGCACTCAGAAATGAAGACACTGCACATGAAACTTGTTGCCAACGTTTCAAAGCAAACGGCTTTTTCGTCAGGGCATATACGCCCTGACGAAAAAGCCGTTTGCTTTGAAACGTTGGCAACAAGTTTCATGTGCAGTGTCTTCATTTCTGAGTGCCGCCGTCCACGTGGTTCTATATATATATATATATATATATATACTAGGTGATTCATCGCGCCCTACGGGCGCTCTTCGCACCGTCGTAAGGGGCTACGCCCACTTAACCCTTGCACACCCTTGTGGCGTGCAATATTTTTATTATATGGAGTATTACATCCAATCATAATTGTGTGAGTGGTTAAATATTGCATGGACAAAGGGCGTGCAATGGTTAAGGGGTCGAAGCCCCTTGCAACGGCGTGAACAGTGCACGCAGAGCCTGATGAATCACCTAGTAGGTGCTTTGGTTGGGGATGTGGCAGGTGCGGGGAAGATGCGGATGGGACCCTGGGGTGCCGCGGGAGGGGCAGTTGCGGTGGTGCCGCAGTTGGCGGAGGGGCTGGTGCATGGGTGCCACGGGTGGTGGTCCGGAGCAATTGCGGGTGGGGGAGGAGCAGTTGCGGTGGTGTCCCGGGTGGGGGAGGGGCGGATGCGGTGGTGCGGCGAGAGGGGCGGGTGCGGGGTTGCTGCAGGTGGGGGAGGGGGCCCGGAGCTACGTGGTGCTGGAGAGGGGGGGGGGGGTGCCACGGATGGGGCCCGGAGGTACTGTGAGTGGGGGAGGGGTGAGTAATGCTTATCCTGGTTCTCCTCCTGTCAGCAGCTAAGCTGCTGTCCTCCCTTTGGCAGTGGCTCTCCCGGAGACTCGCACAGCAGCCAGTCACTATTGTTAGCTCCGGTGTCCCAATGCGCCGCATTACAGGGAAGAAGATGCACTCAATAAACTGCAGCTCCCAGCAGCCCTAAGGGCCAGAATGCTTCGGCGCTAAGGGCTGCTGGGAGCTGTAGTTTATTTAGTGTGTCTACTTCCCTGTAATATGGCGCGTTGGGACACCGGTGCTAACAATAGAGACTGGCTGGCAGAACTGAGTGACTGGCTGAATCAATGTAAAAGGTGAGAGTGCTGTGCAGTGTGTCAGTGACACTGCACACAGGTCCGGCGCTAGCCGCTCAGCAAAGGGATGCAGTGCAGGGAGGCACCAAGAAGGAGAGACGTTCTCCCTGCTCTGCATCCCTGTGCTGAGCTTCTGCTGCTATCCCTGCTATAAGTTTTCTCCCCCTCGGCGCCGGCAGCACAAAGCCTCCTCTCCCCCTCTGCGCCGTCAGCACAAAACCTCCTCTCTCCCCTCCCCTCCCCTGTGTGACATTCAGTGGCCGGGAGGGAACCAAAGTGGGCGGAGCTAGATGGGAGTAAGAGGCGGAGCTACATGGGACCATGCTGCAGCAGGAGGATGAGCTGCTACAGCTTCG
This sequence comes from Pseudophryne corroboree, assembly GCF_028390025.1. Taxonomy (NCBI): domain Eukaryota; kingdom Metazoa; phylum Chordata; class Amphibia; order Anura; family Myobatrachidae; genus Pseudophryne; species Pseudophryne corroboree. Next base: position 135,253,710 of record NC_086448.1, on the reverse strand, counting down.
GTCAGCCAGACTTCATTAGATAAGTGTCTGGAAAGAGATTTTGTGTGTGTGTGCGTGTATATATGTATGTGTATGTATGTGTATGTATGTATGTATGTATGTATGTATATATATATATATATATATATATATATGTATACAGATATATATATATATATATATATATATACAGTGTCTGTGTATACTGTATATATGTGTGACTGTGTATGTGTGTAATGTATGTACAGTATGTGTGTGTTTGTATATATATATATATATATATATATATGTGTCTGTTGTGTGTGTGTGTGTGTGTGTGTGTGTGTGTGTGTGTATGTGTGACTGCTGCATAATGTGTGTAAGCAGCACTGCTACAGGGGGTGTTACGTGTGTAAGCGGCACTGGTATAGAGGGCGTTATGTGTGTAAGCGGTACCGGTAGAGGGGGCGTTACGTGGGTAAGCGTCACTGGTACAGGGGGCGTTACGTGTGTAAGCGGCACTGGTACAGGGGGGCGTTACATGTGTAAGCGGCACTGGTACAGGGGGCGTTACGTGTGTAAGCGGCACTGGTACAGGGGGCGTTATGTGTCTAAGCGGCACTGGTACAGGGGGCGTTACGTGTGTAAGCATCAGTGGTACAGGGGGGGGGGCGTGACGTGTAAGCGTCTCTGGTACAGGGGGCATTACATGTGTAAGTGTCTCTACTACAGGGGTCATTATGTGCGCTGTGCGTTTGTAAAGTATGCGAGGGTGAAAATTTATAGTTTGCAGGGGGGCGCCGAACACTCTAGCAACGGCCCTGACTACACACCCACTGCACTGCACAGCACTGTCACCTTTTACATTGATTCAGCATCCAGACATTACCCTCCGCGATATCACCCACTCTATCCGTTACATTAGCCATCTCGGGGCTTCCAGGCCGAGATGGCTAATGTAACGGATAAAGTGGGTGCGGAGTCAGGGCCTCTGGGGATCTGGGTGTGGCTGTGGTGGGGAGGCACTTCTGTGACATCACACGCAGAGGAGGCTCCGGGGCTCAGAGAGTATGCGGCACAGGAAGGCCTATGAAAGCCTTCCGCTGTGCCGCTTTCATACACATCTATGCCAGTGGCCGCAGCAGCTTTTGTTCCACCTGCGGCGCGGCTAGGGAGTGGGGATTGTTGATACCGGAGGGGGCAGGTTGACTGGCAGCAAGACATTGGTGGTCATTCCGAGTTGATCGCTCGCTAGCAGTTTTTAGCAGCTGTGCAAACACTATGCCGCCGCCCACGAAGGGATCAGAGAGCGGGTACAAAAATGTTTTTGTGCAGTTTCAGAGTAGCTTCAGACCTACTCAGCGCTTGCGATCTCTTCAGACCATTCAGTTCCTGATTTGACGTCATGAACACGCCCTGCGTTCGGCCAGCCACGCCTGCGTTTTTCCGAACGATCCCTGAAAATGGGCAGAAACGCCCTCTTCCTGTCAATCACTCTGCGGCTGCCTGTGCGACTGCAAAGCATCGCTAGGCCCTGTGTAAAACTACATTGTTCGTTGTAATAGTACGCCGTACGTGCGCATTGCGCTGCATGCGCAGAAGTGCAGAGTTTTTGCCTGATCGCTGCACAGCGAACGACTGCAGCTAGCGATCAACTTGGAATGACCCCCATAGGACGCTGCAGTAAAAGGATTTTTTTCCCCCCTATCTACAGTGCAGAGACTTGCTGCAGATGCAGTGGCATACCCTCCAGCTGCACCTTTTTGGCAGGTACAGTCCCTTTTTTTTATGGTCTGTACCGTTTTGTGACTCTCCAAGATTCTATTGAAAGTATAGGAAAAGGGGCGTGACCACGCGGGTGTACCCGTGGCCACGCCCCCTTTTCGAATGCGTATCAATGTTTATGTGTAAAGTGTTGGAGGGTGTGTTGCTGCAGATGCAGTGGGACTATTTTGGGGTGTGGGGCTGGAGCTGCAGCTCCATCAGTCCCATTGCTAATCCTGCTCTGTGAAAACACAGCAGGCAAAGGGCAGAGCCTCCCATTGGAAGTAACCTGTGAGGGAGGGCGTTTCTCGCCCAATCAGCTGTGGACTGGGTGTGATAGACCTGCCACTAACCCAATGAGAGCTCCTAGCCACGCCCAGCGTTAGAAACCCAGGCACAGAATCACAGGGCTATTATATAGGAGATATATATATCAGTGACGTGGGGTGAGGCAGATGAGGCAGATCCTTTCCTGTCATACTTACGTTTGATATATATATATATATATATATATATATATAGTTCCAAACAGAGGGACAGCACTCATAGGATTTTGCAATAGAAAATTTGTATTCCAATAGAGAAAATTGACATCAACGTTTCGGTGGAGACCACCGTCATCAGGATGTATAACGAACAGGAGAAAAGGTGAACATGCATGTTCACCTTTTCTCCTGTTCGTTATACATCCTGATGACGGTGGTCTCCACCGAAACGTTGATGTCAATTTTCTCTATTGGAATACAAATTTTCTATTGCAAAATCCTATGAGTGCCGTCCCCCTGTTTGGAACTATTGATTCATGGTCATCCCATGATAGGACTGGATCACCAAGGTATTTCATTTTGTTTTTTGAGTGCCGATACACATGGTTTTTATATATATATATATATATATATATATATACACACACTACATATATCTCCAATAAAAAAATGTGTTTATGAAAATGTATAAAGATATCTGAACAGTCACTGTGCAAACATTTCCTATGTCAAAAATATGTATATTTGCACAGCAAACAATCGGGAACTTTGACAACATACATGCAACAGTAAATGACATAAAAAAAACTTTCAAGCAAAAGTAAATTAGCTTCTTGCCACGGTTCATTGCAAAGCTGATTACTTGGCTGTCCAGAGAAAGAAAAAGGTCAAAAAAATGATCAAAGCAATCCTCTAAAAATTGTTAATGTTTGTTATAAAACAAAACTGGAATAGTACAGATTAAATAATCAACATGCCTAAAACAAAAGCTTTTATTGTTTTCATTAGGTTTTGACCACAAGTACTTGTGCACGGCACCTGAGGTATGTTATGGGGCAGTACATCCATGCCTGGAGACTTAATAAGCGTTTTAATGATCAGTTGGAGCGCAGATTGCTACAGAGTGCCATTGCACAACATATTTCATTGTTTCAATTACGAGACAATTTGCTGGTTTTCAGAACTTAGACAGAATGATGGGACAATTATTTAAATATAAACACAAATTGCAATTAAAGTTTGAAGAGAGCAGGATACGGAGAGGGTTGGAGGGAGTGAAAGAGAGACTGTGAAGGAGCTGGAGAGAATGAAGGAGAGAGAAATTATAATGAGTCACCCTGAGAGCAAGTTTTGAGGGGCAGCAAAAGGGAATGTTGAAAAATCCAATTTTCAGGATGCAAAGTCTAAATTTATAGTATTTACCTAACTTAGGGGTCTATTTACTATGCCTTGGGTGGAGATAAAGTGGACAGAGATAAAGTACCAGCCAACCAGCTCCTAACTGTCATTTTTCAAATACAGCATGTAACATGGCAGTTAGGAGCCGATTGGCTGGTACTTTATCTCCGTCTACTTTATCTCCATACAAGGCTTGGTAAATAGACCCCTTAAAGTTTTAATAATGTTTAAAATTTGATGAGGTCATCATTTCAGATGCCAGCTCAGGCAGCGGTAGGGAAGGCACAGCACTGAGGAAGGGGGAGAGAGTGTGTGGCCCTCGGGTAATAGCCTGTTATTTGCTGCACCAGCACATTATGTTGATATACTGTAGCAGCTATGGGAATTAGCTTTTAAGGCATAACCAGGTTAGATCAGGATTATAAATGACATGATATTGCCTTAACTAGAGGTGTGTGGCAGCTGATGCCCAGGGTGTAAGGTGCTGTTACAGTGGCTCCTGTCTCAAGCTTCTGAGGTGGCTGAAGGACAGCACACTGGTTGGAGAGGTGACCAGTCCATCATCAGGACCATCCCGGTACACAGTTCATGCTCCCAGCCACTCAGTTCTGTGCTCCCAGCAGCCAGGGACTCCCCCTCCTGTGACATGATTACAGGTATGTCTCATGTGCAGGGGATTGGGGGCATCGTCAGCCAGCAAAGGGCACAGAAGTGGTCTACTGTGGCTGCAGATATCTGCAAAAATATGCTGTGTAGAATCACAAAACTTCTCAGGTGTGGCCAGACAATGCTGGATGGGTTGTGTATGGGAAACCAGCAGTCAGGATGCTGGAGGTCAGAATACCACCACCGGCATCCCGACTGCCCATATCCCACCAGGTGTGACAAACTGAACTAACCCAAACCCTAACCCTCCCTTACCAAAGTCTAACACCCCCCCCTCCCCCACAGTCTAACCCTTCCCCTGCAGCCTAGCCCTAACCCTCCCCCCGCATTTCTAACCCTACCCCTTCCCAGTATACTTATATTCGGAATTCCGGCACCGGTCTCCTGACTGCCAGCATCCTGTACATCGGGATGTCAACTACATCCCTGCTGGACTGCTGAAATGGAGGGATCACTTGTTTGAATTACTCCCATAAACAAAAATTATTTTGAAGACCCATAATCAGCCAAAATCACATCAGCAGTGTGTAGATAAATTGAAGTGGGGAAAGGCAAAGTTAGGAGAGGCCTGAGTGGAGAAGGTTACAGCAATCAATACAGAAGATGATGAATGCAGGGGTGACTGTTTTTGGTGACATCATGGATGAGAAAGGGCCTGGTCCTAAAGATGGACAGCAAGTAGATGTTATCCACAGAAAGAGAGATTGGGGAAGATGAGTGTGTCCTCGAAGGGGGAAAAACACTGATACGTATTCTGGATGATAAGACGAAAGAATAAAGTGCTGGGACATCCAGGATGGGATGGCAAAGAAGAGGAAATGACATGAGGAGGATGGTGGGAGAGAGGTGAGGTAAATCTGAGTGACATTAGCGTAAAGATGATATTAGAGCCCAAAGAAGCTTATGGGGTCTTCAAAGGAGGATGTGTAAAGGAAGCTAAGGAGGGGGGCCCAAGGACAAAACCTTAAGGAACACCAACAGGTAGAGTATGGGGGGAGGTGGAATCAGAGGTTGAGACAGAAACGCAGTGGTGATGTAAGAGGTGGAAAATGAGACGACAGATTGCTGGACACTAAGGACGTGGAAGTGAAGTGGTGATCAACAGAGTCAAATGCAGCATATACTATAGGTCTAAGAGGATGAGAAGTGTCCATTGGCCTTGGTGGGGAGAATGTCATCAATGACCATGGCTAGGGTCATAAGACATTGGGAATAGATGAATGTTGTATGTCTTGGAGGTATAGAGGAGGAGAAAGTTGGGGTGGTAATTAGAGTTGGGGGTCAAGTGACAATTTGTTAAGAATGGGTGTGTGAAGAAGGACTGGACAGTATCAGAGGAGAGGAACAGATTGAAAGATGGGAAAAGTGGCAGCAGATTCCAAGAGTGAGGGAATAAAAGAAATGCAGTAGATTCGGCTCCAGGTGGCAAGTGAAAGCGGTAGATGAGAGGAGGACACAGACTTTATCCCATTTTGGGAGAGAAGGAGGAAAGGGTGGGATTGAAAAGAGGATAGTAGAAGGAGAAGGGTAAGGGAGGAGGGAGGGGGGGGCAAAGAAAGAAGGATAATAATTACACAGCATCTACATATTATGCTAATTATTTATAAAACAATGTTGGTAATTATAGGATTAATCTGATGTTTGAATGAATATATACAGAAAAGTGCTATAACACACAATTGTAGTCCATCAATAGAATGTTCTCAGCCATCTGAAATTTTTAAAATCTATGTAAAGGTTGGGTTATAGTCATTCCTACAGTACCTACCCCGGTCGTACTGCTGCCTTATTTGTAGTGAACAAATCCATCAAAGGGAAACTTGCTCTTACAGCTTTATCAGCAGCTGTGACTTCAAACACTGACTGCTCTTCATTCCAACTGGAAAATGATCACAGAAAACAGTAATGACAGTGACTGAAGCTAATTCAGTGTGCATCTCTGTCCACTCCAATATCCACTGGCAGAACTGAACAGAGCATTGGCATGGTGAGAGGGCCTGGCAAGAAAGGGGAAGAGGCATGCAAGTATCATTTTAAGTAGACCTTCTATCTATCCTCCTGAGTCACGCAAGTATACGGAGGCTTTGGTAGTGAATTAGAATAACCTATTCTATAAGAAGACCAATCACAGACGTTCAAAATCTTCTTTAAGGCTGTAACGCTTGTGGGATAATTCCACATGAATATCAACAATGATAAAATGAATTGGCAAACATATTATTATGTGTTCTTGTGGTATTGCTGTGATTGAACACGTAGATCTACTCTATGCAGATCTGCAGCTTCTGAAAGCGAACAGTGATATTATACAGTGACATGAGCTTCAGTACATTATTCTGTAGGTGTCCCATTGTGAGGCTATTGTAAGACACAGCAGGGGGCTTAGACAAAGAGCTTAGCGAGTCAAAAGTACATAGGAAATTGCCTCTGCTCAAGTAATTCAAACAGCCTACTAAATTTCAATCACGTTGAATGTAAAACTTTTTATTTATAGTAGGATTATTTTCTGTTAATGGACAAGAAATAATGCATGCTGTATAATATAATTGAATACAACTCTGTATATATAATTTACACACAAATGTCGGAACTATAGTAAACAGATTTTTTTCAAATATGCTTATCATTACTTGCATTAAAGTTGTTTCTCCACTCAAAATAGTTACCGTCAATATACATATTACTCGTAGTAAATATATTAGTCATATATTGTATGTCGTATAGTTACCCAAGTTTCAGCAATGACAGAGCGGTGGGCCAAAACTGCAGACGACGCAGCTCTTTAATAATAATAATAATTTTATTTATATAGCGCTCTTTCTCCAATAGGACTAAAGGGGCTTAACAGATACATAGCATAATATAGTACAGAAAATAATGAAGTACATTTTCATAAAATACAGAAGCATGAAGATACTAAAAGGGACATTATGGAAATGCTTGAGTAAACAGGAAAGTCTTGAGTCTACTTTTGAAGGATTCTATAGTTGGGGCCTCTCGCATTGTGCCTGGAAGTGAGTTCCATAGAGTCGTAGCCACATGACTAAAAGCTCGACCCCCAGATGAATTACGGGAGATTCTAGGTACTGCTAAAAGTCCTTCATCTACAGATCGCAGTAATCGAGTGGGGGCAGTATGGGGTCAGAAGCTGTTTCAGGTACCTTGGGCCCTGGTCATGTAGTGCTTTGAAACTCAGTAAGCCAATCTTGAAGATGATTTGCCATCTTACAGGCAGCCAGTGAAGGGAGTAGAGTATGGGTGTTATGTGGTTAGAACGGGGCTGGTTGGTTAACAGCCTGGCAGCTGTGTTTTGCACCAGCTGTAAGTGGTGCAATTCTTTTGCTGGGAGACCAAGATAGAACGCATTATAGTAGTCTAATCGAGATGATACAAATGCATGGATGACTTTTGACAGATCATCTGAGGGAATTAAGTGCTTGATGCTGGCTATGTTCCTAAGGTGAAAGAATGAGGATTTGACTGTGGCTGATATCTGATGTTTAAGTGTTAAGCCACCATCCAGGACAACGCCAAGATTCCACACACGATCAGTGGTTTGTAATTCTGAATCCCCGAGTGTAAATCCAGTTGGTTGGCTATGCTGCAGTCTTGTCCTTTGATGTTGCGGTCCTATCATAAGGACCTCTGTTTTATCCCAAGACTTACTCAGCAGCGGCGATCACTTCAACCTGTCCGGGACCGGAATTCACGTCAGATACCTGCCCTGCAAACGCTTGGGAACGCCTGCGTCTTTCCAACCACTCTCAGAAAACGGTCAGTTGACACCCACAAACGCCTTCTTCCTGTCAATCTCCTTGTTATCGCCCATGCGAATGGATTCTTTGCACAAACCCATCGCAGAGCAACAAACTGCTTTGTACCTGTGCGACGTGCCTGCACATTGCGGTGCATATGTATGCGCAGTTCTGACCTGATGGCAGAGCCGGCCTTAGGCATAGGCAAACTAGGCAATTGCCTAGGGCATTTGATATGCTTAGGGGCATCAGCAGCTTCTGCTGATTAAAATGATATGCGGCATGCCTATATTCTGTGTGTAGCATTTCATATGCAGATACAGCCACAGTCGCACAAAGTATATAGGCATGCCACATATCATTTTAATCAACAGAAGCTGCTTGTGCATCCCAGCCACATAGCAATGCAAATAAGATGCATTTTCATTAAAAAAAGGTGCCAGATGTTAGCATTGAGGCAATGTTTATGAGGACACATCTGTATCCAAGCAGAGGCAGAGGTCACAGTGTTAGTGGCAGTGTGAGTGCTGTGTGCATGTGAGTGGGTTGGTTGTGCAGTAGTGTTCGGAATATGTGTAAGAAGCATTATGTGTGTCATGTAAAAATGCATTAAAGGGTACTACTGTATGTGTGTCATTATGTGTATAGAGGCACTAATAATGTGCAGCAAATGTGTAGGGGGCACTATGTGTGTCATTATGTGTATAAGGGCATTAATAATGTGCAGCTTATGTGTAAGGGACATTATGTGTAAAAGGGCATTAATAAAGGTTGTCATAATGTGTAAGGCGCATTATGTTTATAAGGACATTATTAATGAGTCTCATATGTGTAAGGGGCATTACTGTGTGGAATTATGTGTATAAATGCATTACTAATGTGTGGCATTATGTGTATAAGGTGCTCTACTATGTGGCGTTGCGTATAGAAAGGGCACTACTGTGTCGTCTAATTTGAATAAAGAGCAATAGGGTGTGATGTAATGTGAATAAGGGGCTCTACTGTGAGGAGTAACGTATATAAGGTAAAGTGATACTACTGTGGGATGTAATATGAATTATGAACACTATCGCATGATCAAATGTGAATGAAGTTGCAGTACTGTGTGGCGTAATTGGAATTGGGGTTACTATTGTGTGGCCATGCCCCTTGCCAGCAAAAACACACCCCTTTTTGGGCTGTGCGCCAAATGTGCAACTGTTCCTATTTAAAATATAGGGGGTACAAACACCAAAATAAGGACTGCTATGGGTGAGGGATGATGGTGCTGGGAAAGAGGTGCAAGGTCAGAGGCGGAACTAGCCGTGGTGCTAGGGGGCACCAGACAAAATCTTGCCTAGGGCATCATATTGGTTAGGGCCGGCTCTGCCTGATGGCAGCGCTGCAAAAACCGCTAGCGAGCAATCAGGTCTGAATTAGGCCCTATAAACACTGTGTTATGTGCACATTAAGTGGTATAAATGAAAATGTATGGAACATGAGTAATTAACATGAATTAAAAACAAATCATCACATTATAATTAGAGATGAGCGGGTTCGGTTCGTCAAGATACGAACCCCCACGAACTTCACCTATTTTACACGGTTCCGAGGCAGCCTTGGAACTTCCCGCCTTGCTCGGTTAACCCGAACGCGCCCGAACGTCATCATCCCGCTGTCGGATTCTCGCGAGATTTGTATTCTATATAAAGAGCCACGCGTCGCCGCCATTTTCCACTCGTGAATTGGAGATTGAACGGAGAGGACGTGGCTGCGTTCTCTCCCTGAAAAGCTCCGTAATCTGTGCTCAGTGTGCTACAAATATCTGTGCTCAGTGTGCTGCAAATATCTGTGCTCAGTGTGCTGAAAATATCTACGTTCTCTGCCTGAAAACGCTCCATATTTGTGCTCAGTGTGCTGCAAATATCTGTGCTCAGTGTGCTGCATTGTGGGGACTGGGGACCACCAGTATTATAGTAGTACAGTACAGTAGGCCATTGCTGTGTATCTTGCAGCTCTGTGTCAAGTATACTATCTCTGTGCTGCATTATTGTGAGCAGTATATAGTAGGATAGTGCAGCATTTTGGTGACCAGCAGTATACATATATAGTACAGTACAGTAGGCCATTGCTGTGTATCTTGCAGCTCTGTGTCAAGTATACTATCTCTGTGCTGCATTATTGTGACCAGTATATAGTAGGACAGTGCAGCATTTTGGTGACCAGCAGTATACATATATAGTACAGTACAGTAGGCCATTACTGTGTATCTTGCAGCTCTGTGTCAAGTATACTATCTCTGTGCTGCATTATTGTGACCAGTATATAGTAGGACAGTGCAGCATTTTGGTGACCAGCAGTATACATATATAGTACAATACAGTAGGCCATTGCTGTGTATCTTGCAGCTCTGTGTCAAGTATACTATCTCTGTGCTGCATTATTGTGACCAGTATGTATACTGTACTGTGCGAAGTGTGTTATACACCTGGGCCAAAATGTAATAATATTCGTGTTTTAGCCGTTTTTAAGGGTGTTTGAACTCGAATGGTATCGGGTGCATTTTACTGCAACTTTTTTAATCCTGATACGGTCAGTTACTAAGCTGCCGAGTTTTCCACATTCGTTTTTTCCGATGTCGATGTGATTCGTAATGTCAGGCAGTGTTTTACGGGAGTGATGAGTAAAACACTGCCTGACAAAACACAAGGAATCCCGGCCGGATCTGTGAGATCCGTGCAGGGCTTCATTGTGCACCTTTAAAAAAAAAATTAAAGTGTTAAAAATCAAGAAAAAAATTGCGTGGGGTCCCCCCTCCTAAGCCAAACCAGCCTCGGGCTCTTTGAGCCGGTCCTGGTTGCAAAAATATGGGGAAAAATTGACAGGGGTTCCCCCATATTTTAACAACCAGCACCGGGCTCTGCGCCTAGTCCTGGTGCCAAAAATACGGGGGACAAAAAGCGTAGGGGTCCCCCGTATTTTTGGAACCAGCACCGGGCTCCACTAGTCAGAGAGATAATGCCACAGCCGGGGGACACTTTTATATAGGTCCCTGCGGCCCTGGCATTAAATCACTAACAAGTCACCCCTGGCCGGGGTACACTGGAGGAGTGGGGACCCCTTAAATCAAGGGGTCCCCCCCTCCAGCCACCAAAGGGCCAGGGGTGAAGCCCGAGGCTGTCCCCCCATCCAAGGGCTGCGGATGGGGGGGCTGATAGCCTAGTGTCAAAGAAAATAATATTGTTTTTTGCAGTAGAACTACAAGTCCCAGCAAGCCTCCCCAGCAAGCTGGTACTTGGAGAACCACAAGTACCAGCATGCGGTGGAAAAACGGGCCCGCTGGTACCTGTAGAACTACAAAAAAAAAAAATACCCAAATAAAAACAGAACTCACACACCTTGAAAGTACAACTTTATTACATACATGCACACCTACATTCATACATACTTACCTATGTTCACACGAGGGTCGGTCCACTTCTCCAAGTAGAATCCATGGGTTACCTGAAAATAAAATTATACTCACAAAAATCCAGTGTAGATCTGTCCTCTTCTGAGCTTGTAATCCACGTACTTGGCAAAAAAACAAACCGGAAACCCGAACCACGCACTGAAAGGGGTCCCATGTTTACACATGGGACCCCTTTCCCCGACTGCCAGGACCCCCCCTGACTCCTGTCAAAGAGGGTCCCTTCAGCCAATCAGTGAGCGCCACGTCGTGGCACTCTCCTGATTGGCTGTTTGCTCCTGTAGTGTCAGTGAGGCTGCGCACGGCAGAGATACAATGTTGCGCCTATGCGTTCCATTGTATCCAATGGTGGGAACTTTGCGGTCAGCGGTGAGGTTACTTTCAGTCAACCGCTGACCGCAAAGTTCCCACCATTGGATACAATGGAGCGCATAGGCGCAACATTGTATCTCTGCCGTGCGCAGCCTGACTGACAGCTCAGGAGCACACAGCCAATCAGGAGAGTGCCACGACGTGGCACTCCCTGATTGGCTGAAGGGACCCTCTTTGACAGGAGTCACGGGGGGTTCTGGCAGTCGGGGAAAGGGATCCCATGTGTAAACATGGGACCCCTTTCAGTGCGTGGTTCGGGTTTTTCGGTTTGTTTTTTTGCCAAGTACGTGGATTACAAGCTCAGAAGAGGACAGATCTACACTGGATTTTTGTGAATATAATTTTATTTTCAGGTAACCCATGGATTCTACTTGGAGAAGTGGACCGACCCTCGTGTGAACATAGGTAAGTATGTGTGAATGTAGGTGTGCATGTATGTAATAAAGTTGTACTTTCAAGGTGTGTGAGTTCTGTTTTTATTTGGGTATTTTTTTTGTAGTAGTACTACAGGTACCAGCGGGCCCATTTTTCCACCGCATGCTGGTACTTGTGGTTCTCCAAGTACCAGCTTGTGGGGGAGGCTTGCTGGGACTTGTAGTACTGCTACAAAAAACAATATTCTATTTCTTTCACAAGGCTATCAGCCCCCCCATCCGCAGCCCTTGGATGGGGGGGACAGCCTCGGGCTTCACTCCTGGCCCTTGGGTGCCTGGAGGGGGGATCCCTTGATTTAAGGGGTTCCCACTCCTCCAGGGTACCCCGGCCAGGGGTGACTAGTTAGTGATTTAATGCCAAGGCCGCAGGGACCAGTATAAAAGTGTCCCCCGGCTGTGGCATTATCTCTCTGACTAGTGGAGCCTGGTGCTGGTTCCAAAAATACGGGGGACCCCTACGCTTTTTGTCCCCCATATTTTTGGCACCAGGACCAGGCGCAGAGCCCGGTGCTTGTTGTTAAAATATGGGGGAACCCCTGTCAATTTTTCCCCCATATTTTTGCAACCAGGACCGGCTCAAAGAGCCCGAGGCTGGTTATGCTTAGGAAAGGGGACCCCACGCAAATTTTTTTTCCAGTTTTTACATTAAACAGACCCTTTCCCATAGATAACCATGCACAGATCTCACTGATCCATGCATGGTTATCCAAACTCGACTGGAAAAAGCAGGTTTATTTTTTTGCTGCTTTTTTTTTTAACGATTCGCAAAAAAATACACCCGCACTTGAGCACTCAGAGACTAACACCCAAATACGAATGAATAGTGAATACCCGTGTTGTAGGAAATAACAGCCGCGTTTGACCGATGGTCTATTCATTCGTATTTCCGAACTTTGTCATTCAAACCATTATGAATAGTCCAAACACTGCCGAGATTTGTGCTTAGTGAATTCCCGTGTTGGGACTTAGAAAAAAAAAACACAAATCGGACAAACTCGATTTTTTAGTAAATTTTGGCCCTGGTGATTTTATACATCCTGTAATCTGTACTGAGCAATGTGTGAGATACGTCTGGGGATTATACACCCTATATTATTATTATTATTATTATTATTATTATCCTTTATTTATATGGCGCCACAAGGGTTCCGCAGCGCCCAATTACAGAGTACATAAATAATCAAACAGGAAAACAGCAACTTACAGTTGATGACAGTATAGGACAAGTACAGGGTAAATAAACATAGTTACATCAGCAGATGACACTGGAATAAGTATCAGGTGGCAGAAGACTGCTGGATGTGGTACAGTTGAAGATTATTAAAGTAAGACAAAGGATAAGCACATGAGGGAAGAGGGCCCTGCTTGCGAGAGCTTAAAATCTAAAGGGGAGGGGTAGACAGACATGGGTGACACAGATGGGGTACATAGAGAACGTGGAACAGAGGGTTAGGATGAGATTTGGCTGGGTTTGGTGAAGAAGTGGACCCCCAGAAGGCACAAGTCAATACTTAACATTGCAACATTTTACTGGGCTATGCAGGAGAAAATAAAAAATAGGGAAAAAAGAATCGATAACTTCTACCGCTTTCAAAAAGGTCAATGGAAGCTACAATAATAGAAAACTACCTCATGGAAGCCAGATACAGTATACCAAACAGTACTTAGCAGAGTTAGGAATGAGTGCTTATGAAATACAGTAACATTTTGCCATAATATTTCAGTAACTACATGGCTGGTCTCTTGCACTCTTTTGCTCTAATACACCACCTGCTTTAGGATTTATATTAAAAAACATTATGGGGTATATGCAATTGCGGTCGAATTCTGGCTGGAATTCGACCGTTTTTAAATTCGACACAATTCGACAGTCACATACCCTCCTGCCAGGACCCGAATTCGACATATTCAATAAAATACGGATTCGACAGTCCTGCTGTCGAAAAATGGACCAATTAACGGATATGTGCGTCCTGGATTCGACTTTTTGGACGGCACAAAAGTGTTTAAAACCCCCCCCCCCAAAAAAAAACGTGGGGTCCCCCCTCCTAAGCATAACCAGCCTCGGGCTCTTTGAGCCGGTCCTGGTTGTAAAAATACGGGGGGGGGGGGAAATGACAGGGGATCCCGCGTATTTTTACAACCAGCACCGGGCTCTGCGTCCGGTCCTGGTGCAAAAAATACGGGGGACAAAAAGTATAGGGGTCCCCCGTATTTTTAACACCAGCACCGGGCTCCACTAGCTGGAGAGATAATGCCACAGCCGGGGGACACTTTTATACTGGTCCCTGCGGCTGTGGCATTAAATCCCCAACTAGTCACCCCTGGCCGGGGTACCTTGGAGGAGTGGGGACCCTTTAAATCAAGGGGTCCCCCCCTCCAGCCACCAAAGGGCCAGGGGTGAAGCCTGAGGCTGTCCCCTCATCCAAGGGCTGCGGATGAGGGGCTGATAGCCTAGTGTCAAAGAAAAGAATATTGTTTTTTGCAGCAGAACTACAAGTCCCAGCAAGCCTCCCCCGCAAGCTGGTACTTGGAGAACCACAAGTACCAGCATGCGGGGGGGAATCGGGCCCGCTGGTACCTGTAGATCTACTGCAAAACAAATACCCAAATAAAAACAGTACACGCACACTGTGATAGTAAAACTTTATTACATACATGCCGACACACACATACTTACCTATGTTCACACGCCGACCTCTGTCCACTTCTTCAAGTAGAATCCATGGGGTACCTGTAAATAAAATTATACTCACCAAAATCCAGTGTAGCTGTGTCCTGTTCTTTTTTGTAATCCACGTACTTGGCAAAAAAAGAAAACGCATTACCCGGACTACGGACTTTAAGAGGTCCCATGTTTACACATGGGACCCCTTTCCCCGAATGCTGAGACCCCCCGTGACTCCCCCCGGTCCCATGTGTGTGTCGGCATGTATGTAATAAAGTTTTACTATCACGGTGTGCGTGTACTGTTTTTATTTGAGTATTTTTTTTTGCAGTAGAACTACAGGTAACAGCGGGCCCGTTTTCCTCCCGCATGCTGGTACTTGTGGTTCTCCAAGTACCAGCTTGCAGGGGAGGCTTGCTGGGACTTGTAGTTCTGCTGCAAAAAAACAATATTCTTTTCTTTGACACAAGGCTATCAGCCCCCCATCCGCAGCCCTTGGATGTGGGGGACAGCCTCGGGCTTCACGTCAGTTAAAAAAAAAATATTCTTTTAAAAAATATATAAATAATACTTGTGTCTCCTAATAGACAAACCAAGTACATAATCCCTTCTAATATAAATAGATATGCTATTATCAATAAAAAAAATACTAAAAAAAACATGTTTTTAATTTTTTTTATTAGATTCCACCAGCAAAGTGAGGCGGAATGAAATTGACGAAATGACTGTCGAAAAGCACTGTTGTCGAATCGACATTCTTCAATTGAATATACTTTTGTCGAAAAGCCGCATTTTGACCATTGCAGACATGTTGAATTTTGAAAATGTTGATTTGAAAAAAGTTGAATCTGAAACGGCAGTTATTTTGACGAAAAGTACTGTATTGCATTGTCGAATCCAATTTAACAGGTTTTTTGTGTCGAAAATGCCCCGTTTTTCGACTTTTGCGGCAATTCGACCGCAATTGCATATACCCCTATGTCTCCATAATCCCCAAAACGTCAGTCTTCTTGGAAAGTGGTTTGTTCCTTTGTAAGGGAAAGAGAACAAACGTTCTCAAACAACGGTTTCTCAATTTCTTTTTCCTCTGGGAAGGGATTGTGGATTCGCAGGAATATCTGAGCATTTCTGTAATCAGAAAGCAGCGACTTTCTACAAATGTTTATGAATAATTCCAGTGATTTTGTCATTTTCTTCCAGTGATTTGGACCAATAATACCATTGATTAGAACGAATAATTCCTGTGATTTTGTCATTTTCTTCCAGTGATTTGGACCAATAATACCATTGATTAGAACGAATAATTCCTGTGATTTTGTCATTTTCTTCCAGTGATTTGGACCAATAATACCATTGATTAGAACGAATAATTCCTGTGATTTTGTCATTTTCTTCCAGTGATTTGGACCAATAATACCATTGATTAGAACGAATAATTCCTGTGATTTTGTCATTTTCTTCCAGTGATTTGGACCAATAATACCATTGATTAGAACGAATAATTCCTGTGATTTTGTCATTTTCTTCCAGTGATTTGGACCAATAATACCATTGATTAGAACGAATAATTCCTGTGATATTGAGGTGTTTGTGTCGCTTAGCTTAGCCGTCCAGCGACCACAGTGCACCACTTTTTCTCTTTTCTTTGCATCAGGTGCTGTTTGGGGACTATTTTTTTAAGTGCCATCCTGTCTGACACTGCAGTGCCACTACTAGATAGGCCAGGTGTTTGTGCTTGGGTCGCTTAGCTTAGTCATCCAGCGACCTTGGTGCACCTCTTTTTCTCTTTGCATCATGTGCTATTTGGGGACTATTTTTTTAAGTGCCATCCTATCTGACACTGCAGTGCCACTCCTAGATGGGCCAGGCGTATGTGCTGGCCACTTGGGTCGCTTAGCTTAGTCATCCAGCGACCTTGGTGCACCTCTTTTTTTCTTTGCATCATGTGCTGTTTGGGGACTATTTTTTTAAGTGCCATCCTGTCTGACACTGCAGTGCCACTCCTAGATGGGCCAGGTGTTTGTGCCGCCCACTTGGGTCGCTTAGCTTAGTCATCCAGCGACCTTGGTGCACCTCTTATTTTCTTTGCATCATGTGCTGTTTGGGGACTAGTTTTTTAAGTGCCATCCTGTCTGACACTGCAGTGCCGATCGTAGATGGGCCAGGTGTTTGTGCCGCCCACTTAGGTCGCTTAGCTTAGTCATCCAGCGACCTCGGTGCAAATTTTAGGACTAAAAATAATTTTGTGAGGTGTTCAGAATAGACTGGAAATGAGTGGAAATTATGGTTATTGAGGTTAATAATACTACGGGATCAAAATTACCCCCAAATTCTATGATTTAAGCTGTTTTTGAGGGGTTTTTGAAAAAAACACCCGAATCCAAAACATACCCGAATCTGACAAAAAAATTTCAGGGAGGTTTTTCCAAAACGCGTCCGAATCCAAAACACGGCCGCGGAGCCTAATCCAAAACCAAAACACAAAACCCGAAAAATTTCCGGTGCACATCTCGAATTATAATGAAGTCCAGTAAACATGACACGATGGGAGTTGTAGTGCACCAAGGTCCTCCTAGACAGATCCGCACATGACATTCCACCATGCACTGTGCTCAGCCACCAAGCGTCCCTGGAACTTGTAATTAAATGTTGCCAAGTATGACAGTCACATATCAAAGTAAACTCTAAGTGCATCTACTATATAAAAGCGAAAATCTGTCCTTCTGTCTTCTTATACAAATCCACAATTTACAAGCGACGATCGTGAAATTTTACATACGAGCGTATTAAAACACGGCGGAGTCAATTAAAACAATTAGAAATCCCTAGCACCCCTAGGGGGGCAGACAGCAGCATAGAGTATATCAGGAGACAGCATAACTCCGGAATTGCTGGAGCAATGTACTCAAAACTTGGTACACTTATGCCTTACAATCTGGGAACAAACACTGTCGGTGGAAGACACCCCTAGCACCCCTAGGGGTGGGGGCTGCAGCACTGAGTATTTCAGCAGTCAGCATAACTCTGGAATGCCTGCAGCAATTTACAACAAACTTGCTACACATATGACTTCCACTGTGGAAACAAACACTGTGGGGGTCAGACACCCCTAGCATCCCTAGGTGTGGGACAGCAGCACAGAGTATGTCAGCAGACAGCATAACTGTGGAAGGCCTGGAACAATTTACACCAAAAATGGTACACACCTGACTTACAATCTGCAAACAAACTCTGTGGGGGTTAGACACCCCTAGGGATGGGACAGCAGCACAGAGTATGTCATGAGACAGCATAACTCCCGAATGCCTGGACCAGTTTACATCAAACTTGGTTCACATATGACTTGCAAGCTGGGAACAGACACTGTGGGGGTAAGACAATCCCAGCACCCCTAGGGGTGAGGCAGCAGCACAGAGTTTTTCAGCAGTCAGCATAACTCTGGAATGCCTGGAGCAATTTACACCAAACTTGCTACACATATGACTTACACTCTGGGAACAACACACTACTAGCACCCATAGGGGTGGGCCAGCAGCACACACTATATCAGGACATGCATGATATCTCAGTGATGACAGGGCTGCAGGTGACAGGGCCAGTGACATGATGTCAGGAGGGGAATGGAGGCATCATGAAGCCACGGACTGAGAGTTGTATAGTGGGAAGAGCAGGGTCCCTTGGGGGACCAAAAAGGGGTGCAGCCACAATACAAAGTGCATCAGGGAAGCAAAATATACCTATATACTAGATCTCCAATCAATGTAAATTAACAAACTATCATTCTAATTTACCATCCTCATCCCGTACCAAAGCACGTGTATCCAGCTATCTACAATGTTATTTATACTGTGTGTTTAATATTTACATTTATTATTGTAAACAGACATTCCTAAAATCTGGGGCAATGCCGGGAACTCCAGCTAGTATATACTAAATCATCTGTCACAGTAGCAATATTCTGAGCATACTGGAAGTCTCACAACAGAACATTTATAGATGGAGTTTAAGATCATACATGTTAACATTCAACAATATGCTATGTCGGCATGCCCTCTTATGTAGTCTATGTAAGTCATTAGCAAAACCAAATGCTCCGTCTACATACAGTACAGCGCAGGCACATGCACAAGGTCATCATGCAATCAGTGATATGCCGGCCAGACTCTTATACCTACAGTAAGTTTCCTTTTGATGCTTCATCCAAATAATGTATCAGTAACAATGACATTACTGTGAAGTGAAGGAGAGATGATTAGGATGGTCACCTGTAACACACATGCAATGTTCCTGTGACATGGAAAAACAATGGAAGAAATGTTATGGAGTCACCTTCATTGTTGTCCTAGTTGATAGGATAACCAGAAGAGTAGCTTTGGGTGGAATGTCATGAGATGAAATGAAAACCAAATAGTTATGTACCCTCCAGGTTCCGTTTTCAGCAGTCCGGCTGTCGTTACAATGGTGCCACGTGGTACCACAGGGCACAGCCATGCTCACTGTCCACTCAACCTCTTTCCAACACGTCCAGCGGGTGTGAACAAGTCGAGTGGATGTCATTACCTATTCCTTGTGAATGTCACCTTGCGGGCCCGCCTTACAGTTTTATATATGCTGGTATTGAATAATACATTTCTAGTGCGCCACAAAAAAGACAACTCTTATTTCTTCTCCCCTTTATACGCTCATGGGTTACACAGGTTCTGTGGCTGATTAAATCAGGTGAAATGCAGACTTGAGGTCAGCCAGCCACAGAAACTATTATTCGTGAGTCTCCTGGTTTAATGGGATACTAGTATAGTTAGTATAGCTATCTCTCTCTCTCTCTCTCTCTCTCTCTTTTTCTCTCTCTTTCTCTCTCTCTCTCTATATATATATATATATATATATATATATGTATACATACACACACACACACACACACACACACACAACGGAAAATGATTAATTCGGCCTCTTAGATAAATAGCTTTATTTCCTTATAAAATATAAGCGGTGATATAGTCTAGAAATTCCTGTCACTTATGTTTTCCCTTTACCTATATATTGAGGCACTCTGTACAGCATTGCCTTATAATCCATTTTCTACACTAGTCTCATTTTTTTAAAACTAGAAACTCATGTATATCCAGTTGTAATTGATGTAGAAAATGTATATGTAAGATAGCTGTAACTCTGTAGCTTTGGTGCTGGTTACTGTGACATCACACCTAGCCTGTGACATCACTAGCCCATGACATCACAATGCTTCTTCCTGTAACATTCTATCTACAGCTGCTGACGTTTCCAGTTTCCATGCAGGAAGACAGGTAGGAGGAGGTGAGTCCTACATAGCAGGGTATGATGGAGAGGGATAAGGAAGACGTAGTGCAGTATAGTCAGCTGAAAGACAAGACAAGATAGACAGAACAGGGAATATAGGTACAAGGACACATAAATAGGAGAAGCTCAGGAAGGAATTACATATTTAGGAATAAAAATGTAGCATTACAGGAATAAAGAGGGCAGTATGGAGAATAAGCACACATACAGGGGATGCAGATAACCTGGGTCTCTATTAGGCAGGATCGTGGCTTTGGGATGAAAAAGTTAATAAAATAGATAAATGGGATATTGATAACTTTGAAAGTATCTTGTTTGGTTTAAGGAAAATTGGGAAACTGGTTGACTCATGGACATTTTATTGTACTTAAACTAGTACTATGCTTAATGATAGTCTTTTGTGTTTTTTAGATCATCTGGCAATGAGATTTGCAGAGTGTCGGGTGACCGGCAAAGAGATCTGCAAAGTGTCAGTTGAAGACGACGGGAGGGGTCGCAGAGGTAGCAATGACTGGAGTATATCATGCAGGAGGTAAGTTACCTTTACTATCTCTGCACGTTACATCTACCCCACCTGCAGTGCACATGGGCCCTCATTCCGAGTTGTTCGCTCGCTAGCTGCTTTTAGCAGCATTGCACACACTAAGCCGCCGCCCTCTGGGAGTGTATCTTAGCTTAGCAGAATTGCGAACGAAAGATTAGCACAATTGCGAATAGAAATTTCTTAGCAGTTTCTGAGTAGCTCCAGACTTACTCAGACATTGCGATCAGTTCAGTCAGTTTCGTTCCTGGTTTGACGTCACAAACACACCCAGCGTTCGCCCAGACACTCCCACGTTTCTTCAGACACTCCTGCGTTTTTCCCAGAAACGCCAGCGTTTTTTCGCACACTCCCAGAAAACGGCCAGTTTCCGCCCAGAAACACCCACTTCCTGTCAATCACACTACGATCACCAGAACGATGAAAAAGCTTTGTTATGCCATGAGTAAAATACCTAACTTTTGTGTAAAATAACTAAGCGCATGCGCTCTGCGAACCTTGCGCATGCGCAGTAAGCGACTAATCGCAATACAGTGAAACTCGGCAATGCGCGAACAACTCGGAATGACCACCATGGTTTTGTCCATTAGAGAACAAATTTGCTGCTGCGATCAGGTCTGAATTAGGCCCAGTTTATGATACTAACATGGTCCTAGCACTAGGGAAGATAAAACCTGGAGCAGATAACTTGGGTCTCTATGAGAAAGGATCTTGGGTTTTGGATAAAAAGTCAATAAAATAGATAAATTGCAGATGAATAAAAATGAAAGTACGTAACAAAATGTAGTAGTATAATTATACACATAGGGGTCATTCCGAGTTGTTCTCTCATTGCCGATTTTCGCTATATTGCGATTAGTCGCTTACTGCGCATGCGCAAGATTCGCAGAGCGCATGC
This sequence comes from Pseudophryne corroboree, assembly GCF_028390025.1. Taxonomy (NCBI): domain Eukaryota; kingdom Metazoa; phylum Chordata; class Amphibia; order Anura; family Myobatrachidae; genus Pseudophryne; species Pseudophryne corroboree. The sequence goes on along the minus strand of NC_086448.1, from coordinate 135,232,223 downwards.
GCTTAGTTATTTTACACAAAAGTTTGGTATTTTACTCATGGCATAACGAGGATTTTTCATTGTTCTGGTGATTGGAGTGTGATTGACAGGAAGTGGGTGTTTCTGGGCGGAAACTGTCCGTTTTATGGGCGTGTGCAAAAAAACGCTGGCGTTTCTGGGAAAAACGCGGGAGTGTCTGAAGAAACGGGGGAGTGTCTGGGCGAACGCTGGGTGTGTTTGTGACGTCAAACCAGGAACGAAACTGACTGAACTGATCGCAATGGCTGAGTAAGTGGGAGCTACTCAGAAACTGCTAAGAAATTTCTATTCGCAATTGTGCTAATCTTTCGTTCGCAATTCTGCTAAGCTAAGATACACTCCCAGTAGGCGGCGGCATAGCGTGTGCAATGCTGCTAAAAGCAGCTAGCGAGCGAACAACTCGGAATGAGGGCCATAGTATGTCTGACCAGGAAATTCTGGTTATTTTAGATCATCATTTGGCAAAGTTCTGGCAAAGAGATTTGCAGAGTGTCGGGTGACCTGCAAAGTGTCAGTTGAAGACGACGGGAGGGGTCGCAGAGGAATTAGTGACTGGAGAATAGCATGCATGAGGTAAGTTACCATACTTGTGTAATTGTGTGTGGGGTAGGGGGTATTGAGAGAACAGTACAAAACACAGGGTCTATGGTGGGGGAGAGCGGACAATACAAAACATGAAGAAGAGGCAACTTGGTATAGCACATACAGATGGTGTGGGGGTCAAAATATAAAAACATAGAAATTGTGGCGTACTCTATAGGACATGTAGAGGAAGGACATACACTTTTGGGGGTTGCGAGATGTAGAAGATACTGTAAAACAGAAAATCAGGAATGGTGGGGAGAGCATGATACAGAACAGAGAGATCAGGGGAAGAACAATACAGATCGGGGGAGATAGTGAAATGGCTGACATTTACAGTATATCAATGAACTGGGGGCAGGTGTACAAAGCCTGGGAGAGTGATAAAGTGGAGAGAGATAAACTAACAACCAATCAGCTCCTGGTTGCAGGTGTACAAAGCCTGGGAGAGTGATAAAGTGGAGAGAGATAAACTAACAACCAATCAGCTCCTAGTTGTCATTTTTCAAACACAGCCTGTAACATGGCAGTTAGGAGCTGATTGGCTGGTACTTTACCTCTCTGCACTTTATCACGCTGCAGGACTTAATACATCTCCCCCATAGAATAACCAAATGATGAAATGGTACAGAATGGTATAAATGATGTGAAATGGAGCTGTAACAAGTGTCTGTTTCCCTATCTTTACATATAATAAAGGTGACATAGTCCTTTCCCTAGAGTCCTTCTCCTTACCGCTCAGGGGGCCTGATTCAGATGCGGACGCAGAGCTGCTGTTGCACCAAGTGGCTCAATGCTTTTTCACTGTGCATGCGTGTAAGCTGAACTGCGCACAAAATGATATCAAGCTCACATAGAGGATCCCATCGCAAAGTGATTGACAGGAAGTCAGCGTTTGAGGTGGTAACGGGGATGGCTAACTGTATACAGGCGTGTCAGGTCCATTCAAACGCCGTTCCATGTGCGTGAATAAATTACCCATTGCGACCTGTGTTGCTGCTGGAGAGCCCCCTGTGTCTAGGAGACTTGCTCAGCCTACGACTGCTCAGACTCACGATGCAATTGTGAACGGCAAGATTGCAGCAGCGATCGCTTCAACAACCACAACTGAATCAGGCCCACAATTACACCATTATATTTTACTATTTTATCACATTTTATAATTAAGGGGTCAGTTTAATTAGGTGCGAGTTTGTCTTACAACAGCCGCACTTTCCGGTAGCCCCATAGGCTGAATCTGGCCACGAAGGGTGTGAGTTTGGATGCTGTTGAAACGTTGCAGCAATGGTAACTCGTACCTAATTGGATTGCCCCCTTAATGTTAGCAATTTATAGCTTTTATTATTTACTGGTCAAATTTATTTTCTGAAGGTACCCACTAATTACTATAAGAGAGAACTTATCCCCACCAATGTGTGTATTGTATAAAAACAATGGGCCCTTTGGGATAATTGTCCTTATTTTAGGTATTTTCCATGTCCTCAGTAGTTAGAGTAATATATATTTACATAGAGAGATTTTTCTCTCTACACAACCACACCACTGTTTGCAGTTTGTCTCTCTGCTTGTTCATCCACTAATAATGATTTTTCATCTCTTCCTCTTCGTCTACACGCAGTGGGTGATCCCTGAATAGCTGCCCTGGGAGGAGAGCTGCGGACACATGCTTCAAATGTTGGGACATATGCATTACCTATTAGGAGATGCGGTAAAGATGCCGGCTGTCGGGTTTACGACAGTCAGAATACTGACACTGGGATCCCGACACTCTACAGAATCCCGACGTTGGAACGCCGAATGGGCAAGGATACCGACGCCCGTATCCCCACGATCATAGGTTTAGTGCTGGGCAAGGGGGGTTAGGTTTAGGCATCATGGCACGGGGGGAGGGGGGTTAGGCTGTGGGGAAGGGAGGATTAGGTTTATGCGCCAGGCGGGGGGGTTATGTTTAGGCATCAAGCGGGGGGTTAGGGTTAGGCTGCAGGTGGGGGGAGGCTAGGATTAGGCTGCGGATAGGGTGGGTTAGGCACCCCCAGGGGTGGTTAGGCTGCGTGGGAGAGAGGGTTAGGTTTAGGCATTAGGCGGGCGGATTAAGTTTAGGCTGCGGGTAGGGGGAGCTTAGAGTTAGGCACCCCAGGGAATGGTTAGGCAGCATTGGAGGGATGGTTAGGTTTAGGTCGGGGGATTAGGTTTAGGTGTCAGGCGGGAGGGTTAAGTTTAGGCTGTGGGTAGGGTGGGTTAGAGTTAGGCACCCCTGGGGGTTGTTAGGCTGCGGGGAAGGGAGGGTTAGGTTTAGGCATAGGTGGGGGGTTAGGTTTAGGCATCAGGCGCTGGGTTAGGTTTAGGCTGCATGTGGGGGGGAGGTTAGCATTAGGCTGCGAGTAGGGTGGGCTAGGGTTAGACATCCCTGGGAGTGGTTAGGCTGCGAGGGAGGGAGGGTTAGGTTTAGACATAGGCGGGGGGTTAGGTTTAGGCATCAGGCGCTGGGTTAGGTTTAGGCTGCATGTGGGGGGAGGTTAGCATTAGGCTGCGAGTAGGGTGGGTTAGGGTTAGACATCCCTGGGAGTGGTTAGGCTGCGAGGGAGGGAGGGTTAGGTTTAGGCAGCAGGGACAGAAGGGTGGTGGTTAGGCTGCGGGAGAGGGAGGGTTAGGTTTAGGCAGCAGGGACGGATGTTAGGATTAGGCACCTTTGCGGGTTAGGCACAATGGGGGCGGTTAGGGTTAGACTGCGGACAGGCAGCATTAGGGGGTGGGGAGAGGGTTAGGCATCAGGCAGAGAGGTTAGGCTTCGGGTGGGGGGAGGTTAGGGTTAGGCAGCAGGTATAGCTGGTTAGGGTAGGGGCACCCTCGGGGGTGGTTAGGCTACGGGGAAGGGAGGGTTAGGTTTAGGCATCAGGTGGAGGGTTAGGTTTAGACATCAGGCAGGGGGTTAGGATTAGGCTGTGGGCAGTGGCGGATCCAGGGGGGGGCACTCGGGCCCGTGCCCCCCCTGTCATTTGTGGCCTCCCCCCGTCCCCGCCCCCCCCAGCGGCGGCGGCGCCGCACAGGGAGATGACGGGCGCCCGCTGAGATTGTGTTACCAGCGGGCGCCCGTCTCCCTGCACAGCGGTAGCCGGAGCTCAGTACTGAGCTCCGGCTTCCGGCGCTGTCACTGCGCCGTGCGCTATGGGAGAGACGTCAGTCATGACGTCTCTCTCATAGTACTGAGGAGAGGACGCCAGCCAGGAGGAGGACTGCAGCGGCGCGGGAACGGGGCTCGGTAAGTATTATGTTTTTTTCTTCCTTAATGCAGCGGGGGCATCTCCTGGGGGAAAACTACAGGGGGACATTACTACTGGGGGGACATCAACAAGGGGCATTACTACTGGGGGGGGGGATTACTACTGGGGGCATTATAACTGGGGGCATCACTACTGGGGGCATTATTACTGGGGGGCACTTACAGGGGGCATTACTACTGGGGGGTCATCTATTGGGGGCACCTAATGGGGGACATTTTTACTGGGGGCATTATTACTGAGGGGCATCTACTTGGGGCATTACTACTGGGGGGGTCATCTATTGGGGGCAGCTACTGGGGGCATTATTACTGGGGGGTATCTACTGGGGGCATTACTACTGGGGGGTCATCTATTGGGGGCAAAGTCCTAGGGGGCATTACTACTGGGGGGTCATCTATTGGGGGCAGCTACTGGGGGCATTATTACTGGGGGGTATTTACTGGGGGCATTACTACTGGGGGGTCATCTATTGGGGGCAAAGTCCTAGGGGGCATTACTACTGGGGGCAAACTACTGGAGGACATTATTACTGGGGGACATCTACTGGGGGCAAACTACTGGGGGACATTATTACTGGGGGCCAACTACAAAGGTGCTAACTACTGGGGGCATACTACAGGAGGGCATTACTACTGGCGGTTTAACTACAGGGGCATTACTACTTGGGGGCTAAACTACAGGGGCATTACTACTTGGGGGCTAAACTACAGGGGGGCCAAACTACTGGGGGCATAACTACAGGGGCCAAACTACTGGGGGCATTACTACTGGAGGCTAAACTATAAGGGGGGCATAACTACAGGGGCTAAACTACAATGGGGCAAACTACAGGGGGGCATTACTACTGGTGGCTAAACTAGTGGGGGCATTACCACTGGGAGGCTAAACTAAAGGGGGGAGGTAAACTACTGGGGTCATAACTGCAGGGGCATTACCACTGGGGGCATTACTACAGGCAACATTACTACTGGGAGCAATACGGGCATTGCATAAAGGACACCACTACTATGGGGTCTATATAAGGGGCACTACCAGTACAGTGGACATTGCATAATGAGGGCTACAACTGTGGGCATTGTATAAGAAGCGCCACCTCACATGCACCGAAGCCGCACGCAAACGTACTTGCCCCTTCCATGGTGCCCCCCCTATCATTTTCTTCTGGATCCGCCCCTGGCTGTGGGTGGGGGGAGGATAGGGTTAGGCTGCAGGTGGGGGGAAGTTAGGGTTAGGCTGTGGGTAGGGTGGGTTAGGCACCCCGGGATTGGTTTGGCTGCAGGGAAGGGAGGGTTAGGTTTAGGCAGCCGGGACGGAGGTTAGGATTAGGCACCTCCGCGGTAGGGTTAGGCACAAAGGGGGGAGGTTAGGGTTAGACTTCGGACAGGCAGGGTTAGGGGTGGGGAGAGGGGAGAACACCCCTTACTCACCCCTGTCGGTCTTTTCTGCACTGGGATCCTGGCATCGGTATGACAACCACCGGGATCCCATCCGCTGGGATAGCATATGGACCCCTCTATTAGTACACCTCTTAATGCCCAGAGGGAAGGGTGATCCTGAGGCCACGGTTCCCCAGAGGTTTCCCCCCAAGGGGTTTTTCCTATCCTGAGTGCTGAAGGATGACTCTTCATGAGTCCAGAGGTGTAGCTTTTATGCCATAATGAGTACCAATCTCATGCCCGTCCCTGCAATGTATAAGAAATAAAATAATTGCTAATGCGATCACTTTACTTCTGGGTTTAGCCCCCGGCTGCGCTAGTTCACATGTGCAATCGTCAGACTGCGTATGTGACAGCAGACAGTAATGCAGAGGAATCCCAAGGATCCTTCTCCTGGGAATAATTACATAATATAGCCCACAGGCTACAAAAGCCATTAAGAAATGGCATTAGCTGCCGAGCCAAGCTGAGAAATGCTTTGCATTCTGGAGCTTGGTGAGTTTCACAGTTTACCATCTGCCATAGAAACTTTTGGTGGCTGCTTTTGTGTTCAAAATAGGAGGAACGCAATAGATATCTCAAATATCCATTGCAGTCCCCAATACATACATTCAGGGGCTGGTTAATATTTGTGGGCAGCCCCCAAAACCGACTGTTTTTGGAGATGTCTCGCAAATATTATTTATTAAATATTCCACTTAATAAACTTTTTATATTTTAACATAAACTAAAAAATGTTTTATGTATTCATTGACTGAGTCTCCCGTCTTTACTGAATGCTAATTTCACAGGGTCCGCAAATTATTACTGTATTACTGATATGACTGTTACTCTACTGTCCTGCTGGTGCTCCTGGCCTGCTGTATAGCAGCCAGACATATATTTTATATACAGCACTCTTGGGGAGATGTATCAAGCCTTGGAGAAAGATAAAGTGCAGATGTCCAAACCACCCAATCATCTTCTGTCACTTATCTAGCACAGTACATGAAATGATACATGTATTTAGAAGCTTCATTTGATTTGGGCAAATACTAAACTTTATCTCTCTCCAAGGCTTGATACATCTCCCGGAAAATATAATGTATTCCTTTCACTTTATTAACAAGTTAAATTAATTAATTGTCTTGGAAACAGGGTAAGAAATTCACAGTATAAGATAATGTTATAAAGGCTTGTCAATACCTCTTGGTACATTTACATTGATGTATCATTTAAATTTTTTCCATGCCAGACAAGGGCAGATTGGGAATGTAAAGTGGCCCTGGACATATATGAAAAGTGGCCTCATGTAGGTTGGAGTAAGTCAGCTATAAGTGGTGCCCAACACAAATTGGGCTTAAGCAAACTGTTAGCATTACCCACAATGGTAGTAAGCAAGGCTAATGCAGCATGGTAGGCAGTCACAGCACCAGCAGGAGGATCGTGTCACAGGAGGTGGAGATCACACCAGTAGGTGAGGCATTACACTGGTAGGCAGTCACAGTACCTATGGTAGCTACACCCCTATATATAACACATGTAACTATGACAGAGAAGGTGGCCTCTCACAGCTCTGTGCCCCATAGTAGCTACAAGGGGCGGATTGGTATAGAACACCAGGCCGGAAAATTTGCGGAAGCAGCCCTAATGGGGGAGGAGTCTGTTGAGGGGGAGGGGCCTGTCAAGAGGTCGGGGTCACTTCTCAGGTCCTGATTCTGAGATAGGCATAGTTGGGGCCTCCTTTGCTTTACGTTATGCTAATATTTACCTGTGACTGTGGCCCTCAATCCGAGTTGATCGCTTGCTAGCTACTTTCGCAGCCATGCAAATGCATTGTCGCCACCCACGGGGTAGGGGATTTTCGATTTGCAAGTGTGCAATCGCATGTGCAGCCGAGCGACACGAACGCATTTTGTGCAAAACAAGACCAGCCCTGTAGTTACTTATCCTGTGCGATGATTCTAGCGACGGAGGTCCCGGAATTGACGTCAGATACCCACCTTGCAAACGCCTGGACATGCCTGTATTTTCCCAAACACTCCCAGAAAACGGTCAGTTGCCACCCACAAACGCCCTCTTCCTGTCAATCTCCTTGCGGTCAGCTGTGCGAATGGATTTGTCACTAAAAGCATTGCACAACAACGATGCTCTTTGTACCCGTATGACGCGCGTGTACATTGCAGGCATACGCATGCGCAGTTTTGCCTTTTTTTACCTGATCGCAGCGCTGCGAAAATCATCAGCGAGTGATCAACTCGGAATGACCCCCTTTACGCATATGCTGCTGCAATACCCTTCCCTGATGTACATCTGTACGTCTGAATATACAAGGACTGATATGCCCACTTTCAGTGTCTACTGGCACTGCAGTCATGCCTTTAATCTACTTGTGATTTGATTGATTTTTCATTCTACAAACCCCTTTTTTTAACCTTATATATTTCAAAGTACAGGGAGGGAGCACACACTACATACAGAACAGTACAGGGAGGGAGCACACACTACATACAGCACAGTACAGGGAGGGGGAGCACACACTACATACAGCACAGTACAGGGAGGAGGAGCACACACTACATACAGCACAGTACAGGGAGGGAGCACACACTACATACAGCACAGTACAGGGAGGGAGCACACACTACATACAGCACAGTATAGGGAGGGAGCACACACTACATACAGCACAGTACAGGGAGGGAGCACACACTACATACAGCACAGTACAGGGAGGGAGTACACACTACATACAGCACAGTACAGGGAGGAAGCACACACTACATACAGCGCAGTACAGGGAGGAGGAGCACATACTACATACAGCACAGTACAGGGAGGGAGCACACACTACATACAGCACAGTACAGGGAGGGAGCACACACTACATACAGCACAGTACAGGGAGGGAGCACACACTACATACAGCACAGTACAGGGAAGGAGCACACACTACATACAGCACAGTACAGGGAGGGGGAGCACACACTACATACAGCACAGTACAGGGAGGGAGCACACACTACATACAGCACAGTACAGGGAGGGAGCACACACTACATACAGCACAGTACAGGGAGGGAGCACACACTACATTCAGCAAAATACAGGGAGGGAGCACACACTACATACAGCACAGTACAGGGAGAGAGCACACACTACATACAGCACAGTACAGGGAGGGAGCACACACTACATTCAGCAAAGTACAGGGAGGGAGCACACACTACATACAGCACAGTATAGGGAGGGAGCACACACTACATACAGCACAGTACAGGGAGGGAGCATACACTACATACAGCACAGTACAGGGAGGGAGCACACACTACATACAGCAAAGTACAGGGAGGGAGCACACACTACATACAGCACAGTACAGGGAGGGAGCACACACTATATTCAGCAAAGTATAGGGAGGGAGCAAACACTACATACAGCACAGTACAGGGAGGGAGCACACACTACATACAGCACAGTACAGGGAGGGAGCACACACTACATACAGCACAGTACAGGGAGGGAGCACACACTACATTCAGCAAAGTACAGGGAGGGAGCACACACTACATACAGCACAGTACAGGGATGGAGCACACACTACATACAGCACAGTACAGGGAGGGAGCACACACTACATACAGCACAGTACAGGGAGGGAGCACACACTACATTCAGCAAAGTACAGGGAGGGAGCACACACTACATACAGCACAGTACAGGGAGGGAGCACACACTACATACAGCACAGTACAGGGAGGGAGCACACACTACATACAGCACAGTACAGGGAGGGAGCACACACTACATACAGCAAAGTACAGGGAGGGAGCACACACTACATTCAGCAAAGTACAGGGAGGGAGCACACACTACATACAGCACAGTACAGGGAGGGAGCACACACTACATACAGCAAAGTACAGGGAGGGAGCACACACTACATACAGCACAGTACAGGGAGGGAGCACACACTACATACAGCACAGTACAGGGAGGGAGCACACACTACATACAGCAAAGTACAGGGAGGGAGCACACACTACATTCAGCAAAGTACAGGGAGGGAGCACACACTACATACAGCACAGTACAGGGAGGGAGCACACACTACATACAGCACAGTACAGGGAGGGAGCACACACTACATACAGCAAAGTACAGGGAGGGAGCACACACTACATACAGCACAGTACAGGGAGGGAGCACACACTACATACAGCACAGTACAGGGAGGGAGCACACACTACATACAGCACAGTACAGGGAGGGAGCACACACTACATACAGCAAAGTACAGGGAGGGAGCACACACTACATACAGCACAGTACAGGGAGGGAGCACACACTACATACAGCACAGTACAGGGAGGAGGAGCACACACTACATACAGCACAGTACAGGGAGGGAGCACACACTACATACAGCACAATACAGGGAGGAGGAGCACACACTACATACAGCACAGTACAGGGTGGAGGAGTACACACTACATACAGCACAGTACAGGGAGGGAGCACACACTACATACAGCAAAGTACAGGGAGGGAGCACACACTACATACAGCACAGTACAGGGAGGGAGCACACACTACATACAGCACAGTACAAGGAGGAGGAGCACACACTACATTCAGCAAAGTACAGGGAGGGAGCACACACTACATACAGCACAGTACAGGGAGGGAGCACACACTACATACAGCACAGTACAGGGAGGAGGAGCACACACTACATTCAGCAAAGTACAGGGAGGGAGCACACACTACATACAGCACAGTACAGGGAGGGAGCACACACTACATACAGCACAGTACAGGGAGGGAGCACACACTACATACAGCACAGTACAGGGAGGGAGCACACACTACATACAGCACAGTACAGGGAGGGAGCACACACTACATACAGCACAGTACAGGGAGGGAGCACACACTACATACAGCACAGTACAGGGAGGGAGCACACACTACATACAGCACAGTACAGGGAGGGAGCACACACAAGTAGTGACACACAGACACAGGGGACCAGCGCAGCAGAATCTGTCCCAGTGGCCAATCCCCCCTGATTACATACATAGCCACCACATTATTACATGTATAGCACCACATTACACAAATAGCACCAGATAACATGAATAGCACAACATTACAGGTATAGCACCGCATTATATGACTAGCATTTACATACATAGCCACCGCATTACATAAGTAGCCACCGCATTACAGACGTATCCACCGCATAAATAGGCCCATCATCATGGACAGAATTTGGGCAGCTATAGGGCTGAAGGACATTGCATTAGAGATTGTCCCAGGGCTGGCTTTGAGTGCTGCCTGGTCAGCTGGCATCCTGAGAACAAAGTACATCCTGCTCCTGTCCTGTCCCCAAACCATACACTGTGACCGGGAGGACGCCCTAACCATTACACTAACATGATAATGCAAATAATGTAATTAAAAATAACCTCTCTTCCGGGTCCCCTTCAGTGCTCAGTTGTCGCTCTGGCCAGTTCAGTGAGAGTGCGGGAGCTGGGGTGGCAGCGGGTGTAGTGAACCCGGCTCCGACCATCGCTTTGCTGCTGCTCCCGGGCCGGGCTCGTTGAAGAGACCTTTGCCGGGGCCAGGGAGAGGATGCTGCTGGGCTGGTTAGCTTTCTCAAGGTCCCCCATTGGTAGAACAGCATCACCACTTTTCATGGCTAGCGGCACCTGGAAGTGCCCGCTAGCCTAACTTCCGGATTACATTCCAATGAACCACAAGTACTGGAAGCAGTGTGAGCCAGCCCAGCCTGAGTGTGAATCGGCCTGGCTGAGGGGGATGTGGGACCGGCCCATCGGAATCTGTCATGGTGTCCTGGTGGGACAATCCGCCGCTGCTATGTCTTATCAGACCTTAAAATGTATTAATTCTATTTTATGTCATAGCTTCAGTCTGTGTTTCAAGCTGCTATTAAAAAGTTATAATTTATAAAAAAATATATATATATTTTTATTTTATTTATTATCTCTTTTATTGGATTCTTACCTTTTGGTGCATTATACACACTTTATATACTACAGCTGTTACACAATTAAAGCACACTACACACACAGGAAAAAAACCTAGTGCTAATTTTTATTCATTTTTTTCCTTTCAATTATTGAGCTGCTGATACAAATAGAAACAAGCGCAGATCACATGCTAACGCACTTATACTTACAACCAGGTCATGCGTACAAGAAAAAAATTAATATGCTATTTTGTTTGATTTTCATGAAAAACCATATATTTATTTATTTATTTATTAGAAGTTTCTTATATAGCGCAGCATATTCCGTTGCGCTTTACAATTAGAACAACAGTTATAGAACAAAACTGATATGTAAATATTTAAAAAAACCGCGCTGAGCCTGGGATTTAGATGCTTGAGCTGTTCTGTATGTGAAAATACTTATAAGTGAATAAAACAAAGCGCTTGAATCCTATGTAAATGCAACAATTAGTGTTATGAATGGCTATATTATAGCCAAATAGACAAATAGACAGTGTAAAAATTTGTGCAATACCTGTGAATAAAAACGTTAATTAAAATCAAACAAAAAGATACTGATGTTTACAGCCCTTTTGTGTATTTACTGGGATCTCCAAGCGGTGTTAATGATTGCAGGGGTTCAACAATTTGCCGTGTTCCATGATTAAGGGCAGTGCGCCTGAAACGCGTCGGAGGAAAGACTGGGAAACGGACTTTTTATAAAAACCAAGCTTTCAAACTATTTTGCTCCCCCTCGTCAGCACACAGCTGACCCTCTGGAAGCCGTAATAGCAGCTGCTTGACAGACCGGGACTGCAAGGACTCACTGAGCGCCGCACAGCGCAAGTGAGCGGCGGCCGGAGAAGAGGGCGAGTCGGAGCGGGGGAACCAGCCGGAGGAAGACGGACGTCACCAACTACAAGGTTGGTAGTATAGGGAGAGTCAGGTGTTCGGGACGATCTTTACACAGACCTGCCTACACGGCAAATTACGGAACCCCTGCAATCATTAACACCGCTTGGAGATCCCAGTAAATACACAAAAGGGCTGTAAACATCAGTATCTTTTTGTTTGATTTTAATTAACGTTTTTATTCACAGGTATTGCACTAATTTTTACACTGTCTATTTGGCTATAATATAGCCATTCATCACACTAATTGTTGCATTTACATAGGATTCAAGCGCTTTGTTTTATTCACTTAATAGAACAAAACTGGCAAAGACAAACAGACAGACAGGTAGGTAGGAAGGCCCTGCTCGCAAGCTTACAATCTATAGGGAAATAGGCATTGATACACAAGGATAGATGCTACCTGTTACATAATGGTTCCGCAGATTGCTAGGTTCTTAATGGGTTGTATGATATGATCACCCAGCAATGTTGGAAGACAAAATGTGAGGTTATGTGGACTGTGCAGAGGGGATGTAACTGGATAGGGAAGCATTGAAGGTCATAATTATACATAAGGTCCTTCTCACGCTGGACTAAAAGTAGCAAAGAAATTTATTTTGAAACATGCACACAAAACATATAACATATGCCCAGTCAATGAGAAGCACCTATCAGTATCAGAGATGAATTTAGAATCAGCCAATCAGAAGCAGCTAGCAGGTGAGCAGTATCCTTATCAGTGTGTGACACACAGTGCTGCAAGTATGGCGGTACGAGACGGTACTGCGTACCGGTAAGAAATTCCCAGTCGGTACGCAGTACCGCTGGGCCTCCACCTTGCAGGCACTGTGCACTGTGTCGGTGAGAGGAGAGCGCAGCATGCGCCTTTCCTCTCCTGCCCCTCTCCTGCCAGTTTCTTCTCTTCCAAGTCTGGACCGCGAGCTCTGTTTGGCTCACGGACCGGAGCCTGATTTGATATACACACGCTGCCGCCACCGCAGGAGTAGACCGGACTGAGGGCACGAGAGGCGCGTGCTGCGCTATCCTCTCCCTGACAGTCACATTGCTCAGTCGGCCCCAGGCACCAGCAATGGTGAGTTGCACTGCTGGGGGCATACTGTATATGGCTATGGGTGCATATCTGGCATATGTGTATCTGGCACTATGCGGGCATATCTTGCACTGTGGGGTCATATCTGGCACCGTGGGGGCATGTGTATCTGGCAATGTGGGGGCATATCTGGCATATGTGTATCTGGCACTGTGGGGTCATATCTGGCACCGTGGGGGCATGTGTATCTGGCAATGTGGGGGCATATCTGGCATATGTGTATCTGGCACTGTGGGGGCATATTTGTAACTGGCACTACACTACTGGGGGCATATGTGTATCTGGCACTGTGGGGCATATGTGTGTCTGGCACTATTGAGGGCATATGTGTATATGGCACTGCACTATTGGGGTCATACGTGTATCACACCCCCATTTTCATTGGCCATGCCCCATGTGGCATGTTACCACACCCATTTTTAGGCGCGCGCACACAGTACCACTAAGAATTTTTTTCTACTTGCACCACTGGTGACACAGTTGCTGACAGGTGTATATATATATGCATCTCCGTGTGTCTGCCTCCATTACTGTGCTGATTCTGCATTTGCCTATCCCTTCCCATCCTGCCTTTCCAAATGGCAAATGGCAATCAGAGCCATAAGTAGGGATGTGTGAACAGTGCCACCACCAAAGGCCAGGACCTGGGAGCGTCACCGTCGCTGCCTTAGTAGCACCTATACTTGGCTTGCAGGGTCCCTGGAACTGCAGCCTGGAGAGCCGTCACAGAGCCGCCCAGCACAACCTTAGGATACTTTGGTCTCCCAGCTTCTTCCTGGTCCTGGCGACCCAACATCTTGTTGTGACATCATGACGTAACATGTACGGTATGCGTGGCCAGCCCAGGGAGCAGTAATGCCCCGCTACAGCCCTGGGGAAAATTGTCTTCTGAGAGGAAATCTGCAGATATCGATAAGCATGATCAACAGTGACCACAATGTTGACATTAGAATGTGGCATGGTTCAACACCTTGACAGGCATCCTCATCTTCATCTGAAATGTCGCCATTTGAAATGTTGACATTAATGAGTATCCTGACGGTTAAGGTTAGGTCCTGCTGGACGCATTAGGCTGTGGGGGAGGGGAGTTAGACTGACGGGAGGATTAGGGACTAGGGAGAGGGTTAGCGATATTGGTAGGGATTAGGGATGGTGGGGAAAATACTCACCAAAACACCACTGCTGACATACAAGTGACTGCTGGGACCCAGAAGAAGATGCTAGAGCTGCCACCGGGACAAAGTAACACAGACTACTCAACCTCCAGGGACGGTTTGGCGACAGTTCAACATGTGTAGAAAAGATGAATATCGACATGGTCACAATTGACATGCTAAGCATTATCGACATGCTGCACGCCGACAGTTTGACTATGTCGATGACTGTCAACAAATGATACTACACCCCTTTATTTTATGGCTTGGAGATTGCATGTTCAGGGGACCTTTTTCTCTGGACAAACCATCCTGTTTTCCTGAATTCCGGAAAAGATGACGATAAGAACATGCTTTTAATGGAGCGCCTTTTGCATTAATCAGCACTCTTTACATGGGAAAACATATAAAAAAATAAAAAAAAAAACTCCCTGTGAATTAAAGTCTAGTCATACCTGAGTTTGTAAGAAACAATGCTGGTAATAGATTTCTACAAACATGAACTCATGTTAAGGAACTTTGGGGGTCATTCCGAGTTGATCGCATGTAGCATTTTTTTGCTGCTCGTACGATCAACCTGACTATGGGGGAGTGTATTTTAGCATAGCAGGGATGCGAACACTTGTGCAGCCCTCTATGCTAAAAATGTTTCTAGCAAAACAAGACTAGCCCTAGACCTACTTACCATTTGCGATGGATCCAGCGATGCAGGTCCCGGATTTGACGCCCTCAAAACGCCTGAACACGCCTGCGTTCGCTGGGCCACTCCTGGAAAATGGTCAGTTGACGCCCCAACATGCCTTCCTCCTGTCAATCTTCTTGCGGTCGCCGCTGCGACCGCTTTCCTCGTTCCCGGCATCATTGCTCAGCAATAGCCGTTGCAGGGCAACGACGCCGCGCATGCGCAGTTCCGACCCGACCGCACCACTGCAAAGAAGTGCAGCGTACGATCAGGTCGGAATGACCCCCTTCATTCTAACTGACTAAGGTGATATAAATTCATCCATTAGCATCATCAGCTAAAAAGGTTATGAAAACAAATACAGAACCATTATTTTCTTTGAACAAAGTCCTCTTTCTAACTGCTCAGTGCTGAGACAAAGTTTCATAACATATTAAAATAGGATTTTAATACCTACCGGTAAATCCTTTTCTCCTAGTCCGTAGAGGATGCTGGGGACTCCAAAAGGACCATGGGGTATAGACGGGATCCGCAGGAGACATGGGCACACTAAAAGACTTTGACTGGGTGTGAACTGGCTCCTCCCTCTATGCCCCTCCTCCAGACCTCAGTTATAGGAACTGTGGGGGTCATTCCAAGTTGTTCGCTCTGTAATTTTTTTCGCATCGCAGCGATTTTCCGCTTAGTGCGCATGCGCAATGTCCGCACTGCGACTGCACCAAGTAAATTTGCTATGCGGTTAGGAATTTTACTCACGGTTTTTTCTTCGTTCTGGTGATCGTAATGTGATTGACGGGAAGTGGGTGTTTCTGGGCGGAAACTGGCCGTTTTATGGGAGTGTGTGAAAAAACATTACCGTTTCTGGGAAAAACGCGGGAGTGACTGGAGAAACGGAGGAGTGTCTGGGCGAACGCTGGGTGTGTTTGTGACGTCAAACCAGGAACGACAAGCACTGAACTGATCGCAGATGCCGAGTAAGTCTCGAGCTACTCAGAAACTGCACAGAGATGTATTTTCGCAATTTTGCTAATCTTTCGTTCGCAATTTTGATAAGCTAAGATTCACTCCCAGAAGGCGGCGGCTTAGCGTGTGCAATGCTGCTAAAAGCAGCTTGCGAGCGAACAACTCGGAATGACCCCCTGTGCCCAGGGGAGACGGACATTTCGAGGAAAAGGATTTTTGTTAAACTAAGGGCGAGATACATACCAGCTCACACCACAAACACACCGTACAACTGGCTTAGCAGGAATACCAGATAACAGTATGAACTAACAACAGCAACAAGCTGAATATAACTGACACACAACCATCGTGTAACCGAAAACAACAAGTATCAATACAACTGCAAGTAACAGTCTGCACTGCGATGGGCGCCCAGCATCCTCTACGGACTAGGAGAAAAGGATTTACCGGTAGGTATTAAAATCCTGTTTTCTCTTACGTCCTAGAGGATGCTGGGGACTCCAAAAGGACCATGGCGTCTATACCAAAGCTCCAGACCGGGAGGTAGAGTGCGGACGACTCTGCAGCACCGATTGAGCAAACATGAGGTCCTCCTCAGCCAGGGTATGAAACTTATAGAACTTAGCAAAAGTGTTTGAACTCGACCACGTAGCTGCTCGGCAAAGTTGAAGTGCCGAGACCCCTCGGGCAGCCGCCCAAGATGAGCCCAGCTTCCTGGTAGAATGGGCCTTTACTGACTTCGGCAACGGCAACCCAGCCGAAGAATGAGCGTGCCGAATCGTATTACAAATCCAGCGTGCAGTAGTCTGCTTGGAAGCAGGATTTCCAATCTTGTTGGAAGCATACAGGACAAACAGAGCTTCCGTTTTCCTAACAAGAGCCGTTCTGGCGACATAAATTTTCAAAGCTCTTACGACATCAAGAGATTTTGGGACTGCCACAGCATCCGTAGCCACAGGTACCACAATAGGTTGATTTATGTGAAACGAAGAAACCACCTTCGGCAGAAATTGTTGACGAGTCCTCAATTCCGCTCTATCCACATGAAAAATCAAATATGGGCTCTTGTGAGACAAAGCCGCCAATTCTGACACTCGCCAAAAGCATGACCACTTTCCAAGTGAGAAACTTTAACTCAACCTTTCGCAAAGGTTCAAACCAGTGAGACATAAGAAACTGTAACACCACTTCAAGATCCTACGGTGCCATGGGTGGCACAAATGGAGGATGGATATGCAGCACTCCCTACACGAAAGTCTGAACCTCAGGAAGGGCGGCCAATTCTTTTTGAAAGAAAATAGATAAAGCCGAAATATGCACTTTGATGGAACCCAATTTCAGGCCTGCATCCACGCCTGCCTGCAAAAAATGAAGGAAACGACCCAAGTGAAATTCCTCCGCAGGAGCTGTTTTGGTTTCACACCACGACACATATTTTCTCCAAATACGGTGATAATGTTTTGCCGTGACCTCCTTTCTAGCCTTAAGGAGAGTGGGGATGACTTCCCCGGGAATACCTTTATGAGCTAGGATTTGGCGTTCAACCTCCACGCCGTCAAACGCAGCCGTGGTAAGTCTGGAAACACGCATGGCCCCTGAAGTAACAGGTCCTCTCTTAGAGGAAGCGGCCAAGGATCTTCTATGAGCAATTCCTGAAGATCCGTATACCAGGCCCTCCGTGGCCAATCTGGAACGACGAGTATTGCCTGAACCCTTGTTCATCTTATGATCCTCAGCACTCTTGGAATGAGAGGAAGCGGGGGGAACACCGACTGAAACACCCATGGAGTTACCAGGGCGTCTACTGCACTGGCTTGGGGGTCCCTTGACCTGGAACAATACCTCGGAAGCTTCTTGTTGAGGCGAGACGCCATCATGTCTATTTGAGGAATTCCCCAATGCCTTGTCACTTCTGCAAACACCTCTGGATGAAGGGCCCACTCTCCTGGATGGAGTTCGTGTCTGCTGAGAAAGTCTGCTTCCCAGTTGTCCACGCCCGGAAGGAAAACTGCTGACAGAGCGCTCACGTGCTGTTCCGCCTAGCGGAGAACTCTTGTGGCCTCCGCCATTGCCACCCTGCTCTTTGTTCCGCCGTGGCGGTTTACGTACGCCACCGCTGTTATGTTGTCCGACTGGATCAGGACAGGTAGACCTTGAAGAAGGTTCTTCGCTTGCAGAAGGCCGTTGTAAATGGCTATTAACTCCAGAACATTTATGTGGAGACAAGATTCCTGGCTTGACCATTTTCCCTGGAAACTTCTTCCTTGTGTGACTGCACCCCAGCCTCGGAGACTTGCATCTGTGGTCAGCAGGACGCAATCCTGGATTCCGAATATGCGTCCCTCTTGAAGGTGAGAACTTTGCAGCCACCACAGAAGAGAAATCCTTGTCTTGGAAGATAGACTTATTTTCCGGTGCATGTGCAGGTGAGACCCGGACCATTTGTTCAGCAGATCCCACTGAAACACCCGGGCATGAAACCTGCCAAACGGAATGGCTTCGTAAGCCGTAACCATCTTCCCTAGCACTCGAGTGCATTGATGAATGACACTCTTGCCGGTTTCAGAATCTCCTTGACCATGGTCTGGATTTCCAGAGCTTTTTCCGCCGGAAGAAACACTCTCCATAGTTCCGTGTCTAGGATCATGCCCAAGAAGGGCAGCCAAGTTGTCGGATTCAACTGAGACTTTGGCAAATTGAGAATCCAACCATGATGTTGCAGAACCGTCAGGGAGAGTTCCACACTTCTTAGCAACTGCTCTTTTGATCTCGCCTTTATCAGGAGATCGTCCAAGTATGGGATAATTGTGACACCCTGCTTGCGTAGGAGTACCATAATTTCTGCCATCACCTTGGTGAATACCCTCGGGGTCGTGGAAAGCCCAAACAGCAACGTCTGAAATTGGTAATGACAATCCTGCACCGCAAATCTTAGGAAGGCCTGATGAGGAGGATATATTGGGACGTGTAAGTAGGCATCCTTTATGTCGACTGACGCCATAAAATCCCCCCCCCTTCTAAGCTGGAGATCACAGCTCGAAGAGATTCCATCTTGAACTTGAAAGTTTTCAAGTATGGATTGAGGGATTTTAGGTTCAGAATCGGTCTGACCGAGCCGTCCGGCTTCGGCACGACAAAGAGGCTCGAATAGAACCCTTCCCCCCGTTGGGACGGGGGAACCGGGACAATGACCCTCCGTTGACACAGCTTTTGTATCGCAGCGTTTACTACTTCTCTTTCTGGAAGAGTAACTGGCAAGGCCGATTTGAAAAAGCGGCGGGGGGGGGGGGCATCTCCTGAAACTCCAGTTTGTACCCTTGGGACACTACGTCTAAGACCCAAGGATCCAGGGCCAATTGAAACCAGACCTGACTGAAGATTCGGAGACGGCCCTCCGCCGGCACGGACTCCCGCAGGGGAGCCCCAGCGTCATGCGGTGGACTTGGTAGAGGCGGGGGAGGACTTTTGTTCCTGGGCGCCAGACACAGCAGGTGCCCTCTTTCCCCTTCCTCTACCCTTTGAAGCGAGGCAGGACGAGCCCTTTCCTTTTTTGTATTTATTAGGTCGAAAGAACTGCATCTGATAATGGGGCGCCTTTTTCTGTTGTGTGGGAACATAAGGAAGAAAAGATGACTTACCCGCAGTAGCGGTAGACACCAGGTCAGCAAGGCCGTCACCAAACAAGACACTACCTTTAAAAGGGAGAGCTTCCATAGCTTCCTTGGAGTTGGCATCAGCATTCCATTGATGAATCTACAGCGCCCTCCTGGCCGAGACCGCCATGGCATTGGTCCTTGATCCCAAGAGGCCAATATCCCTCGCCGCAGCCTTTAGGTAATCTGCAGCGTCCTTGATATAACCAAGCGTCAAAAGAATGTTATCCTTATCAAGGGTATCCATATTAGAAGCTTAATTATCAGCCCACTTAGCAATAGCACTCACCCACGCCGACGCCACAGCAGGCCTGAGTAGTGCACCAGTAGTAACGAAAATGGCCTTCAATGTCGTCTCCTGCTTGCGATCCGCCGGATCCTTGAGGGCAGCCGAGTTAGGAGACGGAAGCGCCACCTTCTTGGACAGTCGGGACAGAGCCTTGTCCACGTTGGGTGACGACTCCCATTTCTCCCTGTCGTCAGAGGGGAAAGGATATGCCATATAAATTCTCTTGGGAATCTGCCACCTTTTGCCAGGCGACTCCCAAGCCTTATCACAAAGAGCGTTCAGTTCATGAGAGGGGGGAAACTTCACCTCAGGCTTTTTCCCTTTAAATAAACAAACCCTTGTATCTGGAGCCGGAGGTTCCTCAGAAATATGTAAAACATCTTTAATAGCCACAATCATGTACTGAATACTCTTAACCACTTTCGGATGTAAACTGGCCTCTTTGAAGTCGACACTGGAATCAGAGTCTGTGTCGGTATCTGTATCTGCCATCTGGGTAAATTAACATTTTTGTGACCCTGAGGGGGTCTGTACCTGAGACAAAGCGTCCTCCATGGATTTCCTCCATGTTTGTGTCTGAGAATCAGATTTATCCAGCCTCTTAGACAATAATGCCACGTTTGCATTCAATGTACTCAACATATTTACCCAATCAGCAGTCGGCTGTGCCGACAGAGTCATTCCCAAATCTGTCTCCGCGCCCCCAGTAACTTCCTTCGAGGAGGAACACTCAGCCTCAGACATGTCGACACGCAGTACCGACACACCCACACTCACACCGGCCAAAAGGAGACAGACCCAAAGGGAAGCCTGTAGAGAGAACACAGAGGGAGTATGCCAGCTCACACCCCAGTGCCCATATACTACTAAATAAATGCTGTAGTCCCGCTTAAATTTGAAATTTTTTATACTGGCGGGGGGTGCCCGGGCACCGAATATGCCTCTTTTGCCAGTTAAAAGACCCTCAGTAACTTGCTGCCCAGGGAGCTTCCCCCAGCGCCCTGCACCCTGTGAGTGCCGTTGGTGTGTGGGAGCATGGAGCACAGCGCGACCGCTGCGCTGTACCTCCGTTACTGAAGTCTTCTGCCGTCACTGAAGTCTTCTGTTCTTCTAATACTCACCCGGCTTCTTACTTCTGGCTTCTGTGAGGGGGGTGACGGCACGGCTCCGGGAACAAGCAGCTAGGCGCACCAAGTAATCGAACCCTCTGGAGCTAATGGTGTCCAGTAGCCTAAGAAGCAGAGCCCTTAAATCAGAAGAAGTAGGTCTGACTTCTCTCCCCTCAGTCCCACGATGCAGGGAGCCTGTAGCCAGCAGGTCTCCCTGAAAATAAAAAAGTCTAACATAAAGTCTTTCCAGAGAAACTCAGTAGAGCTCCCCTAGTGTGTGTCCAGTCTCTCATGGGCACAGAATCTAACTGAGGTCTGGAGGAGGGGCATAGAGGGAGGAGCCAGTTCACACCCAGTCAAAGTCTTTTAGTGTGCCCATGTCTCCTGCGGATCCCGTCTATACCCCATGGTCCTTTTGGAGTCCCCAGCATCCTCTAGGACGTAAGAGAAATCATGTTATACCACACAAAAATCTTTTTTCTAATAAAACAAATTAAATTATCTGCCCTAAATATTATCTCATTGAGCTAAAAGCTAGATACACTTTAGTGTAGTTTTATTTCTTAGTAGTTCTAGTTATAAGTATACCTACAGTATAACCCACCATTTTCTATATACTACCTAATAGAATTTATATAGCACTGACATGCCCTGAGGCTCTTGTCACCTTCAGTGGGTCAGCCATAGTGGCTCCTCTGTCTACAAACCTACCAATGTCATCGTATTCTAACAAAGTATCAATGAAAACTCTATGCGTCTCTGAAACCCGTTGTCATCGGCTTTGTGATGAGAGAGGGTACCGATTGTAGACAGATAGCAAACTATGGCCGGCCCACCGAATATGGCAAACTCTTCAAGGGCAAGTAAGTACTGTATTCATTCTGCTTGAACATTTATATAGAAATCTCTTACAGATAGAATAGGTATTATATCAATCAACTTCTATATCGCAGTTATCAGGAACATGCTATTAAATGATAGGTACGATGCAATGGCCAATGTATACACTTTTTAGAAGGTTTGATACATTTCACTCTTAGTTTGCCAATGTAACACCTATCCTATCTCTAAGAATATATTGGTTGCTTTCGGCTGTTCAATACTGGTATTATTACCAGCATTGTTGATGGATACTTGTGATACCCACCGAATGGGAATCACACTTGTATTAAAATAGGGTCTTAGATGTACTGCCCCATGCTCAAACTTCTAAGCAGCCCCAACAACTAGTCAACAGGTCAGGAGCAGGTCACATGACCAGTGTCAGGTGATATGGTGTGAGACAGTTACAAGTGGGTGACCAACTGTCAGAGGGAGCTGTGAGGTGATGGTGCTGAAGGAAGGGGCTGCGCTGTCTGTGTGTCCTGGCAGTGTTGACAGGCTACTTTACCATCCAGTGAAGCCTTGGACAGTAAAGTAAAGTTATTATTTGCTTCTCTCTATAAAACCTCTGTGGGCCTCTGGTGACAGTGAGGGAAGGAGCAGTGCAGGGCCGGCGAAGCAGTCATGTTCTGGTGATGACATTCTGGAGGAGCAGTCCACTCCAGATTGCAAGCCGCGTGCGAAGCCCTCACAACAGCCCCAGCATAGAGAGAGACTGAGAGAGGCGGTCCATGAGGTGGCGTTGGACTCGCATATAAGGTGCAAGCGACAAATTACAGCTGTAAGCAACTGGAGAGGTATACTGAGCACACCATTGACACAGTCCCACTGTACCTCCGTGTAGGAGCACTATTAATCCAGCTAAATCACCTTTAACTTGTATCAATAAGTGCACTTATTACAGAGACTTAAATTAGAACAGCTAGTACAAACACTGCAGTGTATAAAAATAATACGGTGCACCCATGTCATGTCACAGCACAGGGACAGCGGCAGCCGTCAGTCTTCATAGGGAGATTATCGTAAACGCTTAGTTTACCGCCATCTGCATTTCTGCCAATAATCATAATTTCTGCAGGAACTCACTATAACAGCAATTATTCAATCAGTTTACTGTGTCTTAATAACTTGGATAATTAAGCTATCACTTACGGCCAATAAAAACAGGAGTCTAACATTAAATAATCTCTTCGTAAATGGCAGAATTAACAAGAGAGAATATTCCTATGCCACAAAAGGATTACAAATAGTTCTTACAACAGTGTAACTATTATCTGCAGATAAGAAAGGAAGGACTTCAAGCATTAATAAGTAATAATGTTAACAAGAGTCCTCATGTATCACATGAAATATTCTATCTGACACTAGGAAAGTGTACCCAAATGTACTGTATTGCACAGACAGACTTGAGGACAATTGTATAAACTGCAGAAAACAGTATAGTATTTGTGCAAAATTGAAGTCCATTTTCTGAAGTGATACTATTGCATATATTCACAAAGTTCTACAAATGTTTATATTCATGGTTACAGATGCTCAGTATGATCTAATGAGTTAAATTTGGGTACCTGCTTATCGATAGTAGAAAGGAGTCAGTACGACTAGGAGCAGTTTTATAAAAGAGTGTATTAGCTTTTGAGTGAAATACATTGTCACTATTGGAAACTGATGTATTGCATTGTAAACTGTTTTTGTGAACTAATGTTTTGCTCAATTTGCACAAAAGTTCATTATCATAATTGGTGTTCTAATAAATTGACACTTAGAGGCAAATAAATAAAAAGAAATAGTTTATTCTGTCACAGTCATCATTCTCACCTCTCTGCAAAGAATTGGACACAGGGAAGTCCTAAGAAAGGAACAAGGTAACATCAATAATACGTACCTGGGTGTCACAATTGGCGTCGCACGAACAGGATACGAACACAACATGTCATCTGATGAACAAGCTACAGGGGCGTCAAATACTCATTCAACAATGGCCAGCATAAATCCAATTACATTTCCCTATTACTTTGGGGCCCAATGGCTTCCAACATATAATGGAGATGTCGAAGGTTCGGAAGGGAACACCTTAACAAACTTTAAAAACAAAATGAAATCAATGTTCCGCTTATACCCACTGAGTAAACAACAGCAAGTGGAGATCCTGATAGGGCAACTGAAAGGCACAGCTCTGAGAGAGGTGACTTCCTGGCCAGCTGAAGAAAGACAAACTGTAGGCCTCATCCTGAACCGATTAGCTACCACATTTGACAAGAGAAATTTGTCTCAACTTAAGTTGGTCTTTTACTCAAGAAAGCAGCAGAAAGGAGAAACACTGCGTGACTTTGCACTCAGTTTACATGAGTCACTTCGAGCACTACAGGCCATTGATCCAGCAGAAATTCGACCAACAGATGAAATATTGATTAATCAGTTTATAGAGGGTTCCCATGGTGAGATAGTGAAGGCGTATTTACGCCTCCTTCAGCTACAGTTACCAACTAGTTCATTTTTATGTTTCAAAGAAGCTGCCATTAAAGTGGTAGGTACATTACAGAGGCAAGAAATGTCCTGTCCTGATATGTTGGGGTACAAAGAGAAGAAATACCCTCCAGAGAGCACAATGCAGGAAATCATAGATCTGCACACACAGGAAGAAGCTGCTGTACAGGGTGCTCAAACGTCAAGGACTGATCTATTAAGTATGATAGGGGTTCAAGTCGCTGAACTAACCCATGGAATAACTGAAATGTCACAACAATTGTTGTATTTCATGCAGCAACAAGAAAAGTGTAGAGGAGAGACAAACTGGAGCATTGATGAAGGACAGCCCAGTGATGTAAAGCTTCATCCTGTTGTCCAGAATGATATTGAAGTTGTTGCAATGCCGGCTAGAGATTCAGAGTCTGAAGTTAGTGAAAGAAAAGTTATGGGGAAAGTTGTTTGGTTTAATGTGCAATATGGCTATGGCTTTATAAATCGGCATGACACCAAGGAAAAATTATTTGTACATTATACTGCCATAAAGAAGAACAACCCCAATAAGTATTTCCGAAGCCTGGATAGAGGAGAAACAGTTGAGTTTGATGTTGTGAATGGAGAAAAAGGTCTGCAGGCAGCTAATGTAACTGGTCCTGGTGGTGTTCCAGTGCAAGGCAGCAAACATGCAGCAAATCACCAGCATTATTGGCACTATTCACATCGCAAAGGTCCTCTCCGTGACTATCAGCAAAACCATCAATACAGTAAAGTTGGAGAGGAGCGTGAAGAAGCAGAAAATGTGTCAGAAAATGCAAATCAACCACAGCCTGATTGGATGAGTCACTACCCACAATACTGTCCAAGGAGACCATATGGACGCAGACAACAATCTCCTGATGTTCAAAGTCAGAGTGAATTATTGCAAAGAACAGCTGATCATGATTTTGAAGAACAAAGAAAATGGATACATCAAAACCTGCAAAACGTTATCAGACCACAATTTCCTCAAGAGCCACTATATCAGGGTAGACCCAGAATGGATGACACCCATTCAATTGCGGTCCGCCAATGTCAATCAAGGGTGTGTGCTACAGATTGTCCGGAAGATACTGAAAGAGTTACCGACTCAGCCATAGCAGAGAGGTTGGGGTTCCCTGAACATAATTGCCTGGATTCTGTCATGCAAAGGTTGAATTCTACTCTTCCAGAGGAATCATATAATGTAGTGAAAGAGCCCTCGATTTCTGTTCCTTCAGAGCATAAATTCACAAACAATGAATATACTGACCTGAGCTCCAGTGAGATAGCATTAATTATGCAGTAGGTTTTGAGAAAATCAGTAAGGAGGAACATACAGTAGGTGCTCCATTTATTCAGCATAGATATTAGTCTGAGAATAGATGTTTAGAAAAGGTATTGTTCTTATAAATATCAGATGTACGTATGTTCTTACCTCATGTTCAAAAGTTGAATAGCTAAATTGTTTTCCTTGTACAAAAATGTGAGATTGTTCTTTATTGGACTTTAAATATTGCCTGTTGCGTGAGGACACGCAAAATTCAAGTGGGGTTGTATGTGATACCCACCGAATGGGAATCACACTTGTATTAAAATAGGGTCTTAGATGTACTGCCCCATGCTCAAACTTCTAAGCAGCCCCAACAACTAGTCAACAGGTCAGGAGCAGGTCACATGACCAGTGTCAGGTGATATGGTGTGAGACAGTTACAAGTGGGTGACCAACTGTCAGAGGGAGCTGTGAGGTGATGGTGCTGAAGGAAGGGGCTGCGCTGTCTGTGTGTCCTGGCAGTGTTGACAGGCTACTTTACCATCCAGTGAAGCCTTGGACAGTAAAGTAAAGTTATTATTTGCTTCTCTCTATAAAACCTCTGTGGGCCTCTGGTGACAGTGAGGGAAGGAGCAGTGCAGGGCCGGCGAAGCAGTCATGTTCTGGTGATGACATTCTGGAGGAGCAGTCCACTCCAGATTGCAAGCCGCGTGCGAAGCCCTCACAACAGCCCCAGCATAGAGAGAGACTGAGAGAGGCGGTCCATGAGGTGGCGTTGGACTCGCATATAAGGTGCAAGCGACAAATTACAGCTGTAAGCAACTGGAGAGGTATACTGAGCACACCATTGACACAGTCCCACTGTACCTCCGTGTAGGAGCACTATTAATCCAGCTAAATCACCTTTAACTTGTATCAATAAGTGCACTTATTACAGAGACTTAAATTAGAACAGCTAGTACAAACACTGCAGTGTATAAAAATAATACGGTGCACCCATGTCATGTCACAGCACAGGGACAGCGGCAGCCGTCAGTCTTCATAGGGAGATTATCGTAAACGCTTAGTTTACCGCCATCTGCATTTCTGCCAATAATCATAATTTCTGCAGGAACTCACTATAACAGCAATTATTCAATCAGTTTACTGTGTCTTAATAACTTGGATAATTAAGCTATCACTTACGGCCAATAAAAACAGGAGTCTAACATTAAATAATCTCTTCGTAAATGGCAGAATTAACAAGAGAGAATATTCCTATGCCACAAAAGGATTACAAATAGTTCTTACAACAGTGTAACTATTATCTGCAGATAAGAAAGGAAGGACTTCAAGCATTAATAAGTAATAATGTTAACAAGAGTCCTCATGTATCACATGAAATATTCTATCTGACACTAGGAAAGTGTACCCAAATGTACTGTATTGCACAGACAGACTTGAGGACAATTGTATAAACTGCAGAAAACAGTATAGTATTTGTGCAAAATTGAAGTCCATTTTCTGAAGTGATACTATTGCATATATTCACAAAGTTCTACAAATGTTTATATTCATGGTTACAGATGCTCAGTATGATCTAATGAGTTAAATTTGGGTACCTGCTTATCGATAGTAGAAAGGAGTCAGTACGACTAGGAGCAGTTTTATAAAAGAGTGTATTAGCTTTTGAGTGAAATACATTGTCACTATTGGAAACTGATGTATTGCATTGTAAACTGTTTTTGTGAACTAATGTTTTGCTCAATTTGCACAAAAGTTCATTATCATAATTGGTGTTCTAATAAATTGACACTTAGAGGCAAATAAATAAAAAGAAATAGTTTATTCTGTCACAGTCATCATTCTCACCTCTCTGCAAAGAATTGGACACAGGGAAGTCCTAAGAAAGGAACAAGGTAACATCAATAATACGTACCTGGGTGTCACATACTTTCCATGCTACACATGCTTGATACTAATAGGAATTGACAGTATGGTTGCAATGTTTGTTTGAATGATTGAAAGTATCTTTTTCCTGTATTAAGTATCTGATTAGCAACATTGTATCTCCCCGTCCTGCTCTCAGTTAGCACAGCCTATATTTAAACAGGCTACACATTTTTCAAATAATGTTTTCAGCTGTGTAAGGTGGAATATTAACATACGATACCAGTGTTGATTTATGTACAGTATATTATACCAACCATACTCCACCACTTTTTTCAATACCAGGGTATTGGGGTGCTAGTAGTTCTCTCATTGGCTGCGCTGGCCATGTGCCATCAGCCAAAAGCTGAAACGAAGTTACACACCATACATACCTTGCAGGGGCGGAACTACTGGCGGGGCAGGCAGTGCATTGCACTGGGGCCCCGCCGCACTCAAGGGCCCACAGCCGCCGGCCGGCATTACATGAATGAGTCACAATGACCTATTGTATGTCATGCCGCAGCCGCACACCAGCGCTCCCGTGACCCGCCCGTCATCCGCACACGAAGGAGGGAGGAGGGTCCGTCCCTCCCTCCCTCATATACAAACAGGTCACAGTCTCTCAGTGAAGGAGAGAGCCGCAGCAGCGCTTTGTTACTGGTGGAGGCGCTGCTGCTGCTGCTGCTGCTCCTCTGCTTCACTATAGGCTGTCTCTGAGAACAGCCTATAGGGAAGCAGAGGGGCAGCAGCAGCAGCGCCTCCACCAGTAACACAGCGCTGCTGCGGCTCCCTCCTTCACCTCCCTCCTCCTTCTTCTCTACTGCCCGGGAAGCTGCACCGAGGAGCCTGAGCCAACAGAGAGGGTAAGTATAATTCTTCTTTCTTTCTTTCTTTCTTTCTTTCTTTCTTTCTTTCTTTCTTTCTTTCTTTCTTTCTTTCTTTCTTTCTCTTTCTTTTTTTATTTGTTGGGACTGCCTGCCGCAATGTGTAAAAAGGGGGGACTGCCTGCCGCTATGTATAAAAATGGGGAATCTGCCTGCCGCTATGTATAAAAATGGGGAATCTGCCTGCCGCAATGTAAAAATGGGGAATCTGCCTGCCGCAATGTAAAAATGGGGAATCTGCCTGCCGCAATGTGTAAAAATGGGGAATCTGCCTGCCGCAATGTAAAAATGGGGAATCTGCCTGCCGCAATGTGTAAAAATGGGGAATCTGCCTGCCGCTATGTATAAAAATGGGGAATCTGCCTGCCGCTATGTATAAAAATGGGGAATCTGCCTGCCGCAATGTAAAAATGGGGAATCTGCCTGCCGCAATGTAAAAATGGGGAATCTGCCTGCCGCAATGTAAAAATGGGGAATCTGCCTGCCGCAATGTGTAAAAATGGGGAATCTGCCTGCCGCAATGTAAAAATGGGGAATCTGCCTGCCGCAATGTGTAAAAATGGGGAATCTGCCTGCCGCAATGTGTAAAAATGGGGAATCTGCCTGCCGCAATGTGTAAAAATGGGGAATCTGCCTGCCGCTATGTATAAAAATGGGGAATCTGCCTGCCGCTATGTATAAAAATGGGGAATCTGCCTGCCGCAATGTAAAAATGGGGAATCTGCCTGCCGCAATGTAAAAATGGGGAATCTGCCTGCCGCAATGTGTAAAAATGGGGAATCTGCCTGCCGCAATGTAAAAATGGGGAATCTGCCTGCCGCAATGTGTAAAAATGGGGAATCTGCCTGCCGCTATGTATAAAAATGGGGAATCTGCCTGCCGCTATGTATAAAAATGGGGAATCTGCCTGCCGCTATGTGTAAAAAGGTAGAATCTGCCTGCCGTAATGTGTCAAAAGGGCACGCTATCTGCCGTTATGTGTAAAAGTGTATGGTGTCTGCCGTAATGTGTAAAATGGGGACGCTGTCTGCCGTAATGTGTAAAATGGGGACGCTGTCTGCCGTAATGTGTAAAAAGTGCACGCTGTCTGCCGCTATGTGTAACGAGGGCACGCTGTCTGCCGCTATGTGTAACGAGGGCACGCTGTCTGCCATTGTGTAAAAAGTGTATGCTGTCTGCCGCTATGTGTAACGAGGGCACGCTGTCTGCCGTTATGTGTAAAAAGTGCACGCTGTCTGCCGTTATGTGTAAAAAGGGGAATCTGTTCGCTGTAAGGAGTAAAAGGGTCTCTACCTGGTGTAGTGGTGCTACTGTGCGGCGTAATTTGAAGAATGGAGACTACTGTGCACCGTTTTATGAATTGGTATTATTTTGTGGACACACCCCTTCCCCACGAAGCCACGCCACTATGTATTATTGCGCGCGCCTACGGCACGCACTGCCCATGGGGTGGACTTGGATGGGATGGGGGGGGGGGCCCAAAGCATTTTGTTGCACCTGGGCCCACCGCTTGCTTGTTCCGCCACTGATACCTTGGTACTATCTTTTCTTTCCATTGGCTGGTATCAGTAGGGATCTCTCACCCCGTATTCAATGCAACAGCAAATACGGAGCAGCAGAACCCAGAAAATACCTAAAAGCCTTGCCTGTCTCTCTTACACGGACAACTAACAACTGACACAAATTATCAATTTTGGCTGAGGCCTAATTATAATTATTTGAACCTGTGTACATTATGTTGTGTTTCATGTCTGTATGTTTTGTGTGTCCATATTTCGCCTTTTAGTATGCTTTTGGAGCTAAACTTACTTCAATTTTATACTGTAATAAAGAATAAAAGCTAAGTTTTATTATATTCCCATGTCCATTGTATCCAGGGTGTAATTCTGTAACAGAAAAGAGTGCCCCAATCTTGGAGAGTCTTATGCCGTGTTCGGGCGGTATTTTTCAGTAACTGATCTTTTCTCTCAGGGAGCACCACCAGCCTTTCCAGGAGTTTATACGTCTTGTTTTTTCTGGATCTGAATTTGGTTATACCTACTTTGTGATATTGTCTGTATGCATAAAAATCTGTGCAGCCAGTACACTCTCTATTTCCTATTGGCTTATTTGTGTCTAATCATCTTGAATACACTTTTCATGCATTGTTATACACTTCTATTCTATTCATTCATTTGAACAGTATCCTAATTAACACATTTAAAACCCATGTAAAAATGCTTAAAAGCATATTCGCATTATTTTGCCTTTTTGTTTTCAACTCATAGTGCCGGATTTAATGAAGTCCAAGTTGGTCAGAGGTGCAGATTCCTGACCGAACTTGGACATTTTGTTAAAGTGACAATCATTTACAAGGCATGGTTTTCCCTTGTACCTGGCTGCTACTTTAAAAAAAGAAAACATCTGAGTTCGACCGGGAACCCGCACCTCCTGCCAACTCGGACTTCATTGCATCCAGCCTATAGTTCCATTAATATGTTAATATGTTAGTTCCTGTAATATGCAGCAGTAATTAAAAGCAAAAAAAACCAAAAACAACATCCTGTAATTAAATTTCAGTGTAATTATCTTTCTTAAAGTCTGTTAAAGCCCCCATAAATGTAAATGTTAATAAAAAAAATAAAAAAATTGCCAATTCATTTCTATTTTCTCATTTAGGAGCATATTCAGTATTCTAATAGTTAAGTTTTTTTAACTAATTCTTCATTGCTCCAGTGTGGAGACAGCTGACCCAAAGCTGTCCCCGCAAATATTTTTACTGCCAAGTCTGACTCATACTGCACATGTGTGACAGTGGGTACATGCATGCACGATCTGCAGCGGAAGGGGCCGTGCAGTGGCGGAGGGATCTGAACAGATCCCTCTTTGCAACCGGTACTTCTTCCAATAGGTAAAGAGTGGGGTGCTGAAATAAATGTTATGTGAAGACAGTGAATGTTCCCACAGTAAAGCTCTGAAAATATTTTATTTTTAGTGCTTGATGTATTTAAGTCTTCATACTAATGTATGGGGACAGTGGGCCAGATTGGGAGTGAAAGGTAAGAAAAAGATATCCATGATATCTCCTGCGTTACCTTTTTAATGAATGGCACTGATAATTTATACATAAGTAGGAGAAAATTTTAATTTTCGCCTGCTTTTGTATACATTAAGTGATGATGAATAGACCTTTAAAAATAATATAAAATTTTTGAATTTAGAAGAGATTTTATAAACGCTTCTGAGATGTTTGATGAACTGTATACTGTTGTGATCAAGTTGTGGAACATTCCAAAAGTGAGGTGTAAAATACAGAAACAAAACTACTTCACAAATCATTAAAAAGATACAAGTAAAATGGAACATATTTCTAGACGCCAAGACATTTTATAGTTATACTAGCACAATGATTCTTGGCGCACCGAAAAAATCGTAGGGGGAGGTACTGTAATAACTGCAGATAAAAAAGCTTCTTCAGGAATTTCATCAAACAACAGGTTAAATCCATTGGATGGTGGGGCAGCAGATTAATTCATATACCTATTTTTTTTTGTAGTAGAGATTAATTAAATCAGTTAAATATCTTATGTGAATCAATTTCCAGTGAAACAATCTACAAGTTCTACTTTTGTTCCACCACTCCCCAGAATGACATTACGCGCTGTGGTTGTTTGTGGAACCTACAGTTTATGAAAGAGGTGGAATGTTTTGTGCATGCGCGGGTGGAAGCATTTAGCAGGAGTGAACAAAATGCGAGAGATCTTGAAACTGTCATTCATCTCTATTTCATTTTAGTAACACAAACATCTAAAGAGACTAAAATAGACAGACGTGTTCAGTGTTCCAGGGAGGAGCTTAAACTGATTGTACCTGGAGGGACTATAGACAGACCTGTGTACACCTTGAAAAAAGTGAGTGCAGTCCCACTGAAATGTAGCTGATGCAATTGTTATGATGATGTACCCCACCTCCCGGCTGTCGGGATGCCAGCAATGGCATTGTAATCCTATGCAGGATGATGGTGCTGGCATTCTGAACAGTGTCGGGATTCTGGCGTCGGTATTTCCACAGCTGGGTTCCCAACTGCCGGGATCCTGAGCGGATCCCCTTATTTCAGTTTGCATGCCACATAATGTTACTCATGTAGGCAGCTATGGTAGTAGCTGTGCTATACTAGGGGACACCAATTATTGGGATACTGTAGCTGTTCCAAGCTGGATGTAACTTTACCTTTTCAATCTTACCAGATCCATTTGACACCAGTAATGGTAACAATGGCACCATATTATACAGCTAAACAGGCACAATTGCTAGCACTATACAGTGGATATAGGATCCCATTCTGCTGGAAGACACATGCAGGCTATCAGTAACTGGAGCTTAGAAAGTAGACCTTAAAGTAGGAGCAAGATGAGGATAACATTGATTGACATATGGTGGAGGATCAAAGAGAAAACAATTGCAGATGTCCCAGGTGGATGAAGACCTCATCAAATGATTTAGAAGCTGAGAAAGGACGAGTACAGTTCTATAGAAGACAGAGGGAAATTCCTATGTATCCACAAAAATGTCCCACACTTCTGCAAATGAACAATCCTAAGGACGCGGGTGTCCTGTCTGTTTTCTCTCTCACCCTCTCATGTCACAGACACTGCATTCACTGTATTCATAGTTACGGTATTTCATAGGACTACTGTCAAAGAGGATCCTATTTGGCACTATTTATTACATGCTGTGTGACCTCATTTTTAACATCTACAGTATTTTGCTACATTACATGTGCATGTGTAATACACTCGTGTGCCAGAATAACTGAGACAGAAGCTTCCATTCCTAGTACATGTCACCACACTCCCACATTAAATGGCATTTTCCGCAATTGAAGTGCTATATCTAGGCAGATATCTCCGCAATTCTTTGACAGATAATTAGCAGGAAAGATGGTGGCATATCACAATTTAAGCATCTTTGAACGGCTTGAAAGTGCCAGAGAGATGGGTCACTCCATCTCTGACATCAACACAAAATTTTAATTTTCACTTGCAACAATTTAAAGAGTGTGCCGTGACTACACAACATCAGGAAAGATCTCCAGCTTGTGACACTGCCAATGAAAAACTCTGGATGATTGTGCACAGCGTTGACTTGCACAACCATCATGTGATGTTGCTCTATGGCAGTGGTTCCTAACCTCGGTCCTCAAGTACCCCCAACAGTTCATGTTTTCCAGGTCTCCTCACAGGATTGCAAGTGAAATAATTTGCTTCACCTGCGGGTCTTTTAAAATGTGTTAGTGAGTAATGAATACACCTGTTCAACTGCTAGGTGACCTGGAAAACATGAACTGTTGGGGGTACTTGAGGACCGTGGTTGGAAACCACTGCTCTATGGGGTAAAGGAGCTGATGACCCATTCTGGTCCCATTGTTGACCGTACGGCACAAGTGTTTGCACATCTCCTGTGCTGATGAAAACCCTTATTGGAGCAAGATGACTGGAAACATGTAGCCTGGTCCAATGAGTCATGGTTCAAACTATTTTGGGCAAATGTACGAAAACCCCACAAGGTGATGTGCCACTTATGCCAACAAGGGACAGTACAGGACAGCTGTGGCTTTGTTATGGTGTGGAGTGTGTCAGCTGGCATGGTTCATGACCCATGATACATCTGAAGACATCACAGATCGGCACATGCTATGTAAGCATCCTTGCAGATCATTTGCACCTGTTCACATCAAGTATTCACTTGGATGGGAACGGGCTCTTTCAGCATGACAATGTACCACCACACAGGTTTGTATCCACCAGATTATGGCTTAAGGAGCATCCCAATAGAACACATATTGGATGCTGTTCAACATGCCATCAATGGCAGGGTTCCACCACTGGTGAATATTAGGGAATTGTGGACAATTATTCAGGAGGCATGGTATGCACTATCTACACGGTAGTCCAGAGAGCTTGTGGAGTCCAGGTGTCTCAGTTTTTCTGGCAGGAGTGTACTTTGACCAAGTACGAAGCTTTGGTTTAAAATTGCAGTGAGAGTGTCATGTCTTTTACGTATGAGAAATGTGGATTGTCCCACATTCCCTCCTGATGCCTATATTATAATTTATAAATCAGGCGGTATTTCCAGCAATCCTTATTGATTGTTCTAAAATATGGGAAGTTTTAGTGGCAACTGCCACATACATGTTGTACGGGCAGAGGAATTTCATTTTCTTTGGTGTACAGGTCACAGATAATCCTTATCCCTTTCAATATAAAAACTGTGATAATGAAGTATCATTTCCTTTCTATGAACACAACAAATCAGCCATGTGCACTTGGTGAGACAAATGAGCTAGATGCTACAATAGCTTGCTTAACCCATACATGACTATAGATTGACTGACATTGAAAAATAGCAGTTATATTAGTATGACAGTGTTTATGAAGTCTAAAGCCTTGGCTACTGGGCCACCAATTGGATAGCCCAAGATAACTTATTATAACTTCAGAAATAACGTTTTCTTTCCATACTTGTGATTGTTCTACTACATACAGTAGATAGATCCTGTCATTTTTGCTGTTAGCCACTATTTCAATGAAATGTATTAGACAACATTGGATAAAGTGTTCTGCAAGATGTACTTTTCAGTAGAGATGAGTGACTCGGTTTTGGCTTGGATCTTCCCGTTACGTTTGGCTCCAAGAAAGAAGCAGCAATTTCCGATAGGAAGCTCAGCCATGATTCCATCAATCAACTTATGTCATTTGTATTTTCAGGCCAGTTCATACTTGCTTACTTTTGAAAAGCATTTCAGGCAGACTGTGAAAGCCGCACCCAGGGTGCAGTTTTGAAGAGGACGTGTACTGCTCCATCTGAGAGACGCATTATTAAATAGACTTAAGGGCCCCTTACAACTACTGCGACATGTCCAGCTGACATGTCACAGGCGATCGCTGCGATCACTCCAGCAGCCTCCCGGGCGGCAGGATCGCCCAAGATACATTGTATGCTGTCCTTTTGCATACGATGTATCTTGGGCGATCCTGGGCGATCCCAGCCATGCATCCAGGTTGGACCTGATTGAGCAGCACATTCAATCTGGAGGATCCGATACGATGCTCACGGGGCCGCGCATCGGATCGGATACACAGCCAAAATGCCCGATTTCACCCAATATATCGGCCCGAATGCCCGAATTGGGCTGAAATTGGGCATAATCGTTCTAGTGTATGGGGCCCTTTACAACCAAATGTAAATGAGTCCAAAGCAGTTACATAGTTTGACATATACACACACACACACACACACACACACACACACACACACACACATGTACATGTATTCCCCTCCCTGTAAATGGCCGACAGACTGCGCATGCACAAGAGTCCCTGTGTGTGTTTATTCATACATTCCAATGGTCTAATTGCATATTGCAATGTGATTTTGGCACTAATATCACGCCCAGATAGCACTGCAAATGCAATTATTGATAAATGAACCCAGAGCCATAAATTGGCTCAAATGCACCCTGTGTAGCTCCACCCACTGAACGCACAGCATCATGATGTCACACCTGTGAAGTCATGATGTTGAGCACAGGAGGTGGAGCAGCAGATCAGTTAAGTGCAGCACTAAATGGGGTGTCCTCAGGACACTCCATTTGGCTGAACAGTCTGGAGGGTGCTAGTTTGGGGCAGCGAAAGTGCCACCAACAGAGCCCTTGTGCACACCCCATGTTGCACACCCCTAGTTATGGCCCTGCATGGTCCCCCCAAAAACAGTGACAAAGATAAAGAGGGCAGAACTGTTCCTGAATTTGGCCACGCCCATATCCTAAATTTTATCACAAAAACATGTGGCCACATACCTATACAGGTGCCTCTAACAATAATACATTGGGCTATTGAAGGACCTCCTCCCTTAGCAGCAGCAGATCTGGCTCTAGATCCCACTTGATGCAAGCCTTGAAGTATAGCTTTAAGATTTCCACTAGGCCTTACCCCCTCTCCTGGAACCGGGGAAGTTTTATTGCCGCCGGCTTCCAGACACAGCTGGGAGCACTTGTTGTCACCAGAGGCTCCTGATTCATCTTTAAAACTATGCCCTAATTTCCCTGCATGTCCCACCGTATGACAACATGGGGAAGTGAAGAGAAAATAGCGTACAGCCACGCCTCCTCAGCTCACCTCCACCAATGGGAGGGTGGTGAGGGTACAGGGCGCTGCCGCAGGTCTAAGCACTACACAATGATCAAAATATCTTGCTAGTGCTGACTGAAACAGTCGGGCATTTCAGAATGCCCGACTAACGGATCAGCACTGATTGGTAATGGCAATACACAGTACAATGATCTGGCAGATCAGCTGATATCTGGTGGATCTGCCAGATAATTGTAGCGTGTATTCCTAGCCTTAGAATTAAAAAGAAACGACATGAGTTTCACATCCACTTTGAGTTATTTACTAACACTGCTTAAAGTTGCAAATCCCATAGCAAGTCAAACATCTGCTTCAATTGTACAGTTTGCATTAGATAGATATTTGATATCTGCTGCAGAACCCTTATAATAAATGGGAATGCACCAAAAAAATTGTGACAAGCATTCAAAAGCGTACATTTTTCAGAACCCAATATAAAATCCTTTATGAAAACCTCAAGCAAACATTGAAAGATAGGACAATATATAATAAAAGTTGCTCACTCCCTGGGTAAATAAACACAGGAAAATGTGGAGAAATTGAGGGCAAAATATGCCAGAAGTAGATTAAACCACAATGCTGAGGGCTGGCCTTCATGTCAATCAAAATTGGGTAGCCAATAAGGTTTTTTTAGAGGAATGGTAAAACATCTCCCTCACGGGATGGGAAGTCAAGCTTAGTAGGAGGAGCTGTATACCCATTATTCTGGCTGTTTTTCAGCACTTGGGCGGTAAACCATTGCAGCTCACGTCTAATGGGCCCTACTCATTAGACGATGTGCCGCCGAGGTGCCCGACGGCCGAAACGGCCGACGAGCGACCCGGCGGCGGGGGGGGCAGTGACGGGGGGAGTGAAGTTTCTTCACTCCCCCCGTCACGCGGCTGCATTGAAGTGCAGGCAAATATGGACGAGATCGTCCATATTGGCCTGCATGCACAGCCGACGGGAGACCAGCGATGAACGAGCGCGGGGCTGCGCATCGTTCATCGCTGGAGTCTCCACACTGAAAGATATGAACGAGTTCTCGTTCATTTATGAACGAGATCGTTCATATCTTACAGAAAATCGGCCAGTGTGTAGGGCCTATTAGTTTGGTTGGGTGTTTGCTGTGTCCTTTCTTTGCCACCATACATTTTTTATTTATATATAGCATCTTTAATTAAAATATTTATGCAAGTAAATGTTGTTCTTTTTTATGTTATTTTTAACATAAGTTATTATTACTTTATTTTGTGTGTAGTATGTGGTTGACACGGGGGTGTAGGGGGATGGGGGGAGTTACCCTTCAGCCGCTTGGGAGTTTAAATGCTCAATACACTGATTTATAAATAGGCATAATAAGTGGGTGATATTTTATTTAAGGACAGTACTTACACTGGTTTTGAGTACATTTAAAGTATTAAATTTAATTTTTTCAGTAGTGACACAATATACTGTAATCCCAAAACAGTCTGAATTTAGCTTGGAGAAACCAGACTAATAGATATCAATGTGTGTGGACTCAAGAGTGTTGACATCCAACCGTATTGAATAGTTCCTTTTACAGAAAATAATGCAGACATTAATTTCACCTGTCAGCAATCCAGAGATATCAGTCAACATATGTATTACATGACTCATTTATTGAAAGGCTTGTATAGCAAATATTTTGGGTCTCGCGGCGATTATAACATGTAACAAAAAGTTGTCCATAGCATTTACACGCTCTATGTCCTTTAAGAGATTTCTGGTACAGGCCGGTGACCCATAAGTTTATATTGGTAGAGCGGTTTAACAAATCAAACTGTCCCATACAAACATACTGCAGCAAACCAGATGTACGATGGATCTCTGAGGAATATATACAGCTCCAGTTGTTCTCATATTGTAAATTCCTAGAGACAGGAATGTTCTGCTCTCAGATACTGTCTAGTTAATCAGCATAAATTAGATTATTTGATCCACAAATGAAAAATGGATAACTAAATAGTAAAATTAAAAATAAATCTGGCAACAGAGCCTGAATAATTTTTTATTCAAAACAGTATGGTAAAGCTGAATGTAACAAAAGGAAAAGTTGATTTTTATAATGTTTTGTAATTATAATAATATACAGGAGGCGCAAGGTATGGTGTTTGCAAACATAATACATAAATGGCATTTGCAAAATTATAAAGGTCACAAAGTTTATCGAAAACTGATAAATGGGAGAGAATACTGGAGAGAAAAAAGGAAGAGGGGAGGGGATACAATATATCACAATAAATCAGCACTTGGACCACAACAAGAAGAGCAAGTGGGGTGGTTTATATGACATTCTGCAATAGGTAGCACCTATCCTTGTGTATCAATGCCTATTTCCCTATAGGCTGTAAGCATGCGAACAGGACCTTCCAACCTCTATGACTGTTTGATATTACCCATTTTTGTGCTATAATTGTTGTTTGCAATTGTAAAGTGTAACAAAATATGTTGCTCTATTTAAGAAAACTGTTAATAAATAATAAATAATGTGGGACAGGGTGTCTTTGTGCACTTCAGATCTGTCAGCATAGGTCTGCTGACGGTGGGTAACTGGCGATGACTTACTATGGGAATAGATTCAACAGTAAAAAGAGTTTGTATTATTTCTACTATTGGCCCCCTCCTTTCTGATTTGTGACTTCTGTCTGGATCATCGGCCCTTTGTGCTCCTCCTATCGAGAGTCATCTATTTCTTTGACAAGCTGTCCATGTTTTACTAAGCGGATGTAGCTATTTCTTTTTTTTATAAACATAAAAAGTTGCATATTTCTATTTTTAAACCTTTACACAGTAGATACAGTCATTCTAAAATAAATAGTAGAGCGCATTAATTAAGCCATACCCAAACGTTACGATTCTCACCAGGGGTTAAAGTGGGGGGGAACGAGGTGGAACTGAGTTCCACCACCTGTAATGGTAGGGGGAACTAGTTCCACCTCCTCCATTGCCCTGCACAGTAATTCCAACAGAAAAGCCCACACCATCATCTGCGTCAATCGATGATACAGACGGCACTAGTGTTGCTGATGAGCTGCAGCCACCTACTCCTTCCTCAGGTCCTGGTGCCTCCATGGTCTTCCTCCATGAGTTCCACCACCTCACCAGGACCACTTTAAGCCCTGATTCTCACAGAACAAACTACCTATAAAAGTGAACATAATTATTCAGCATAGCCTAATAGGTGAGACGTCCGATCACAACTAAATGGAACAGGGTTTTGCAAATCAATGTTGTGAAGATCTGGACAGGTCTGGGAAATGACCTATGTTGTTGCAATATTTTATTTCTAATTTGCAATGGTGGTACAGTACAGTAGGCATGTGTAAGGAAAACGTGCGCTACAAGTCACAGCTATTTTTTATTGCTGTTAAATTACGCCATAGTTGCCTACACTCCCTCATTCTGCAGGAGACTCCCTGAAATAGTAGCAATCTCCCTGACTCCCTGAATAGTCCCTCAATCTCCCTGATTGCACCTTACCCCCATTATGTAGCTGTTACATTCATACATTCAAATTGGAGCATCAGTGCCATTTCCCTGCATTAGTTATGACTACATGCATTTTAAATAAGGTTTCTTGTGGCCACTTACAGTATATGGAGCCTCTTGTAAAACACAATACACAAATAAATCCTGTAACATATCAGTGTCTTTTCTTCAACAAGTAGATCTTACTA
Source organism: Pseudophryne corroboree (assembly GCF_028390025.1). Lineage (NCBI taxonomy): Eukaryota > Metazoa > Chordata > Amphibia > Anura > Myobatrachidae > Pseudophryne > Pseudophryne corroboree. The sequence goes on along the minus strand of NC_086448.1, from coordinate 135,191,777 downwards.
ACTTTGGGGCTCATTTACATTTGGATATAAGTCATTTTTATGACACGTCTCTCAGAGGTAAGTAGCAGTACACGCCCGCGCTGATAGGTGTTACTTTCACATCTCCCTGAAATGCTTTTTCAAAAGTAGGCAAGTATGAGTTACGCGTGATAACTCCTGTCTCCTGAGATTCTCTGGACAATTGATGCTTTTTGCCAATGAACATCTGTAAACAATAAAATAATTAATTTATTAGTATGAATGAATCAGGGCTGTAACTAGGTGTGTGCGAACGGTGCCTTGCCCACAGCGCATGTGCAGTGAGGACACACCACTCACAATCCACCGAATGGGTGCCGGTGTGTGTGCCTGCACTGTAGATTGCAGGCAGTGCAGGGCACACTGTACACCCGTGTGCTTCGCCCCCGCTCCCTTCTCTCCTGTAACAGAGAGTCCAGGTAGCGCTACTGTTCCTTGCCTGGCCGCAGGCAGAGGTAGGGCATCCCCACACCCACTACTCCTCTGCCGCCAGTCACCGCGGGAGAGCATCCCCACACCCCCTACTCCTCTGCCGCCAGTCACCGCGGGAGGGCATCCCCACACCCCCTACTCCTCTGCCGCCAGTCACCGCAGGTGGGCATCCCCACACCCCCTGCTCCTCTGCCGCCAGTCACCGCAGGAGGGCATCCCCACACCCCCTGCTCCTCTGCCGCCAGTCACCGCAGGAGAGCATCCCCACACCCCCTACTCCTCTGCCGCCAGTCACCGCAGGAGGGCATCCCCACACCCCCTGCTCCTCTGCCGCCAGTCACCGCAGGAGAGCATCCCCACACCCCCTACTCCTCTGCCGCCAGTCACCGCAGGAGAGCATCCCCACACCCCCTACTCCTCTGCCGCCAGTCACCGCAGGAGAGCATCCCCACACCCCCTACTCCTCTGCCGACAGTTACGGCTCGGCCGCCACTGCAGCAGCACCTGGAGCCGCCGTCCGAGCAGCCGCTGTCCCTGGTACTGGAGCCAGGCTGCTAGCCCTGCACAGAGCCTGAGTGATCTGAGGGACTATCCAATTAAGAATTTAAAAAATAATAAAGAAATGAGAAAAAAAAGATACTAAACAACATTTTAAGCAAATACATAGATATTAGATATACGTATTAGATAGATACTGAAGAGTGTTAGCTCATTACATCATTAGATACATTAAGGAACTTGTACCACCTCTGTAACAATTACAATAAACGCTTTTGAAATTTATATATTAATATCAAAATGTGTTAAGCACTATTGAGGGAACCAACATTATCTCCACTACCTTAAAGGAATCCAGAGGGACTAAAGGAAAGGGCAGTCATTTTTGGGGACTCTGCTGCATGGATGTTTCCTTGCCCTCCCTACACACTGGCCGATTGCCAGCCGAGGTGCCAGCCGATGCCCGACGGATGACCCGGCGGTGGTGGGGGATGACGGAGAGGAGTGAGGTTTCTTCACTCCCCCCGTCAGCCAGCCCTATAGCCCTGCATGCTAATATGGACGAGATTGTCCATATTGGCCTGCATGCATAAACGAGCCGGCACCAACGAAGAACGAGCGCAAGGCCGGGCATTGTTCATCGTTGGTGCATTCATTAATGAACGAGATCGTTCATATCTTTCAGTGTAATCGACCAGTGTGTAGGGTCCATTACTGTATGCCTATTATCCATTTTCTTTCTTGAGGGGTATATGTATAAGAGTACCTGCAGGGGTATTTTTTATGCAAGAGCATTTTCCATATTGAGATACAGCAATATAGATGGCCTTTTAATTTTGGAAATCTAGAAGTCTGTATCATATGCTTTATGGCCAAGTGGTCTTAAAGTAAGGTGTATAAAATTCAACTGGATTCTTCTGAATTTTACCATCTGCCATGTATAAAGAAGGTAGCAGAACCTCTTATTCATTTTTCTTTCTATTAAAGTCACCAGAGTGGATTTTTTTTTTAATTTATGACCTAAGGGGTCTATGTACCAACTTCCTCCCTCCCTCCCTGCTTTATGTGCCAGCCTCCCTTCTCTCCTGCATCCTCCCTCCATGCTTCATGTGCCAGCCTCCCTTCTCTCCTGCATCCTCCCTCCCTGCTTTATGTGCCAGCCTCCCCTCTCTCCTGCATCCTCCCCTGGCCTCCCTCCCTGCTTTATGTGCCAGCCTTCCTTCTCTCCTGCATCCTCCCTCCCTGCTTTTATGTGCCAGCTTCCCTTCTCTCCTGCATCCTCCCTCCCTGCTTTATGTGCTAGCCTCCCCTCTCTCCTGCATCCTCCCCTGGCCTCCCTCCCTGCTTTATGTGCCAGCCTCCCTTCTCTCCTGCATCCTCCCTCCCTGCTTTATGTGCTAGCCTCCCTTCTCTCCTGCATCCTCCCTCCCTGCTTTATGTGCTAGCCTCCCCTCTCTCCTGCATCCTCCCTCCCTGCTTTATGTGCTAGCCTCCCTTCTCTACTGCATCCTCCCTCCCTGCTTTATGTGCTAGCCTCCCCTCTCTCCTGCATCCTCCCTCCCTGCTTTATGTGCCAGCCTCCCCTCTCTCCTGCATCCTCCCTCCCTGCTTTATGTGCTAGCCTCCCCTCTCTCCTGCATCCTCCCTCCCTGCTTTATGTGCTAGCCTCCCCTCTCTCCTGCATCCTCCCCTGGCCTCCCTCCCTGCTTTATGTGCCAGCCTCCCTTCTCTGCATCCTCCCCTTGCCTCCCTCCTCCACTCACTGCATGCTGCTGTCTTTGGTACCTGGATAAGAATAGAGTGTGGGGCGGGCATGTGAAGCACGGACACTGTCTGCATCACCTGCTGGAGCGAGAAGACTGTCTCTGCTGCCAGGGCCACCACCGGTCCTCTGCGGCCTCCCTCCCTGCTTTATGTGCCAGCCTCCCCTCTCTCCTGCATCCTCCCTCCCTGCTTTATGTGCCAGCCTCCCCTCTCTCCTGCATCCTCCCCTGGCTTCCCTCCCTGCTTTATGTGCCAGCCTCCCTTCTCTCCTGCATCCTCCCTCCCTGCTTTATGTGCTAGCCTCCCCTCTCTCCTGCATCCTCCCTCCCTGCTTTATGTGCTAGCCTCCCCTCTCTCCTGCATCCTCCCTCCCTGCTTTATGTGCTAGCCTCCCTTCTCTACTGCATCCTCCCTCCCTGCTTTATGTGCTAGCCTCCCCTCTCTCCTGCATCCTCCCCTGGCCTCCCTCCCTGCTTTATGTGCTAGCCTCCCCTCTCTCCTGCATCCTCCCTCCCTGCTTTATGTGCTAGCCTCCCCTCTCTCCTGCATCCTCCCTCCCTGCTTTATGTGCTAGCCTCCCCTCTCTCCTGCATCCTCCCTCCCTGCTTTATGTGCTAGCCTCCCCTCTCTCCTGCATCCTCCCTCCCTGCTTTATGTGCTAGCCTCCCCTCTCTCCTGCATCCTCCCCTGGCTTCCCTCCCTGCTTTATGTGCCAGCCTCCCTTCTCTCCTGCATCCTCCCTCCCTGCTTTATGTGCTAGCCTCCCCTCTCTCCTGCATCCTCCCTCCCTGCTTTATGTGCCAGCCTCCCGTCTCTCCTGCATCCTCCCTCCCTGCTTTATGTGCTAGCCTCCCCTCTCTCCTGCATCCTCCCTCCCTGCTTTATGTGCTAGCCTCCCCTCTCTCCTGCATCCTCCCTCCCTGCTTTATGTGCCAGCCTCCCCTCTCTCCTGCATCCTCCCTCCCTGCTTTATGTGCTAGCCTCCCCTCTCTCCTGCATCCTCCCTCCCTGCTTTATGTGCTAGCCTCCCCTCTCTCCTGCATCCTCCCTCCCTGCTTTATGTGCCAGTCTCCCCTCTCTCCTGCATCCTCCCTCCCTGCTTTATGTGCCAGCCTCCCCTCTCTCCTGCATCCTCCCCGGCCTCCCTCCCTGCTTTATGTGCTAGCCTCCCCTCTCTCCTGCATCCTCCCTCCCTGCTTTATGTGCTAGCCTCCCTTCTCTACTGCATCCTCCCTCCCTGCTTTATGTGCTAGCCTCCCCTCTCTCCTGCATCCTCCCTCCCTGCTTTGTGTGCTAGCCTCCCCTCTCTCCTGCATCCTCCCTCCCTGCTTTATGTGCTAGCCTCCCCTCTCTCCTGCATCCTCCCTCCCTGCTTTATGTGCTAGCCTCCCCTCTCTCCTGCATCCTCCCTCCCTGCTTTATGTGCTAGCCTCCCCTCTCTCCTGCATCCACCCTCCCTGCTTTATGTGCTAGCCTCCCCTCTCTCCTGCATCCTCCCTCCCTGCTTTATGTGCTAGCCTCCCTTCTATACTGCATCCTCCCTCCCTGCTTTATGTGCTAGCCTCCCCTCTCTCCTGCATCCTCCCCTGGCCTCCCTCCCTGCTTTATGTGCCAGCCTCCCTTCTCTGCATCCTCCCCTTGCCTCCCTCCTCCACTCACTGCATGCTGCTGTCTTTGGTACCTGGATGAGAATAGAGTGTGGGGCGGGCATGTGAAGCACGGACACTGTCTGCATCACCTGCTGGAGCGAGAAGACTGTCTCTGCTGCCAGGGCCACCACCGGTCCTCTGCGGCCTCCCTCCCTGCTTTATGTGCCAGCCTCCCCTCTCTCCTGCATCCTCCCTCCCTGCTTTATGTGCCAGCCTCCCCTCTCTCCTGCATCCTCCCCTGGCTTCCCTCCCTGCTTTATGTGCCAGCCTCCCTTCTCTCCTGCATCCTCCCTCCCTGCTTTATGTGCTAGCCTCCCCTCTCTCCTGCATCCTCCCTCCCTGCTTTATGTGCTAGCCTCCCCTCTCTCCTGCATCCTCCCTCCCTGCTTTATGTGCTAGCCTCCCTTCTATACTGCATCCTCCCTCCCTGCTTTATGTGCTAGCCTCCGCTCTCTCCTGCATCCTCCCCTGGCCTCCCTCCCTGCTTTATGTGCCAGCCTCCCTTCTCTGCATCCTCCCCTTGCCTCCCTCCTCCACTCACTGCATGCTGCTGTCTTTGGTACCTGGATGAGAATAGAGTGTGGGGCGGGCATGTTAAGCACGGAGACTGTCTGCATCACCTGCTGGAGCGAGAAGACTGTCTCTGCTGCCAGGGCCACCACCGGTCCTCTGCGGCCTCCCTCCCTGCTTTATGTGCCAGCCTCCCCTCTCTCCTTCATCCTCCCTCCCTGCTTTATGTGCTAGCCTTCCCTCTCTCCTGCATCCTCCCTCTCTGCTCTATGTGCCAGCCTCCCCTCTCTCCTGCATCCTCCCTCCCTGCTTTATGTGCTAGCCTCCCCTCTCTCCTGCATCCTCCCTCCCTGCTTTATGTGCTAGCCTCCACTCTCTCCTGCATCCTCCCTCCCTGCTTTATGTGCCAGCCTCCCGTCTCTCCTGCATCCTCCCTCCCTGCTTTATGTGCTAGCCTCCCCTCTCTCCTGCATCCTCCCTCCCTGCTTTATGTGCTAGCCTCCCCTCTCTCCTGCATCCTCCCTCCCTGCTTTATGTGCTAGCCTCCCCTCTCTCCTGCATCCTCCCTCCCTGCTTTATGTGCCAGCCTCCCCTCTCTCCTGCATCCTCCCTCCCTGCTTTATGTGCTAGCCTCCCCTCTCTCCTGCATCCTCCCTCCCTGCTTTATGTGCTAGCCTCCCCTCTCTCCTGCATCCTCCCTCCCTGCTTTATGTGCCAGCCTCCCCTCTCTACTGCATCCTCCCTCCCTGCTTTATGTGCCAGCCTCCCCTCTCTCCTGCATCCTCCCCTGGCCTCCCTCCCTGCTTTATGTGCTAGCCTCCCCTCTCTCCTGCATCCTCCCTCCCTGTTTTATGTGATAGCCTCCCTTCTCTACTGCATCCTCCCTCCCTGCTTTATGTGCTAGCCTCCCCTCTCTCCTGCATCCTCCCTCCGTGCTTTATGTGCTAGCCTCCCCTCTCTCCTGCATCCTCCCTCCTGGCTTTATGTGCTAGCCTACCCTCTCTCCTGCATCCTCCCTCTCTGCTTTATGTGCTAGCCTCCCCTCTCTCCTGCATCCTCCCTCCCTGCTTTATGTGCTAGCCTCCCCTCTCTCCTGCATACTCCCTCCCTGCTTTATGTGCTAGCCTCCCTTCTATACTGCATCCTCCCTTCCTGCTTTATGTGCTAGCCTCCCCTCTCTCTTGCATCCTCCCCTGGCCTCCCTCCCTGCTTTATGTGCCAGCCTCCCTTCTCTGCATCCTCCCCTTGCCTCCCTCCTCCACTCACTGCATGCTGCTGTCTTTGGTACCTGGATGAGAATAGAGTGTGGGGCGGGCATGTTAAGCACGGAGACTGTCTGCATCACCTGCTGGAGCGAGAAGATTGTCTCTGCTGCCAGGGCCACCACCGGTCCTCTGCGGCCTCCCTCCCTGCTTTATGTGCCAGCCTCCCCTCTCTCCTGCATCCTCCCTCCCTGCTTTATGTGCTAGCCTCCCCTCTCTCCTGCATCCTCCCTCCCTGCTTTATGTGCCAGCCTCCCCGCTCTCCTGCATCCTCCCTCCCTGCTTTATGTGCTAGCCTCCCCTCTCTCCTGCATCCTCCCCTGGCCTCCCTCCCTGCTTTATGTGCTAGCCTCCCCTCTCTCCTGCATCCTCCTCTGGCTTCCCTCCCTGATTTATGTGCCAGCCTCCCTTCTCTCCTGCATCCTCCCACCCTGCTTTATGTGCCAGCCTCCCCTCTCTCCTGCATCCTCCCTCCCTGCTTTATGTGCTAGCCTCCCCTCTCTCCTGCATCCTCCCCTGGCTTCCCTTCCTGCTTTATGTGCCAGCCTCCCTTCTCTCCTGCATCCTCCCTCCCTGCTTTATGTGCTAGCCTCCCCTCTCTCCTGCATCCTCCCTCCCTGCTTTATGTGCTAGCCTCCCCTCTCTCCTGCATCCTCCCCTGGCCTCCCTCCCTGCTTTATGTGCCAGCCTCCCTTCTCTCCTGCATCCTCACTCCCTGCTTTATGTGCTAGCCTCCCCTCTCTCCTGCATCCTCCCTCCCTGCTTTATGTGCCAGCCTCCCTTCTCTCCTGCATCCTCCGTCCCTGTTTTATGTGCTAGCCTCCCCTCTCTCCTGCATCCTCCCTCCCTGCTTTATGTGCTAGCCTCCCTTCTCTACTGCATCCTCCCTCCCTGCTTTATGTGCTAGCCTCCCCTCTCTCCTGCATCCTCCCTCCCTGCTTTATGTGCTAGCCTCCCTTCTCTCCTGCATCCTCCCTCCCTGCTTTATGTGCTAGCCTCCCTTCTCTCCTGCATCCTCCCTCCCTGCTTTATGTGCTAGCCTCCCTTCTCTACTGCATCCTCCCTCCCTGCTTTATGTGCTAGCCTCCCTTCTCTCCTGCATCCTCCCTCCCTGCTTTATGTGCCAGCCTCCCCTCTCTCCTGCATCCTCCCTCCCTGCTTTATGTGTTAGCCCCCTACTCTCCTGCATCCTCCCCTGGCCTCCCTCCCTGCTTTATGTGCTAGCCTCCCTTCTCTCCTGCATCCTCCCTCCCTGCTTTATGTGCTAGCCTCCCTTCTCTCCTGCATCCTCCCTCCCTGCTTTATGTGTTAGCCCCCTTCTCTCCTGCATCCTCCCCTGGCCTCCCTCCCTGCTTTATGTGCTAGCCTCCCTTCTCTCCTGCATCCTCCCTCCCTGCTTTATGTGCTAGCCTCCCTTCTCTCCTGCATCCTCCCTCCCTGCTTTATGTGTTAGCCCCCTTCTCTCCTGCATCCTCCCCTGGCCTCCCTCCCTGCTTTATGTGCTAGCCTCCCTTCTCTCCTGCATCCTCCCTCCCTGCTTTATGTGCTAGCCTCCCTTCTCTCCTGCATCCTCCCTCCCTGCTTTATGTGCTAGCCTCCCCTCTCTCCTGCATCCTCCCCTGGCCTCCCTCCCTGCTTTATGTGCTAGCCTCCCTTCTCTCCTGCATCCTCCCTCCCTGCTTTATGTGCTAGCCTCCCCTCTCTCCTGCATCCTCCCTCCCTGCTTTATGTGCTAGCCTCCCTTCTCTCCTGCATCCTCCCTCCCTGCTTTATGTGCTAGCCTCCCCTCTCTCCTGCATCCTCCCCTGGCCTCCCTCCCTGCTTTATGTGCCAGCCTCCCTTCTCTCCTGCATCCTCCGTCCCTGCTTTATGTGCTAGCCTCCCCTCTCTCCTGCATCCTCCCTCCCTGCTTTATGTGCTAGCCTCCCTTCTCTACTGCATCCTCCCTCCCTGCTTTATGTGCTAGCCTCCCCTCTCTCCTGCATCCTCCCTCCCTGCTTTATGTGCTAGCCTCCCTTCTCTCCTGCATCCTCCCTCCCTGCTTTATGTGCTAGCCTCCCTTCTCTCCTGCATCCTCCCTCCCTGCTTTATGTGCTAGCCTCCCTTCTCTACTGCATCCTCCCTCCCTGCTTTATGTGCTAGCCTCCCCTCTCTCCTGCATCCTCCCTCCCTGCTTTATGTGCCAGCCTCCCCTCTCTCCTGCATCCTCCCTCCCTGCTTTATGTGTTAGCCCCCTACTCTCCTGCATCCTCCCCTGGCCTCCCTCCCTGCTTTATGTGCTAGCCTCCCTTCTCTCCTGCATCCTCCCTCCCTGCTTTATGTGCTAGCCTCCCTTCTCTCCTGCATCCTCCCTCCCTGCTTTATGTGTTAGCCCCCTTCTCTCCTGCATCCTCCCCTGGCCTCCCTCCCTGCTTTATGTGCTAGCCTCCCTTCTCTCCTGCATCCTCCCTCCCTGCTTTATGTGCTAGCCTCCCTTCTCTCCTGCATCCTCCCTCCCTGCTTTATGTGCTAGCCTCCCCTCTCTCCTGCATCCTCCCCTGGCCTCCCTCCCTGCTTTATGTGCTAGCCTCCCTTCTCTCCTGCATCCTCCCTCCCTGCTTTATGTGCTAGCCTCCCTTCTCTCCTGCATCCTCCCTCCCTGCTTTATGTGCTAGCCTCCCTTCTCTCCTGCATCCTCCCTCCCTGCTTTATGTGCTAGCCTCCCCTCTCTCCTGCATCCTCCCCTGGCCTCCCTCCCTGCTTTATGTGCTAGCCTCCCTTCTCTACTGCATCCTCCCTCCCTGCTTTATGTGCCAGCCTCCCCTCTCTCCTGCATCCTCCCTCCCTGCTTTATGTGCCAGCCTCCCCTCTCTCCTGCATCCTCCCTCCCTGCTTTATGTGCTAGCCTCCCTTCTATACTGCATCCTCCCTCCCTGCTTTATGTGCCAGCCTCCCCTCTCTCCTGCATCCTCCCTCCCTGCTTTATGTGCTAGCCTCCCTTCTCTCCTGCATCCTCCCTCCCTGCTTTATGTGCTAGCCTCCCCTCTCTCCTGCATCCTCCCCTAGCCTCCCTCCCTGCTTTATGTGCTAGCCTCCCCTCTCTCCTGCATCCTCCCTCCCTGCTTTATGTGCCAGCCTCCCCTCTCTCCTGCATCCTCCCTCCCTGCTTTATGTGCTAGCCTCCCCAGTACCTGGGCCCCTCTGAGCTCTCGGTGGCCCTGATTGAGATGCTATTTTAATAGGTTCTTCTATCCAACAGTAAAGCGCAAAACAATACACTTAATAATAAACTCCCTACAAAATCAGCATTTACACTAATTTTGGTATAAAGAAACATTACATTTGTAGAATAATGTAAAATGATACAGCTACTTTATTAAAAACTACAGTATTATCTGCTGTCAAATTCCATATGCTTGCTTTTTTTTCTGCATTGTATTTAATAACCTGCGTCTGGCCGCAGAGATTGTTCATAAAAGGTTTCTTGCACAAAAACGTACACTTCTGTTTTTCTAACAAATCCTTCAGAACATATCTTCCATTTTTCGTCAGATATGCAGCTTTATAGATAAATGGGCGTATTAAGTAATTGTTATTCTAAACTGTCAGAATTTCGGTCTCATTTAGGAGAATAATAGGCTAAATTATTTCCACATGCAGAACTTCAAAATCTTTACAAAATGATAACTGTGCATATTTCTGTTCAAAGATGAGCTTAAAAATCATGTGGAAAATGACAGAATTATTATTGTGATTATAAAGATCTGGGTTTTTTTACAGACAGTGAATCATTTCATACACCTGGCTAATGTATATACAATCCACATCTTATTTCTTATAGTATGGAAACCAAGAAACGTATTTGAAACAAAATCTATAGATTACAATAGTGACACATTTATTTTCAGGCAACAAGTTACTGACCGCATATTTTAGCTGCTATGTAACTTTTACCTTTAACCCATAAACTTCTTGATCAATTCAAAAGTTCAGTTATGAGAATTTACATGCTGCGCAGAGAGCAAATCCAAGACACATTATAAACTATAAGGGCTCCTTCTTTTGGAGTGGAAAAGAAAACAATTTAAGGAATACGACTGTTATACAATTGAACGCTGAATTAATCAATATGTCAAAGTAAAAAAAATGCTTTGTAAGTTCTGTACTTGTCATCCTCATGTGATGGATTTTGCAGTAGGATGAAAGTAATTTCCAAGACATAGTATAGGGGAGTTAGAGAAACACCTTTCACAAACTTTATTTTGGTGGGACATGAACTAAAAAAAACCCACCAACAGTGTTGATACAGATAGAGGGATAAATGTATGAAGCAGTGATAAAAGTGGAGAAGTGAGCCAGTGGAGAAGTTGCCCATGGCAACCAATCAGCTGCTCTGTATAATTTTATAGTATGCAAATTATAAATGTTACTTCAATGCTGATTGGTTGCCATGGGCAACTTCTTCACTGGTTCACTTCTCCACTCTTATCACTGCTTCATACATTTACCCCACAGTCAGCTGTTGATAAGCCATGTCTTTATATTATCCAGGGCAAATAAAAGCACTAATGGATATCCTTTGCTATATAAGCATATAAGCATCCTCACTCATGTCACCTGTACTGGTAGTTTACAGAGGAAATTAGGATAAAGTTACACCCCTGGCTCTGGAGGTATGTACTGTATGTAGCAGCTGATTGGACAGGAGCAAATGCCACAGGTGAAAGATTTCTTATAGCCAATGGAAGGTTAGCGCTAGCAGTGTCGGGGTGTAGTATCTAATGGGCTCTAATTTTAACCACTGATCACCACAAGGTGGTATAGACTTCGCCAACAACAGCAATTATGGCTCTCTAACTACCCCCCCCCCCCCATGGGTGTGGTATGACATGTTGACATGAGAATGTCAACATGGGCAAAATGTCGACACTGACCATGTAGACATTTATCATGTAGACACTGATGAAATGTTGACATGTTCAAATTGTTCTTGACAGCTGCAGGGTTTGGAGGTAATGGGACGGTTACTTCCTGATCAAGTATTATTGTCCTATCCCTAACCCTCCCTCTTGTGCAAGCATTCCCAATCACGGTCCTCAAAGCACACTAAAACCTCTTTTCCACTACTGAGCACGGGTCGCAGCAGGGAGCCTGACACGGGTGCTACCCGGCTGCGGCCCATGCTCAGCCCCCTTTCCCACGGCGCTCACCAACCTGGCATATTGCCGCGTTGGTGACGCTGCTAGTGACGCAGCAGGGGCGGCGCTGGGAGATCACATGATCTCCCAGCGCCGCCCTTCCATACAGTGTAAACGGGAGCCATGTCGATGCTTCCGTTTACACTACAACCCTACCCGGATCATTCCTGTGTCCTACCCAGGTAGTTACCCGGGTAGGATTCACGGGTCACTTGATCCGGGTTTTTGCGGTGGGACCCTTTTCCACTAGCAAAAAACCCGGGTAAATACGCGCCCCGTGCATTTACCCGTGTTTTCTGAGCTAGTGGAAAAGGGGTATAACAGTGCAGGTTTTAGTGATATTCAGGCTGCAGCATCGATGGTTAAATCAAAATAACCGAGCTACAGTACTAAATAAATCACCTGTGCTGAAGCCTGGATAACACTAAAACCTGCACTGTTAGTGTGCCTCGAGGACCGTGGTTGGGAATGCCTGCTCTAGTGCCTAACCCTAACCACCCCAGGCTGACCCAAAACTCCTACCTGCAGACGAACCCAATCCCTCCCTCCCGCAGCCTAACGCTAACTTTCCCCACAGCCTGAACCTAACCCCCCCCCCCCCTCCCCCACAGACTTACCCTAACAATTCTGCCGGAGGCCTTACCCTAACCTTCTCCTGCATCCTAACCCCAACCCTCTCGCCCACAGCCTAACTCTAATGTCGACATTTCTCGACGGCCCTGATTGAGATGCTGTTTTAAAATCCAACAGTAAAGAGAGACAACAATACACTAAAAAAAACAAAAAAAACAAACCCCCTACAAAATCAGTGTTGAATTAATTTTAGTATAAATAAACTTTACATTTGTAGTATAATTTAAAATGAGACAGATACTTTACTATACTACAGTATTATCTGCTGTCAAATTCCATATTCTTCTTCTTTTTTGCGTTGTATTTAAGTAACCTGCGTCTGGCCGCAGAGATTGTTTGTAAAAGGTTTCTTGCACGAAAACGCACACTTCTGCCTCTCAACAGCGTCACCCACTTCCTGTCATCATTTGCCTGTCACCCACTACCTCTCCCCAGCATCACCCACTGCCTCTCCCTAGTGTCATCCACTGCCTGACACCCACTACCTCTCCCCAGCATCACCCACTGCCTCTCCCTAGTGTCATCCACTGCCTGTCACCCACTATCTCTCCCCAGCATTACCCTCTGCCTCTTCCCAGTGTCATCCACTGCCTGCCACCCAGTACCTTTCCCTAGCGTTACCCACTGCATCTCCTCAGCGTCATCCACTGCCTGTCACTCACTGCCTCTCCCCAGCGTCATCCACTGCCTGTCACTCACTGCCTCTCCCCAGCGTCACCTACTCCCTGTCACTCACTACCTCTTCCCAGCGTCACCTACTCCCTGACACTTACTGCCTATCACCAGCGTCACCTACTCCCTGTCACTCACTGCCTCTCCCCAGCGTCACCTACTCCCTGTCACTTACTGCCTCTCCCCAGCGTCACCTACTCCCTGTCACTCACTACCTCTCCCCAGCGTCACCTACTCCCTGTCACTCACTGCCTCTCCCCAGCATCACCTACTCCCTGTCACTTACTGACTCTCCCCAGCGTCACCTACTCCCTGTCATACACTGCCTCTCCTCAGCATCACCTACTGCCTGTCACTCACTGCCACTTCCCAGTGCCACCCTTTTTTCATAAAGGAAAAATGAAGGGAGAGGGAAAGGAATGATATACTTCTGCACAAGTTTTATTTTTGATGGATCCCCAATTATTTATAGCGTCACTAAATAGGAAATGGGGGTGCTGCCTAAGACAATAATACTGAAGAGCAAAAAACGAAAGAACAAGATTGTCTTTTTTGTTGGCGCACTTAGAAAAAAAAAGAGTATTAGGATATCAATGTGGTTGGCATTTTTTAAAACTTAACTTTTATTCCTTATTTTCTAAAATATCCTGTTTTGTGAAATACTGTATGTTTACATTTCACAAAACAGGATATTTTAGAAAAGAAGGAATAAAAGTTAAGTTTTAAAAAATGCCAACCACATTGATATCCTAATACTCTTTTTTTTTCTAAGTGCGCCAACAAAAAAGACAATCTTGTTCTTTCGTTTTTTGCCCAGTGTCACCCTGCCTGTCACCGACGGCCTCTCCCCCCCTCCCATGTGTAGAGGGCGCAATTTTATAGTTCGCAGGAGGGCGCCACCAAACACCCCAGCACCATTCCTCATGGGGCACATTCAGTAGGAGAATTAAGCAGGAGAACCGCATCTGCAGATGAGCAGGGAGGAGTAGGGCGGAGTGAAGGTGTGTTTCTAGAAAAGTGCGGAGTAGATGTCCCATGTGGAATTAAAAAATGATGTACAATAATGCTATAATGTTATCTAAATTCTCTGAGGAACCAGACAAAGGGTCATCCATTATTTATATTATGGTAATTTAATAGAGGATGATCTATAGATGTACTGTATGTGCTTTTACATAAATATAAAATGTGCATAATCTTTGAAGCACATAAGTCTAGTTCCTAATCAGCGACAGAAAGCAATCTACAGCTCAGAGCCTATAAATAATGGCTACACAAACATTAGCCAAGGTGTGAAGTGTTTCCAGTATAATGTAGCAGGAAAGGTTGGAGCTTTCAACATCTCTAATTTACATCAGGATGAACAATTTTAGCATAAATGTAAGGAAATTATAAATTATTTAAAACATAAATATGCTTCCGACTAAATGTGACTTAGATGTTGGTTTATACATTTTTAATGTTGTGCAAATAATTTATATATTTTCTTTCTCTTGTTACCATGCAAGAATATTCACATTTTTATTTTAATTTTACTTTTTATTTTTTTGTTAACTTGGTTTTATAACTGTCTATTTGAAACTGTTCATGCAAAAAGAATTAGAAAATGTAGGGATATTTTAAACAGTAATACTGCCATTAGGGACATTGGGGCAGATTTATTAACCTGGAGACTGCATAAGGAAGTGATAAACCAGTGATATGTGCAAGGTGATAAATGCACCATCCAATCAGCTCCAATATGCAAATCGACAGTTAAGAGCTGACTGGCTGGTGCGTTTATCACCTTTAACTTTTCACTGGTTTATCACTTCCTTATGCCTCCTCCAGGTTAATACATCTGCCTCATTGGGGGTTATTCAGAGTTGTTAACAAGTCAAAAAAGCACTCTAAAGGGCAAAACCATGTTGCACTGCAGGTGGGGCAGATGTAACATGTGCAGAGAGAGTTAGATTTGGGTGGGGTGTGTTCAAACTGAAATCTAAATTGCAGTTTAAAAATAAAGCAGCCAGTATTTCATACCTCCCAACTGTCCCGAATACAGTGGGACAGACCTGCTAAGTGGACACTGTCCCGCAGTACCTCCTGCGGGCCGTAGTGTCACGGAGACAGAGATGGAGCAGCAGCAGTCGGGAAGCAGGAGCGGGGCAGGTGAGTATTTTTTTTTGTTTTGTTTTCTTTTGTGTTTGCGGCGCTACCAGGGGGCACAATTACTCTGGGCACAGCTATAGTGGGGCACAACTACTTCGGGCACAGCTACAGGGGGCACATCTACTGGGGGCAAATCTACAGGAGGCACAACTACTCCGGGCACATCTACAGGGGGCACATCTACTGGGTGCAAATCTACAGGAGGCACAACTACTCCGGGCACATCGACAGGGGGCACATCTACTGGGGGCAAGGTCTACTACCGGCCCTGGTGGCCATGCTCCCAATTCAGTACAGGGGAGGGGCGCGCCTAAACATACCTTGCTCCAGGCACCATGACACCTTGCTACACCTCTGGGTGCAGCGGCAGCTAGGGCTCGGGGTTATGTCGTGGAGGACAGTCAGTACCAGCCAGTGGTCTTGTCATTATGCTTCATTTTTTATTTTTTTATTTCTCTGTGGTGTATTATATTTACATGTGTTAGGAGAAATTAGATTAAGTCATGTGATTTTACTGAGAAATAGTAGAATAGTGCTAGACACGTCCATCCGGCGGTGCACACCCTAATAAAATATGCTGTGCACGCCTATATTTGCAACTAAACTCTATGTAACAAACAAATAAAAATAAAAAAACCCACACACTTGTAGAGAAATAATGACCAAGATTTTTCAACATTTACTCTCTGCTGTACACCTTGTGAACTCTGGGGCTGTTACAAGGATTTATCAAACTTAGATATTCTTGCAAATCTCCAATATTCTTTGATCTGTGCACGCGCAGGAGCCGCATTGCGCATATGCAGATCTGGTCCTGCGATGTCTGTTGCAGTGCTCCGAAAGACACAGTATGATTGACATGCTGATGGCTTTTGGGCGCGGTGACTTGGAGGCTGGACTGTTAGTCACTAGGCCCACAAAATGCCATTATTTGTGGGTCCTCGTGGAGGGATTAAATTACGCAAATTCCCTCCCAGAACTTTTTTAACTCCGTTTCTCCCTCCCCAGTGGAAAGCACAGGATTTCTGTATCACTCAGTTCAGCTGTACATCCCCCCAGTACTTACTATTGCAAATACTGTTTAGAAAACTTCATCACAGGTACCCAGGGAATAAAAGGCTGTGATGGTAGCAGACAGGCCATTCAATAACAGAATCGCCGTGTTTAATGAGTCCCCATGCAACATGAACTAAAGGGATGGTCCAGAAAGTATGATTCCAGTAACATTCTTCAATCCTTTGTGGTATACAAAGAAAATATAATAATTTACATGGTGGAGCATATGTGTTATAACAGAGACCCATGAGGAAAAACATCCAGAGTTTTATTTTACTTGAATGGGTAATAATATGTCTACTAACAGCTGAAGGCTTCCTAACACCTCCTCTGTCAGAGGGGCTGGTAAAACTCTGCTCTGCAGAAATGTGAGGCTGGTGCTAGAGTTAAAGTAATAGAGTTTATTAAATCCGGACTGTCTGTAAGCCATTACATATGGAGAACTGCAAAAAAACTGTAAAAGACAATATCATTTTTCTCAATTTGCTATTTGTATAGCTTTTTTTTGTTTTGTTTATATTTATAACAAATCTGAACCCCACCCCCATTGTCATGACAACAAAACTCTTGTAGCTAGGAAGTCATACCTCCCAACTTCTGTAATTCTCAGTGCGGGACATGCCGCGCCGAAGGTGCGCCCGTGCCCGGAAAGTGGGCGAGCCTCACAAAATGGGCGGAGTCTCAGGAGAAGGGGCGGCGCATCACACTACAATCCTCATTTTTTTGTAATTTTGGGTGCGTGCCCAGCGCTCCCCGAGCATCTGGGCAGCCCTCCCAGAGCAGCTAGCTGGGCAGCCCCTTCCTCACCTCCCCGCACTGTTGCGCACAGCTTCTATTCAGTGATCACTGGTTCTCCCAACTGTCCCGCCCCCCCCCCCCCCCACCCGTGGGACGCTGCGACCCGCTGGAAAGGGACAGCGGGACAGTGTCCGAATAGCGGGACTGTACTGCTGAAATCTGGACAGTTGGGAGGTATGGGAAGTTCTAATAGTGTAATGCAGAATGGTGCTTTATCTATCATCATAGCTCAGACAAGACTACTTGCCTGACCCCATGCCTGGACCTTTTATTACAGTGCGCAAGTCTCATCAATCTGATTTTCTATTATGTCCAAATAAATTTGGGACTCTTCTGTGCGCTGAAGGTGTGTGTGCCTGAAAAAGGGCGTGGCCTCTGGAAAGAGTGCGTGGCTTCATGGGAATGGCACAATCGCGAGCCACACACCCCATTTTCATCACTGTGGGGGCATGCCCACAGTGCCCTCTGTGAGCTGCTGGCCATGCCCCCACCCCCTCTCTCCCAGTGAACAGACACTGTACAGTATATGATGACAACTGGGGCACTACAGTGGTGTGTACAGTATATGATGACAACTGGGGCACTACACTGGTGTGTACAGTATATGATGACAACTGGGGCACTACAGTGGTGTGTACAGTATATGATGACAACTGGGGCACTACACTGGTGTGTACAGTATATGATGACAACTGGGGCACTACACTGGTGTGTACAGTATATGATGACAACTGGGGCACTACAGTGGTGTGTACAGTATATAATGACAACTGGGGCACTACACTGGTGTGTACAGTATATGATGACAACTGGGGCACTACAGTGGTGTGTACAGTATATGATGACAACTGGGGCACTACACTGGTGTGTACAGTATATGATGACAACTGGGGCACTACAGTGGTGTGTACAGTATATGATGACAACTGGGGCACTACACTGGTGTGTACAGTATATGATGACAACTGGGGCACTACACTGGTGTGTACCGTATATGATGACAACTGGGGCACTACACTGGTGTGTACAGTATATGATGACAACTGGGGCACTACACTGGTGTGTACAGTATATGATGACAACTGGGGCACTACACTGGTGTGTATAGTATATGATGACAACTGGGGCACTACAGTGGTGTGTACAGTATATAAGGACAACTGGGGCACTACACTGGTGTGTACAGTATATGATGACAACTGGGGCACTACAGTGGTGTGTACAGTATATGATGACAACTGGGGCACTACACTGGTGTGTACAGTATATGATGATAACTGGGGCACTACACTGGTGTGTACAGTATATGATGACAACTGGGGCACTACACTGGTGTGTACAGTATATGATGATAACTGGGGCACTACACTGGTGTGTACAGTATATGATGATAACTGGGGCACTACACTGGTGTGTACAGTATATGATGGTAACTGGGGCACTACACTGCATACTTGCCTACTTCTGAAAACTAGTTTCATTGAGATTACAGGTGGCAGCAGAACACGCTGTGCTTTCCATTGGGGAGGAGGGGTGTCTTGCTCCACCCAAAGGGCGTGTCTAGGTCCACCTATAAGGGGATTTATTACCACTCAAGGGTGTGTCCTGATGAAAACTATAGTACTAAAACCAGCCAAAAACAAAGAGAGTAATAATACAGGTATAGGTACACTAGAGTAATAATAGGTGCACTATATATTACGGTAGTGTGTACTGTACACTGTTGAGAAGAGATGGACGAATAGAAAACCTAAAGTATATACTCTGGTGTGCGATTGTGTGATAGATAGATATATATATATATATATATACATAGCACCATAATACATTACATTATATACACAGCCAGAGCCGTAAGTAGACATTTTGGTGCCCTGTGCCAGAAATTGAAATGGTGCCCCCCACCAATACGTAAAATAGGGACTGCGCGTTGAAGGCGCGCCCCCAAAAATATAGGGGCATGGTTTCATGCAGTGGCGGAACTAGCGAGCGGTGGGCCCATGTGCGACAAAATGGCTTGGCCCCCATCCCATCCCATCCAAGTCCACCCCCTCACCCCTGGAGAGGATCTGGTGAGGGGGGCCTGCTCAGGGAAGTGGATACCTAGCAACAGTGCCGTAACTAGACATATTAGCACTGTGTGCAAGAAATGGCATTGGAGCCCCACCCCTGCATGCAAAATAGGGGCAGTGCACGCCGTAGGCGCGCGCAAAAATACATAGTGGCGTGGCTTCGTGGGGAAGGGGTGTGGCCACAAAATAATACCAATTCATAAAACGGTGCACAGTAGTCTCCATTATTCAAATTATGCCGCACAGTAGCACTACTACACCAGGTAGAGACCCTTTTACACCTTACGGCGGACAGATTCCTCTTTTTACACATTACAGCAGACAGCGTCCGCTATTTACACATTACGGCAGACAGCGTCCCCCTTTTTACACATAACGGCAGACAGCGTCCCCTTGTTACACATAGCGGCAGACAGCGTCCCCTTGTTACACATAGCGGCAGACAGCGTACACTTTTTACACATAACGGCAGACAGCGTACACTTTTTACACATAACGGCAGACAGCGTGCCCTTTTTACACATTACGGCAGACAGCGTGCCCTTGTTACACATTACGGCAGACAGCGTGCCCTTGTTACACATTACGGCAGACAGCGTGCCCTTGTTACACATAGCGGCAGACAGCGTGCCCTTGTTACACATAGCGGCAGACAGCGTGCCCTTGTTACACATAGCGGCAGACAGCGTGCCCTTGTTACACATAGCGGCAGACAGCGTGCCCTTGTTACACATAGCGGCAGACAGCGTGCCCTTTTTACACATTACGACAGACAGCGTGCCCTTGTTACACATTACGGCAGACAGTGTGCCCTTGTTACACATAGCGGCAGACAGCGTGCCCTTTTTACACATTACGGCAGACAGCGTGCCCTTGTTACACATTATGGCAGACAGCGTGCCCTTGTTACACATTACGGCAGACAGCGTGACCTTGTTACACATTACGGCAGGCAGATTCCCCCTTTTTACACATTGCGGCAGGCAGATTCCCCCTTTTTACACATTGCGGCAAGCAGATTCCCCCTTTTTAGCAAATGGAGACTCACCATGCACATAGGGAATGAACAGCAGCAGCAGCTCCAGCTCCTCTCTCTCTCTCCCTGTCCCTCCCATTATGACAGTGGGCGCCGGGGACGGCCACGAGATCTTGGCATGATGCTTGTCAGATCCCCGGCGCCCAAATACAGAG
Organism: Pseudophryne corroboree; assembly: GCF_028390025.1. Classification (NCBI taxonomy): domain Eukaryota; kingdom Metazoa; phylum Chordata; class Amphibia; order Anura; family Myobatrachidae; genus Pseudophryne; species Pseudophryne corroboree. The sequence goes on along the minus strand of NC_086448.1, from coordinate 135,171,894 downwards.
AGAGAGAGAGAGAGGAAGCCGAGAGAGGGGCGGGATATAAACAGGAAGGGGGAGGAGCTGAGTTAGCTGCCCCTCCTCGCTTTCCTGATTGACAACATGATCTTGCAGCAGGAGGACGTGTGGAGGAGGAGGCGCTGGAGAGAGCATTCCCTCCAGCAGCAGCAGCAACCAGTCACAGAGAGTGTGTGAGACCTGTTTGTATATGAGGGAGGGACGGACCCTCCTCCCTCTTCGTGTGTTACAGAGGCGGCAGCCGCGGCAGCGTATCTAGTGCTGCGGCTGCTGCCCGTAGTGCCCTGGTGGCTGGCCTGATCTGTTCCTTACGACGGGCGGGCGGCGGGAGTCGCGGGACGCAGACCCGACGGGTCACGGGAGCGCTGGTGGGCGGCATGATACAATGAGTCATTGTGACTCATTGTAATGCCGGCTGTGGGCCCTTGAGTGCGGCGGGGCCCCAGTGCAATGCACTGCCTGCCCTGCCAGTAGTTCCGCCCCTGGTTTCATGGGAAAGTGGTATGACCACAAAATTCACATTACATTACCCGGCACAGTAGTGTACATTTGTCACATTACATCACATAGTAGTACCCCTTATACACATTACGCCTGACAGCCCCTTATATACACCATACGCCAGATAGCCTTTTACGCACATCACGCCAGGTAGCCTCTTAGACACACTACTCCAGGTAGCCTACGCCAGGTAGCCTCTTACGCACATCACGCCAGGTAGCCTCTTACACATATTACACCAGGTAGCCTACGCCAGGTATCCTCTTACACACATTACCCCAGGTAGAGTCCCTTATACACACTACGCCAGGTAGAGCCCCTATACCTGAGATAGAGACTGTGTGTGTGTGTGTATGTGTGTGTCACACCATGATAGATAGCAGCGCTTCAGCAAGACCCACAGCTCCATGTCTCACCCGCGTCTGCGAGTAGCTCAGGGACCCGCTGCTACATGTCCGCCATTATAACCACAGTAGCACATTTCATTCCCCCCCCCCCCCCTCATATTACACACAGTGGCACATTACACTACACCCCCCCATATTACACACAGTAGCACATTACACTATACCCACCCATATTACACACAGTAGCACATTACACTATACCCACCCATATTACACACAGCAGCACATTACATTACACCCACCCATATTACACACAGCAGCACATTACATTACACCCCCCCATATTACACACAGCAGCACATTACATTACACCCACCCATATTACACACAGCAGCACATTACATTACACCACCCCATATTACACACAGCAGCACATTTCATTACACCCCCATATTACACACAGTAGCACATTACATTACACCCCCCATATTACACACAGCAGCACATTACATTACACCCCCATATTACACACAGCAGCACATTACATTACACCCACCCATATTACACACAGTAGCACATTACACTATACCCACCCATATTACACACAGCAGCACATTACATTACACCCACCCATATTACACACAGTAGCACATTACACTATACCCACCCATATTACACACAGCAGCACATTACATTACACACACACCCGTATTACACACAGCAGCACCTTACATTACACCCCTCCATATTACACATAGTAGCACATTACATTACACCCCCCCATATTACACACAGTGAAACATTACATTACACCCCCCCCCATATTACACACAGCAGCACATTACATTACACCCCCCTCATATTACACACAGTAGCACATTACATGACACCCCCCATATTACACACAGCAGCACATTACATTACACCCCCCCATATTACACACAGCAGCACATTACATTACACCCCCCCCATATTACACACAGCAGCACATTTCATTACACGCCCCCATATTACACACAGCAGCACATTTCATTATACCCCCCCATATTACACACAGCAACACATTACATTACACCCCCCATATTACACACAGAAGCACATTACATTACACCCACCCATATTACACACAGCAGCACATTACATTACCCCCCCATATTACACACAGCAGCACATTACCCCCCCATATTACACACAGTAGCACATTACATTACCCCCCCATATTACACATAGCAGCACATTACATTACACCCACCCATATTACACACAGCAGCACATTACATTACCCCCCATATTACACACAGCAGCACATTACCCCCCCATATTACACACAGCAGCACATTACATTACACCCACCCATATTACACCCCCCCATATTACACACAGCAGCACGTTACATTACCCCCCCCCCCCACCATATTACACACAGCAGTACATTACATTACACCCACCCATATTACACACAGCGGCAAAATTACATTACACCCCCCCATATGACACACAGCAGCACATTACATTACACCCCCCATATTACACACAGCAGCACATTTCATTACACCCCCCCATATTACATGCAGCAACACATTACATTACACCCACCCATATTACACACAGCAGCACATTACATTACCCCCCCATATTACACACAGCAGCACATTACCCCCCCATATTACACACAGCACCACATTACATTACACCCACCCATATTACACCCCCCTCATATTACACACAGCAGCACGTTACATTACCCCCCCATATTACACACAGCAGCACATTACATTACACACACCCATATTACACACAGCAGCACATTACATTACACCCCCCCCATATTACACACAGCAGCACACTGCATTACACCCCCCCCCCCCCCCCCCCAATAACCCCCAGCAGACACAGTATACACCTGGTTTGTTGCTCCCTGAGTCCCTCCTGTGAAGAGCAGGGAGTGTGTGGTGGGGAAGGTATCACAGGGCAGACACAAGCAGGAGCAGGAAGGCTGGGCTCTGTCACGCTGCCTACTGTACTGTTAGTGTGGTGGGCGGGGCCAGCCACCGGGATGCAGAGCCCTGGCTGCCGGGTCATGTGCTCCCCTGTACACTACAGGTGGCTGCTGTGCTTAGTCTTCACATCCTGCTGCAGACTCTGACTGTCTGCCTCTCCCCTGCTGGCCCCGTCCCCTGCATTTCCGGACTTGCGCATGCGCATTTCGAATTTACGGGGATAAAGACTTGAAAATCGGGAGGGCTGACAAGGTATGCGGGGCAGCGGGAGGCGCATGTAAAAATCGTGAGCCTCCCGATGAATGCGGGAGGGTAGGCAAGCCTGCTACACTGTTTTGTACAGTATACGATGAGAACTGGGGCGCTACACTGTTTTGTACAGTAAATGAAGAGAACTGGGGCACTACACTGTTTTGTACAGTATATGAAGAGCAGTGGCGCAAGTTCGTCCCAGTCGCCCGGAGGCATGATAAATGTTGGTGCCCCCCTACATATACACACACATACCATATGTAACTATCCGGCACTCAGGGTAAACAGTAGTAGCGTGCTCAGGTACCTTTCCCAATAGTAATATAGATACACATAAAAAGTGGACGCACTCCAAGTCAGTCATTACAATAAAAACAGATACCAGCATACCTTTATAGTACACCTACAGTGCTCCCTCACCCGCCAGCAGTTCTTGATGAAGATGCTTTGGCGCAGCGGTGTGCCGATATATATAAAAAACACACAAACACCTCATTCACTTAAAAGCACACACGCCTCTTTCACTTAAACATACACACACGCTGCTTTCACTTTAACACACAAACACCTTTCACTTAAACACACAAATGCCTCTTTCACTTAAAAACACACATGCCTCTCACACACGCCTCTTTCACTCTCACACACACACATGCCTCCTTCACTTAAAAACACACACACACTGCCTCTCACTTACACACACACACACACACGCACACACACACACACACATGCCTCACACACACAAACGCCTCTCACACACACACACACATTCAGAAATGGACACCCCTCTATATATTTGTAAGGTAGCGTGTACCCAGACCGGGTGTGTGCTCTGTACGTAGGTGGTTATTTCGAGTTGATCGCAGCCAGCAACTTTTAGCTACTGCTGCTATCAATAGTCCACGTCTATGGGGGAGTGTATTTTAGCTTAGCAGGGATGCGATCGCTTGTGCAGCCCTGCTAAGCTAAAAAAATTTCAAGCAGAAATAGACCAGCCCTGGACATACTTACCCTGTGCGATGGATCCAGTGATGATGGGCCTGGCTTTGACGTCACACCTCCGCCCTCCGTTGTCCTGGACACGTCTGCGTTTTACTCACCACTCCCCGAAAACGCTCGCCAACAGTCCAGATCCGCCCTGCCACGCCTCCTTCCAGTCAATCTTCTTAGCGGTCGCCTCTACGACCGTTTCCGTCGGCAGGCGCAACGTAACCCGGCGACCTTTGTCGTCGGGCAACGTCACGCACCGTGCACAGCGTTCACCGTGCATGCACATTCCGCACCCGTTCGCGCCGCAGCGAGAAACCGCTGCGTGCGAACGGGTCGGAATGACCCCCATAGTCCTGTAGAAATGCTCAAATGCCTCCTTTAATCCTTGCCTCTCACACACGTGCCTCTCACTTACACACACACACACACACACACACACACACACACGCCTCTCACACACACATGCCTCACACACATGCCTCTCACTTACACACACATGCCTCACACACACACACATGCCTCTCACTTGCACACACGCATGCCTCTCACACACATGCCTCTCACTTATACACACATACACACGTCTCTCACTTACACACACATGCCTCTCACACACACACATGCCTCTCACACATGCCTCTTTTACTTGAACACACAACTTTCCTTAAATACACACACACACACACACACACACACACACACACACACACACACCTCACTTAAAGCATGCACACACAAAACACAGTGCTTCCAACATTTATCAAAAAAACCCCAGCACCCCCAACTACACCTTCCCCACCACAATGCAGCTTGAGGCCAGTGCTGCCTACCTTTGGCTATCATCAGCCTGATGGAGGAGCAGAGAGCTTCACTCGGCTGGCTATCTTAACGGGAAGGGCTCGGGAGGAGCTGCGCTCTGGAGCTTCCCCTAGCTGCAGCTAGTGCCAGCTCTTGGTATATACAGGAGGCAGCTTCCGTGTCACTGACACAGCTCCTCCGTCTGTAAGAATCATTACAGTATATGAAGAGAACTGGGGCACTACACTACAGCCAGTATTTACCCTGCACAGAAACAAAATAACCCACCTAAATCTAACTCTCTCTGCACATGTTACCATACCTCCCAACTGTCCCGATTTTCGCGGGACAGTCCCGTTTTTTGGGGACTGTACCGCGGTCCCACCCGTGGGGGGGGGCAGTTGGGAGTCTCTGACTCTCGCTGCCCTGCTTAGCAGAGCAGCGGTGAATAGACGCTGTGCGCATGCGCACAGCGTCTATTCACTTGAGTCAGAGGGAGAGGGGGCATGCCAGCGGCTCACAGAGCGCTGGGCATGCCCCCTCAGTGACGAAAACGGGGCGTGGCTCGCGACCGCGGGTCCTCCAGCGAAGCCACGCCCATTTTATTAGGTCACGCCCATTTTATTAGGCCACACCCCTTTTCGGGAGCACGCGCGGCTTTGCCGCGCGTGTGTCCCTCTTTCAGCGAAGAAAAAGTTGGGAGGTATGTGTTACATCTACCCCACCTGCACTGCACATGGTTTTGCCATTAGAGAAAAAGTTTGCTGTTGCGATCAGGTCTGAATTAGGCCCCTAATTCCTTATTGTTTAACATGATTTTAATGCAATTTGCAATGTTACTTGAATAACCCTTTTAATTAGATAGCATGGCCCCAATGCAGAAACAAGTAATGAGCCTATTTCTGTGTTGTGAATGGTAACCGTCTACACTGTCCACCTTTGTATTACATTAACTCAGGTTACATGGCAAACAAGCTTTTTTGGCCCATTGGCGTTTCTATAATGGGTGCAACGGGTGCGGTGCACACAGGCCCCTGGGCCCAGGAGGGGGCCCACACAGCACACACTGCACCCATGTTTTAACACTTACCTTTCCGGAGTGCAGCAGCCGAAATGTCCGCCGCGCATGCGCAGTAGTCAAATTGGTCTCCGGAACATGTTATATCTGCCCCACCTGCAGTGCAACACGGGTTTGCCCAGTTGCTTTCTCTTTTGATTTACTAACAGAACTGAATATCCCCCTCTGTACGTATCAACGGGCCTGGTGCAGAGAATTATAGAGATTGGCTGTTTCCCAAAGTGCACAGAAAACTAAGATTACTACACAGTTACGCCTCTTCGTTCATAAGTGCAGTTGCGCTCTAAATGCTGACCACTGTGCACCACCCATTAGCTGCGTTGCCAGGGCCGAAACTAGGATTTCTGTCACCCAGGGCAAGGCAGTAATTTGGCGCCCCCCACCCCACCAAATTTTTTTTTAAATAAAAACATAAATAAATAAAATAATAAATACAAAACACAGAAAACCCCACAACTGTACACTTTGCCCTTTCAGACATCTTTCAACCATGAACGATGGCCCTTCTGACATAAATGTATATATGTAGCAAGCGGATGGAGGCAGCACTCAGAGATTTTTCAATATTAAACGTGAACAAGTTTAATGGTGCATGTACGTTTCAGAGCCGTAGCCCCGTCGGCTCCGAAACGTAGATGCACCATTAAACGTGTTCACGTTTAATATTGAAAAGTCTCTGAGTGCCGCCTCCATCCGCTTGCTACATTGGGGGCTATTGTGTCCATGAGGAAGGCACCGTGAGCACATCAGCATTTGCAGCCGAGGGCCTGCTGGAGTGCCGGATCATTCTGTATGTATGTATATATATATATATATATATATATATATATGCATATACATATATACACATACAGTATAATATATATACATATAGATACACATACTGTATATATAATATAAAATATATTTTATATATATATATATATATAATATATAACAAAAAAAAATAATATATATATATATATATATATATATATATATTAATGTGGGATACTGGTTTAAAAAAAATGTCACATGTCAGTGAGCCAGTCAGTGTATATTTATTAACTAAGTCCCCAGTGCTGTGTACTCTGCAGCCAGTGGTCCACACTTTGGAGGTAGCCGCCCGCCCGCAGTACGCACCTACTTTTTTTGCAGCCAGGATTTGCTATTTTAGCCGCGGCCGCCGGCGCCAGAGACTCCCGCCTCCAGCTCCGTGCTCTCTCTAGCCGGGTGCGCGCGTCACACCACATGCGCGTGCGACGTCATGACGTCACACGCGCGATGTGCCTGCGCCCGCATCCCGGAACACAGACGAGCCGCGTCTAGTGCTGCTGGCTCCCTACAGCAGGTCAGTAGCTGTCGGGAAAGCTAGCGGAAGCTAGTATTCAATTCATACAGACGAACTGGGCTCATTAGCGCCCCCTACAGCCCAGCACCCGGGGCACGTGACCCCCTAGCCCCCCCCCCTAGTTTTGGCCCTGGCGTTGCGAAGCATCTGCAGTGCGAAAACATGAAAGAAACGTTCTGCTCCTCCACAGAGCCAAAAACTTTATTCTTAAAACATCTCCAATAGAAATAATTGCATTTAGCTTGTACCTGCTCAGGTTATAATGTTCTAATACTGGTTTTAAAGTATTAATGCTTATGGTTTCCACCAAATATTTATTACATTAGTAACGTAACCAAAACTATTATAATTTGATAGAAAAAGCACAAAATATATAAAGTCGCTTTATGACCCTAAAATTCAGCACATCATATAGTTTAATAAAACACATTATTAATGAAAAAAATGCCTATATGATAAATTTATGTGGTTTTGCATATATTTTACACACCAAAATTGAGGGCTTTATATTCTACTATGAACTGTGCAGCTACATTACGTCACCAAAATAGGTGCTATTGTAATCCAGAAGGAATAATATTGTAGAGTTATGCTGATATATTTCTTTTTGATTTAAATTAAATATAATAGTTTCCATCTGAAACCGTTGATCCCCTCAAACAAAACTACATCACAAGGTCTTTGTATGGTATAGATAAGATCAGAAACGTGTTTCGCTAGCGCATGGTGGGGGGTGATCTCTCCGTGATCATGTCTGCAGTGAGCTTTATAAAGGCTCTGTGCGAAAATTGCCTGAAATACATAGATTAAAATGTATTAGGCTGGTTCCCCGTTATAGCATGGGCGGCGATAACGCACAGTTGCTCTTGTGGCCGAGCGGTTACTAGAGATCTTTCATCGATACCATTATGTTCACTTGCATCCTAAAAATGCCTCCGTGCCATCGCTGTTTTCATTCACAGTGGGTATGGGGTCATTGGAATAAATAAGTCCTATCCCTATAACTGTTTGCTGTCTTATAATGGGTGGTATTCATGTGACCTGCAGTCAGGAGACCGACGGTCACATGACTTCCTCCCACATCCCGCCCCCTCACTATCCCGACCAACAGGGACTATTTCCACTTGTTGGTGTCCACGACACCCATAGAGTGGGAATAGAACCCTTGGCAACCGCAGGTCGCCACCAAGCCCGCAGCGTGGCGAACGCAGCGAGTCTACAAGGGGCTTGCTGCACTCGCCCCTCCCCTCGGTATGCTGCCGGGATCCCGGCGTCAGTATGCTGACCGGTGGTCTCCTAAGCGCCGGTCAGCCATACTACATCCCTTATAATAGCATAAGGACAGTTGCAAAAGCATGATCACTGTCAGCGGGGGAGTTAACTTATGCTGTATAGTTGAACGATAAGAGGACACACAGACATAAAACAGTACAGTCATAATATATCATTGACCTATATTATATGAATGTCTCAAACTTCAGAACTGTTGAGAAAGTTCCTGCTCAGCACTGAGTAAGATACTTCCATCAAGTACCACTGCAGTCAAATCTTGAAAGCATTCTATGTCAGAGTACAAGAATGGCGTTTCTCAGTCTACTCATTGATACTCATATGTAAATCACTAAAGACACATAAAACAAAGCTTACTGATCAAAGCTCCAAACAGCACACAGCACTAAACACATCATGTAAAACACATAAATGATTATTAACATTTACTTATATACTGTAGCGCCAGCACATAGCATCCATTGCGCTTTACAACTGGGAGCAAAACAGTAATAAAACAATACTGGTAATAATAGAAAGACATCACATCAGATGCGACCACACCAGGCTGGGCTTTCCCTGACATGGTCGCATCTGATGTGACCAGTCAGAAATGACCACTGTGTGGCTGCTGGAAGACAATCTTCCAGCAGCTGCCACTCTCAAAGTGTTATGCACACCAGTGCCTGCAGGAATGTACTGGTGTTTGAACTGTTATGCACACCAGTGCCTGCAGGAATGTACTGGTGTCTGAACGGATAGGGATGCAAAACAAATGAACTCACAGACAGACTAGGGAATATGACATTACGTACACAGAAGGTGATAGGGTAACAAAATAAACACAAAGTGAACAGAGAAGCCCAGAGGCTAAGAAACTGGGTGTCTCCCTAGTATTAGTAATGCTCAGATGGAAAAAGCAAGATGTTGTGTTTTAATACGTAGAGAACCCGAAATGCTGTTGCTAAGGGCAACAGCAAAACCCTAAAGGGTTACCAACGGGTGTGGCAGTAAAACTCCTTGGTCAGAGATGGAATGATAGACACAAGGAGAGTCTCCACAATCCTAATCCTCACTTGCAGTGCACAGGTTCAGCTTACTGCCACTAAACTGACACCTGAACACCTTGCACAGTGAGACAGGATTTATGCAGTTAAGTCTGAGAATACAGCCGCAAACTTGCTAAGTTCACAGAGTAGCAAAAGAACCCCAGCAAGTTAAACGACTGACTCCAGTCTTACTGCTAGGTCTGGATTGGCAGAGTGTAGTACCAAATCCCCAGGCCTATTTGCAGTAAGCAACAACAAATACAAAGCTATACAGTACTGGCTAACTTTCAGGAACTGACTAACCAACAAAGATTCAGCAGCATCTGCTTAACCTGAGAAGAGGCCTTATATAGCAGGTGCTGTCCACGCCCCACTCAGACCTCACAGACTGTGAGCACAAAAACCAGCACCGGATCCCCTGCCGTGCACAGAGCCTGTAACCACTGCACAGCGAAAGACCCGAACCGGAGTATCAGCTGCGCTCAGGTTACTCCGCTAGCACTTGTCTCCCGGTTGCCATGACGACGTGGCAGCACAGGGCAGGAGACCCTAACAGTACCCCCCCTCTGACGAGGGGTCAAAGAACCCCTACCACCGGGTTTATCGGGGAACTGCGAGAAGAAAGAGCGTATCAGTCTGGGGGCATGAAGATCACAACTGCGCACCCACGACCGCTCCTCTGGGCCATACCCCTTCCAGTGCACCAAAAATGACAGCCGACCCCGAACCATCTTGGAGTCAAGAATCCTTTCAACAACAAACTCCCTCTGGCCACGTATCAGAAGAGGGGAAGGTCTTCCACTGGAAGAAGGATTACTAATCGCCCGTTTTAAAAGGGAACAATGAAATGTTTTATTGATACCCAAAGAACGGGGCAGATCTAACTGAAATGCCACCGGATTGATAACCCTGGTGATCTTATAAGGGCCGATGAACCGGGGGCCTAACTTATGAGATGGCTGTCTCAACTTCAAATTCTTGGTAGACAACCAGACGAAGTCTCCTAATTTGAAGCTGCAGGGTCTTTTCCGCTTATCAAAAACCCTTTTGGTCACTAATGACACAGACACAAGGGCTTTCTTCACTTTCCTCCAAATACCTCTAAGGACCGAAACCACAGAGGAACCACCAGGCGTGGAGTCCAGGGGGTCAAAAGAATTGGCCTTAGGATGATGCCCATACACACAAAGAAAGGGAGAGATCCCTGTAGCAGAGTGAGCCGTGTTGTTATAGGCAAACTCCGCCATGGACAGATGAGCAACCCAGTCAGTCTGACACTTGGAGACATAACACCTGAGGAACTGCTCCAAGGACTGGTTCACCCTTTCAGTCTGCCCATTAGACTGCGGATGGTAGCCTGACGACAAGCTGACAGAAATCTGGAGATCGGAACAAAATGCCCTCCAGAATTTGGCCACAAACTGGGATCCGCGGTCAGAGACCACATCAAGTGGCAACCCGTGGAGACGCACAACATGCAGCATAAATAATTCAGACAGGCGTCTGGCCGATGGCAGCCCAACCAGTGGAACGAAGTGCGCCATCTTCGAAAACCTGTCAACGACAACCCAGATGGCTGTCATCCCCGAGGATTTGGGCAAGTCCACCACAAAATACATTGAAATGTGGGTCCATGGCTTAGATGGGATAGAGAGTGGATGTAATGGGCCAACAGGAACCCCTCTAGGAGTCTTATTTCGGGCACAGATGTCACATGCCCGAACCCACTGATACACATCCTTAGCCACCGAGGGCCACCACACCGCCCTAGATAGCAACTCCCGAGTTCTGGCAATACCCGGGTGACCTGCCGACTTCTTGGCATGGAATTCCAGGAACACTCGCTGTCTTAACCTAGGAGGCACAAACAAAAGACCTACCGGAAGGTCTGGAGGAGCCTGCTCCTGTGCTCTAAGGACTAATGATAAGAGGTCCTGGGTAATGCCCACTTTAATACATGATGGGGACACAATGGGCAACGGCTCCTCTGTGGTCTCCTGGATTGGAGCAAAACTCCGCGAGAGCGCATCAGCCTTGATGTTTTTTGACCCAGGGCGATATGTTATCAAAAAATTAAAGCGAGCAAAAAACAAAGCCCATCGTGCCTGCCTGGCATTGAGACGCTTCGCTGACTCTAAATATGCCAGATTCTTATGGTCGGTGAGAATTGAGACCACAAACTTAGCCCCCTCAAGCCAGTGTCTCCACTCCTCGAGTGCATCCTTAATAGCCAACAATTCCCGGTTACCCACGTCATAATTCATCTCGGCAGGCGAAAATTTACGGGAAAAGTAAGCACAGGGATGAAGGCGATTATCAGACACTCCCATCTGAGAGAGCACTGCCCCAATACCCATCTCAGAGGCATCCACCTCCACCACAAAAGGACGCTCTGGATCTGGGTGTCGCAGCACCTTGGCCGATACAAATGCCCTTTTGAGACGGGCAAAAGCCGCTTTAGCCTCACAAGACCAGTGAGCAACATCCGCCCCTTTCTTAGTGAGTGCCACCAAGGGCGCCACTATAGACGAAAATCCAGCGATAAATCGTCTATAAAAATTTGCAAAGCCCGGGAAACGCTGAAGCGCCTTCAAACTAGTGGGCTGCACCCAATCCAGGACTGCCTGTACCTTGGAACCCTCCATTTGGAAACCTTCTGGGGAGATAATATATCCTAGAAATGCGATTTGCTGAACTTCAAATTCGCACTTCTCCAGCTTCGCCCCAAGCCGGTGGTCTCTGAGTTTCTGGAGGACTAAGCGTACATGCTTCCGATGTTCCTCCAGGGAATGGGAGAAGATTAGGATGTCATCTAAGTTTACAACTAAGAATCTATCCAAATATTCCCTGAGTACATCATTCATGAAATCCTGGAAGACTGCCGGGGCATTACAGAGCCCAAAAGGCATCACCAAATATTCATAATGCCCTGAGTGGGTATTAAAGGCAGTCTTCCATTCATCCCCCTCTCTTATTCGGATTAGATTGTATGCACCACGTAGGTCAATCTTAGAAAAAATGGTGGCAGTACGAAGCTGGTCAAACAAGACCGAAATGAGAGGCAGTGGGTATGAGTTTTTAATCGTGATACGGTTCAATTCCCTGAAGTCGATGCAGGGTCGCAACGAACCGTCCTTTTTACCCACGAAGAAGAACCCCGACCCAACTGGAGACTGTGAAGGTCTGATAAATCCCTTAGCCAAGTTCTCCTGAATGTACTCTGCCATAGCCTGAGTCTCAGGACGTGACAGGGAGTACAACCTGCTCTTGGGAAGCTTAGCATTTGGCAACAAATCAATGGCACAGTCATAGGGGCGATGGGGAGGTAGTACCTCTGCAACTTTTTTGGAGAACATGTCCGCAAAATCTGCATAACACCCTGGCAATCCTGGCAAACTTAGCTGCGAGAGCCTGACTGGAAGGCTCAAGCAACTCCTGAAACAATCAGTACCCCAACTAAGAATCTCCCCAGAGACCCAGTCAAATTGAGGATTGTGGGCCCTTAACCAGGGTAACCCCAACACCAATGGGGCAAAAGTACAGACAGTCACATAAAAGGACAATTTTTCAGAGTGTGTGGCTCCAATAAACAAAGAAATCTGGCTAGTGCAAGAGGTAATTTTACCTTGGGATAATGGTTCCCCGTTTAACCCACAAATCTCAATTTCCGATGCCAAGGGTACTAAGGGAACAGAGTGTTTCAGGGCGAATTGGCGGTCCATAAAAACCCCGTCGGCCCCACTGTCCACAAAGGCCTCAGTCTTGACAGTTTGACCGAGGATCTTCAAAGTCACCGGAATGATAAAAGTCTTCTTGGGAAATTCTGACTTCTGGCCTGACAGGATATTTCCCATCACCCTCAGGCCCTGAAGTTTTCTGGCTTTTCTGGGCATGATACTACCACATGACCTTTATTCCCACAGTACAAACACAACTCCTGCTGTCTCCTCCGCGTCTTCTCACCCGAGGAGAGGCGGGTAGCCCCAATCTGCATAGGCTCCTCGGAAAATTCCTCAGAGTCTGAGGTTCCCTTGGGAAGAAGGAAACCTCGGTCTCCCTTTCAAGCCTACGCTCTCTCCCGGATGGATAACTGCATGAGCTGATCCAAGCTATCAGGCAAGGGATATTGTACCAGTTGGTCTTTTATCTGGTTAGAAATACCTCTTCGGTACTGGTGTCTCAGGGCTGGGTCATTCCACTGGGTATCATGGGCCAACCTCCGAAACTCCGTACAGTAAACCTCAACTGGCCTTCGCCCTTGCTTAAGGATCGAAATCTGAGCCTCGGCTGAGGCCGTCCTGTCAGGGTCATCATACAAAATGCCCAGTGCCGTAAAAAAAGCATCAACACTTTTAAGCGACGGACAGTCAGGCTGCAACCCATATGCCCAGACCTGTGGGTCTCCTTGTAGCAAGGAAATCACTATGCCCACCCGCTGAATCTCTGACCCAGAAGACTGAGGCCTAAGCCGGAAGTATAGCTTGCAGCTCTCCTTGAAACAAAAGAACTGCGAGCGATCTCCAGAAAAACGATACGGGAGATTTACTTTCGTCTCCTTAACCCCTGAAGGTGCTGCTGCTGCGGGAGCTCCGCCAGCGGCCTGGGAGGTGTGCATTTTAATGGACAAATCATTAAATTGTCGAGTCAGGACCTGCACCTGATCGACCACCTGTTGCAATGTATTTTGAGGGGTATGCTCCATATTCCCACAAAATTTCAACAGGAGTATTAGGCTGCTGAATATGTTATGCACACCAGTGCCTGCAGGAATGTACTGGTGTTTGAACTGTTATGCACACCAGTGCCTGCAGGAATGTACTGGTGTCTGAACGGATAGGGATGCAAAACAAATGAACTCACAGACAGACTAGGGAATATGACATTACGTACACAGAAGGTGATAGGGTAACAAAATAAACACAAAGTGAACAGAGAAGCCCAGAGGCTAAGAAACTGGGTGTCTCCCTAGTATTAGTAATGCTCAGATGGAAAAAGCAAGATGTTGTGTTTTAATACGTAGAGAACCCGAAATGCTGTTGCTAAGGGCAACAGCAAAACCCTAAAGGGTTACCAACGGGTCTGGCAGTAAAACTCCTTGGTCAGAGATGGAATGATAGACACAAGGAGAGTCTCCACAATCCTAATCCTCACTTGCAGTGCACAGGTTCAGCTTACTGCCACTAAACTGACACCTGAACACCTTGCACAGTGAGACAGGATTTATGCAGTTAAGTCTGAGAATACAGCCGCAAACTTGCTAAATTCACAGAGTAGCAAAAGAACCCCAGCAAGTTAAACGACTGACTCCAGTCTTACTGCTAGGTCTGGATTGGCAGAGTGTAGTACCAAATCCCCAGGCCTATTTGCAGTAAGCAACAACAAATACAAAGCTACACAGTACTGGCTAACTTTCAGGAACTGACTAACCAACAAAGATTCAGCAGCATCTGCTTAACCTGAGAAGAGGCCTTATATAGCAGGTGCTGTCCACGCCCCACTCAGACCTCACAGACTGTGAGCACAAAAACCAGCACCGGATCCCCTGCCGTGCACAGAGCCTGTAACCACTGCACAGCAAAAGACCCGAACCGGAGTATCAGCTGCGCTCAGGTTACTCCGCTAGCACTTGTCTCCCGGTTGCCATGACGACGTAGCAGCACAGGGCAGGAGACCCTAACACAAAGGGACCTGTGCTTCCTAGTTCCTTCCCCAGTACTGATCGGGCAGCCCGGCCGCACCCCCACCCCGCGGCTGCAGAGATTAGCAGACGCCGGGAAAATATAAAGTCACAATAGCCCAATCATCGATGGTTCAATATATCTAATAACGGTGTTGTAATCGTTTTGAATTTTTTTTTTCATTTAATTTTTATTTAAATAAAATTGTGTTCGGTATGTTTTAAATAGATGTTCTTAGCCTAATTCAATCATGCATTTTTTTTTTTTACAATTTCTGAGCGGTTTGGGGAAAAAATACTAGCCAGTTAAGTGGTTACTGTAAGTTGCCCTATTGGTAAATATGGAACTGACCAGTAATAATATTGCCAAAATTATTTTTATGGTGCCACAAAGCATGTCAGGTACGACAGTCACAGGTACACACTAGGTCGGCATGTACTAGGTCGACATGACAAAAGGTCGACATGAGTTTTTCACAATTTTTAAAAACTTTTCCATACTTTATGATCCACGTGGACTACAATTTTGAACGGTAACCTTGCTCGAAGCATGGCGAGCGCAGCAAGCCATGCGAGGGGACACAGTGAACTAATCTGGGTTCCCGGTCACCCTACGAAGAAAACAACACCAAAAAAACCCTCATGTCGACCTTTTGTCATGTTGACCTTGCTCATTTCGACATAATGCTTGTGTTGACTTATTTTGTGTGTCGACTTAGTTACTGTCGACCAATAGTGGTCGACCTAGACGCTGTCGACCTAAGTGTGGTCGATCCTATGAACCACACCCATGGAGAGATAGATGCGTGATAAATGGTATGGAGGGCCCTGCTAGTGAGAGCTCAGTATAATGTAGATTGTTATTAATAATAAAAATACAATCATTTCATTTCTCAGTTGCTTTGATATAGGACTTTATATGGAATACATATGATTTACTGGTGGACGGGATGCTGGCTGTCAGTATCCCGACAGTGGCATCCCGCCCATCAGAATGCCGGAAGCGGGGCGAGGGCTAAGAGTTCCCTTGCGGGCTCGGTGGCTCACTACGCTTGTCACAGGATCTATTCCCACTCTATTGGGTAAATTTACTAAAATGGGAGTTCTATTTAAGATGGGATGTTGCCCATAGCAACCAATCAGATTCCAGGTAATATTTTCTAGGAGGTGCCAGATGAATGAGAAGTAGAATCTGATTGGTTGCTAAGGGCAACATCCCTTCTTAAATAGAACTGTCATCTTAGTAAATTTACCCCTATAGGTGTCATGGACACCCGCGAGTGGGAATAGCCCTGATGCGCCGGTATTCTGGTTGTGGGCATTGTCGGCTGTCGGGATTCCAGCGTCAATATCCTGACCGCCGGGATCCCGACAGCCGGCAAATTAACTGCATCCCCTTTATATGAATCTCTAAATGCTTAGCTGCCAACATATGGGCACTATTCCGAGGGATACTGCCATGTGCTTAGTCCAACTTCCACAACCTGACCTGAGAACGGAACATGGTCATAGAAT
The DNA here is from genome assembly GCF_028390025.1 of Pseudophryne corroboree. NCBI lineage: Eukaryota > Metazoa > Chordata > Amphibia > Anura > Myobatrachidae > Pseudophryne > Pseudophryne corroboree. Next base: position 135,155,073 of record NC_086448.1, on the reverse strand, counting down.
AAAAAATTGTTCAAGATAAAACTTATACATAAAAATTAGAGATGAGCGGATTCGGTTTTACTCGGTTCTCAAAACGGCATCTTATTGGCTCACGGATGTCACGTGTTTTGGATAGCCAATCAGATGCCGTTTTGAGAACAGAGTGAATCCGAGTAAAACCGAATCCGCTCATCTCTAATAAAAATATTAATAAAATGTAGAATATTAAACCATTATGGGCAACTGGCATTTAGGGTTCTGTATCACTGGAGTGTAATATGTCAAACTTAATTGTACATTATACTTTAATGCCTTTTCTATAGAACTGTTTACACTGCACTGACACAGTTTGTGAATTACTTAAACACATTCAGTTTACAGTTTGCTTGCGAGAGGCGATCCTTTTTTAAATGGAAGTGGAAATACCACATCCAGTTTCATTTTTGAAAGGCTGCAGATATGTTACGTACATTACATTAGCACCCTCTAGAGGCAGCCATTGATATTATCTATTGATTATGAAGTAACAGGCAAGGAATAACTGCATTCAACTACTTCAAAAACATTTTTACTGTGTTTAAATGTCTGTTTTAGTGACACTCAAAAATTCACTTATAGGTTCTTACAATGTAATATTAGCAAAGGTTTTAATTACTTTATCGTCCACTACACAGTTCTGTTGTACTGGCAAATCGCCATTTGTGCAGGGTATGCGGCCATTATGCTACTCATTAGCTAAAACTGCTATGTAGTGAGTTGGTTGTGTGATATTAATCAAAGATCACTCAGCTACCTTGTATTGCAGTCTACTGTGCAATGATACTATAAAAGAAAGGCAACATAGGTGGTCATTCCGAGTTGTTCGCTCGCTAGCAGTTTTAAGCAGTCGTGCAAACGCTATGCCGCCGCGCACTAGGAGTGTATGTTAGCTTAGCAGAAGTGCAAACGAAAGGATCGCAGAGCGGCTACAAAATAATTTTGTGCAGTTTCAGAGTAGCTTCAGACCTACTCAGCGTTTGCGATCACTTCAGACTGTTCAATTCCTGTTTTGACATCACAAACACGCCCTGCGTTCGCCCAGCCACGCCTGCATTTTTGCTGGCACACCTGAGTTTTTCCGAACATTCCCTGAAAAGGATCAGTTGACACCCAGAAACGCCCCCTTCCTGTCAATCACTCTGCGGCCAGTAGTGCGACTGAAATGCTTCGCTAGACCCTGTGTGAAACTACATAGTTCGTTTTAATAGTACGTCGCACGTGCGCATTGCGCCGCATGCGCAGAAATGCAATTTTTTTTGCCGCATCGCTGCACAGCGAACGAATGCAGCTAGCGATCAACTCGGAATGACCCCCATAAAAAGCAGTATCACAAACCTGCTTTTGTCAGGTGTGGTGCATGCAGTGTGTAGAGTTTTACCATACCAGTATGTGGTATTATAGCATAATATGTAAATAAACGTCCGTTTAGCTGTTTAAAAGCTCCAAACAGGAATTAAAGGTCAAAGGAATTGGACTTCTGCTTTAGAGACTGTCGCGCGCCAGATACTGTACACCAGTAGGCTAGATGGAAAGATAAAGCTAACCGGAGTCATAAAGACGGCTTCTTTTTTGAAATGAGATAGGATTCAACGTCCCTGTTTTCCAGAACTGTATCTCTGTTTCACAAAATAAATATCTCACTTTCATTTTTACTTCCCAGAATATAATTTCCTAATTAAGGAATTTAGTTTAAACTGTTTCCTACTAAAGCTTAGGTAGCACTAGGCTGCTGACATTTACTGTAATCAGCTCCAGCTAATGCTGCTTTCAGACCAAAGTCCCGGGGCCAACCTGGGTTACTGAGCACGGTTTCAAGCAGTGCCACAGCTGCTTAAGCCGTGTTCCTACTGCAGGCTGGACCCAGGTTATTGCCTAGTTGTCTCTTTTCCAGAGCTTGGAGATAACATAATCTCCAAGCGTTAGTGATCCGTCTTGCATACTGCATCCAGGTCAGCACAGCTGGGGACGGTGAGCACAGTGAGGGAGGGGGAAGCGGGGAGGTCATGGCTTGGTAAAGGAGGTGGTAGGGCATAATACAGCAAAAGAGGCAGAGGTGAGACGTGGCTGCATGATTGCATAAACGTGGCCGTGCCCCATTATACAATGCAGAGATGACCAAAATTGTACACCAGGGGGCATGGCTACAATGCAATTTGAGCGAATCACGTCATCATCCACCCGGTCTGCCCACTTCACTCGGTAAGTGGGTGGATGGGTGGTGGTTGCGCTCAAATCCGGGAGACTTACTCATTACATTTTTGGGAACCTCCCAGCTATTCAGGAGAGTGGGCAAATATGCTTTTAGTGTGATCTGGGTTGAATGACCCGGGTTGCACCATTCATACCGAAGGCTTTCCGAGTTAGTCAACTACCCGGATCAAGTTAACAATGGAGCCTAGACCTCTGCAAATCTCATTTCATAAAAGGGGAGAGAGGCCTCTAACAAAGTTCCTACACCAAGACTACTTGTATTGGTACTTTGCAACAAGGAGGGGATACATACGGGAGACCGGCAGATGGGATGCCAGCTGTCACTATACCAAACAGCGGCATCCCGTCATCCGGTTCCCTGAAGCAAGGCAGCAAGTCCCCTTGCAGGCTCGCTGCTCTTGCAACGTTTTGGGCCTGGTGGCCACAGGTTACTTTCCTACTCGGGTGGTGGCGTGGACCCACCACCTGCATAGGAATAGTGGGCTGCCATTGGGATTTCGACTGCCGGCATTTCCCCCTGCTGTCAAGGGGGAGCTGTAGATGTAGCATATCTAGACTTTAGTAAGGCATTTGACACTGTCCCACATCGCAGACTGCTAAATAAACTTGAAAGCCTGGGGGTGGATTATAAATCAGTTAAATGGATAAGAACCTGGTTGCAGGATAGGAAACAGACAGTTGTAGTAAATGGAGTGCAATCTTTGGAAGGAAATGTTACCAGTGGAGTACCCCAGGGATCTGTACTTGGTCCAGTTCTCTTTAATATCTTTGTTGGTGACATTGCAGATGGTATTGAAGGGAAGATATGCCTTTTTGCAGATGATACAAAGATATGCAACAGGGTAGACACACCGGGAGGGGTTAAACAAATGATTAATGACCTAGGTAGGCTTGAGAAATGGTCAAGAACGTGGCAACTACAGTTTAATGCTAAAAAATGCAAAATCATGCACTTGGGTCTCAAAAACCCAAAGGCTAAGTATAGTATCAAGGGTACTATAATAGAAACTACTGAGGAGGAAAGAGATTTAGGAGTCACTATTTCAAGTGACTTGAAGGCAGGAAAGCAATGCAACAAAGCAATGAGAAAGGCAAGTCAGATGCTTGGTTGCATAGGGAGAGGAATCAGTAGCAGGAAAAAAGAAGTGATAATGCCACTGTATAGGTCATTGGTACGGCCCCATCTGGAATACTGTGTCCAGTTCTGGAGACCATATCTCCAGAAGGATATAAATACATTAGAGAGTGTACAAAGAAGGGCAACTAAAATGGTGCATGGCCTACATCACAAAACTTACCCGGAAAGGCTCAAAGATCTTAACATGTATAGTTTGGAGGAGAGAAGGGAAAGGGGGGACATGATAGAAACTTTCAAATATATCAAGGGTCTTAACAAAGTTCAGGACGGAAACATTCTTCAAAGGAAAAGAAGTATTAGAACTCGAGGGCATACATTGAGACTGGAGGGGGGGAGGTTCAGGGGAAATTTAAGGAAAAATTACTTCACAGAAAGGGTAGTGGATAAGTGGAATAGCCTCCCATCAGAGGTGGTAGAGGCTAAGACTGTAGGGCAATTTAAACATGCTTGGGACAGGCATATGAATATCCTTACAAAGAATTAAGGTTAAAAATAAGATTTTACTTACCGATAAATCTATTTCTCGTAGTCCGTAGTGGATGCTGGGACTCCGTCAGGACCATGGGGATTAGCGGCTCCGCAGGAGACAGGGCACAAAAATAAAGCTTTAGGATCAGGTGGTGTGCACTGGCTCCTCCCCCTATGACCCTCCTCCAAGCCTCAGTTAGGATACTGTGCCCGGACGAGCGTACACAATAAGGAAGGATTTTGAATCCCGGGTAAGACTCATACCAGCCACACCAATCACACCGTACAACTTGTGATCTGAACCCAGTTAACAGTATGACAAACGTAGGAGCCTCTGAACAGACGGCTCACAACAATAACAACCCGATTTTTTTGTAACAATAACTATGTACAAGTATTGCAGACAATCCGCACTTGGGATGGGCGCCCAGCATCCACTACGGACTACGAGAAATAGATTTATCGGTAAGCAAAATCTTATTTTCTCTGACGTCCTAGTGGATGCTTAGACTCCGTCAAGACCATGGGGATTATACCAAAGCTCCCAAACGGGCGGGAGAGTGCGGATGACTCTGCAGCACCGAATGAGAGAACTCCAGGTCCTCTTTAGCCAGGGTATCAAATTTGTAGAATTTTACAAACGTGTTCTCCCCCGACCACGTAGCTGCTCGGCAGAGTTGTAATGCCGAGACCCCTCGGGCAGCCGCCCAGGATGAGCCCACCTTCCTTGTGGAATGGGCCTTGACAGATTTAGGCTGTGGCAGGCCTGCCACAGAATGTGCAAGTTGAATTGTGCTACAAATCCAACGAGCAATCGTCTGCTTAGAAGCAGGAGCACCCAGCTTGTTGGGTGCATACAGTATAAACAGCGAGTCAGATTTTGTGACTCCAGCCGTCCTTGAAATATATATTTTCAATGCCCTGACAACGTCCAGCAACTTGGAATCCTCCAAATCGCTAGTAGCCGCAGGCACCACAATAGGCTGGTTCAGGTGAAACGCTGTCACCACCTTAGGCAGAAACTGAGGACGCGTCCGCAGTTCTGCCCTGTCCGAATGGAAAATCAGATATGGGCTTTTATACGATAAAGCCGCCAATTCTGACACTCTCCTGGCTGAAGCCAGGGCCAGTAGCATGGTTACTTTCCATGTAAGATATTTCAAATCCACCGATTTGAGTGGCTCAAACCAATGGGATTTGAGAAAATCCAAAACTACATTAAGGTCCCACGGAGCCACAACCGGGGGCTGTATATGTAGTACTCTTTTTACAAAAGTCTGGACTTCAGGAACTGAAGCCAATTCTTTCTGGAAGAAAATCGACAGGGCCGAAATTTGAACCTTAATGGACCCCAATTTGAGGCCCATAGACAATCCTGTTTGCAGGAAATGTAGGAATCGACCCAATTGAAATTCCTCCGTGGGGACCTTCCTGGCCTCACACCACGCAACATATTTTCTCCAAATGCGGTGATAATGTTGTGCAGTCACCTCCTTCCTGGCTTTTACCAGTGTAGGAATGACCTCTTCCGGAATGCCTTTTTCCCTTAGAATTCGGCGTTCAACCGCCATGCCGTCAAACGCAGCCGCGGTAAGTCTTGGAATAGACACGGTCCCTGCTGAAGCAGGTCCCGTCTTAGAGGTAGAGGCCACGGATCTTCCGTGAGCATCTCCTGAAGTTCCGGGTACCAAGTTCTTCTTGGCCAATCCGGAGCCACGAGTATCGTTCTTACTCCCCTTTGCCGTATAATTCTCAGTACTTTTGGTATGAGAGGCAGAGGAGGAAACACATACACTGACTGGAACACCCACGGTGTTACCAGAGCGTCCACAGCTATTGCCTGAGGGTCTCTTGACCTGGCGCAATACCTGTCCAGTTTTTTGTTGAGGCGAGACGCCATCATATCCACCTTTGGTTTTTCCCAACGGTTCACAATCATGTGGAAGACTTCTGGATGAAGTCCCCACTCTCCCGGGTGTAGATCGTGTCTGCTGAGGAAGTCTGCTTCCCAGTTGTCCACTCCCGGAATGAACACTGCTGACAGTGCTATCACATGATCTTCCGCCCAGCGAAGAATCCTTGCAGCTTCTGCCATTGCTCTCCTGCTTCTTGTGCCGCCCTGTCTGTTTACGTGGGCGACTGCCGTGATGTTGTCCGACTGGATCAACACCGGCTGACCCTGAAGCAGGGGTTTTGCCAGGCTTAGAGCATTGTAAATCGCTCTTAGCTCCAGTATATTTATGTGAAGAGATATCTCCAGGCTTGACCAAACTCCCTGGAAGTTTCTTCCCTGTGTGACCGCTCCCCAGCCTCTCAGACTGGCATCCGTGGTCACCAGGACCCAGTCCTGTATGCCGAATCTGCGGCCCTCTAACAGAAGAGCACTCTGCAACCACCACAGAAGAGACACCCTTGTCCGTGGCGATAAGGTTATCCGCTGATGCATCTGCAGATGCGATCCGGACCATTTGTCCAGCAGATCCCACTGAAAAGTTCGTGCGTGGAATCTGCCGAATGGAATCGCTTCGTAAGAAGCCACCATCTTTCCCAGGACTCTTGTGCATTGATGCACAGACACTTTCCCTGGTTTTAGGAGGTTCCTGACAAGTTCGGATAACTCCCTGGCTTTCTCCTCCGGAAGAAACACCTTTTTCTGAACCGTGTCCAGAATCATTCCCAGGAACAGCAGACGTGTCGTCGGGGTCAATTGAGATTTTGGAAAATTCAGAATCCACCCGTGCTGTTGCAGCACTACTTGGGTTAGTGCTACTACGTCCCCCAGCTGTTCCCTGGACCTTGCCCTTATCAGGAGATCGTCCAAGTAAGGGATAATTAATACGCCTTTTCTTCGCAGAAGAAACATCATTTCGGCCATTACCTTGGTAAAGACCCGAGGTGCCGTGGACAATCCAAACGGCAGCGTCTGAAACTGATAATGACAGTTTTGCACCACGAACCTGAGGTACCCTTGATGTGAAGGGCAAATTGGGACATGCAGGTAAGCATCCTTGATGTCCAGGGACACCATAAAGTCCCCTTCTTCCAGATTCGCTGTCACTGCTCTGAGTGACTCCATCTTGAACTTGAATTTTTGTATGTACAGGTTCAAAGATTTCAGATTTAGAATAGGTCTTACCGAGCCGTCCGGCTTTGGTACCACAAATAGTGTGGAATAATACCCCTTTCCCTGTTGTAGGAGGGGTACCTTGACTATCACCTGCTGAGAATACAGCTTGTGAATGGCTTCCAATACCGTCGCCCTGTCTGAGGGAGACGTTGGCAGAGCAGACTTTAGGAACCGGCGAGGGGGAGACTTCTCGAATTCCAACCTGCAACCCTGAGATACTATCTGCAGGATCCAGGGGTCCACCTGTTCCTATAGGAACGAAAGGACTGCGGCTGAAAAGACGGTGTCTTTTTCTGTTGGGAGGGGACCTGAGGTAAAAAAGGTGGATTTCCCGGCTGTTGCCGTGGCCACCAAATCCGATAGACCGACCCCAAATAATTCCTCCCCCTTATACGGCAATACTTCCATATGCCGTTTGGAATCCGCATCACCTGACCATTGTCGCGTCCATAAACTTCTTCTGGCAGATATGGACATCGCACTTACTCTCGATGCCAGAGTGCAAATATCCCTCTGAGCATCTCGCATATAAAGAAAAGCATCCTTTAATTGCTCTAAAGTCAATAAAATACTGTCCCTATCTAGGGTATCAATATTTTCAGTCAGGGAATCCGACCAAACCACCCCAGCACTGCACATCCATGCAGAGGCGATGGCTGGTCGCAGTATAACACCAGTATGAGTGTATATACTTTTCAGGGTAGTTTCCAGCCTCCTATCCGCTGGATCCTTGAGGGCGGCCGTTTCAGGAGACGGTAACGCCACTTGTTTTGATAAGCGTGTGAGCGCCTTATCCACCCTAGGGGGTGTTTCCCAGCGCGCCCTAACCTCTGGCGGGAAAGGATATAATGCCAATAACTTCTTTGAAATTAGCAGTTTTCTATCGGGGTTAACCCACGCTTCATCACACACTTCATTCAATTCGTCTGATTCAGGAAAAACTACAGGTAGTTTTTTCAGACCCCACATAATACCCCTTTTTGTGGTACATGCAGTATCAGAGATATGCAAAGCCTCCTTCATTGCCGTGATCATATAACGTGTGGCCCTACTGGAAAATACGTTTGTTTCTTCACCGTCGACACTAGATTCGGTGTCCGTGTCTGGGTCTGTGTCGACCGACTGAGGTAAAGGGCGTTTTACAGCCCCTGACGGTGTCTGAGACGCCTGTACAGGTACTAACTGGTTTGCCGGCCGTCTCATGTCGTCAACTGATTTTTGTAATGTGCTGACATTATCACGTAATTCCATAAACAAAGCCATCCATTCCGGTGTCGACTCCCTAGGGGGTGACATCACCATTACCGGCAATTGCTCCACCTCCACACCAACATCGTCCTCATACATGTCGACACACACGTACCGACACACAGCAGATACACAGGGAATGCTCTTATCGAAGACAGGACCCCACTAGCCCTTTGGGGAGACAGAGGGAGAGTTAGCCAGCACACACCCAAGCGCTATAAATATATAGGAACAACCCTATAGAAGTGTTGTCTCCCTTATAGCAGCTTAATATATCAAAAAACGCCAAAAAAGTGCCCCCCCCTCTCTGTTTTACCCTGTTTCTGTAGTGCAGTGCAGGGGAGAGTCCTGGGAGCCTTCCTCGCAGCGGAGCTGAGCAGGAAAATGGCGCTGTGTGCTGAGGAGATAGGCCCCGCCCCCTATTTCGGCGGGCTCTTCTCCGGTGTTTGTGAGACCTGGCAGGGGTTAAATACATCCATATAGCCCCAGGGGCTATATGTGATGTATTTTTTAGCCAGAACAAGGTATTCTCATTGCTGCCCAGGGCGCCCCCCGCAGCGCCCTGCACCCTCCGTGACCGCTGGTGTGAAGTGTGTGACAACAATGGCGCACAGCTGCAGTGCTGTGCGCTACCTCATGAAGACTGAAAAGTCTTCTGCCGCCGGTTTCTGGACCTCTTCACTTTTCGGCATCTGCAAGGGGGTCGGCGGCGCGGCTCCGGGACCGGACTCCATGGCTGGGCCTGTGTTCGATCCCTCTGGAGCTAATGGTGTCCAGTAGCCTAAGAAGCCAATCCATCCTGCACGCAGGTGAGTTCACTTCTTCTCCCCTAAGTCCCTCGTTGCAGTGAGCCTGTTGCCAGCAGGACTCACTGTAAAATAAAAAACCTAAAAACTTTTTCTAAGCAGCTCTTTAGGAGAGCCACCTAGATTGCACCCTGCTCGGACGGGCACAAAAACCTAACTGAGGCTTGGAGGAGGGTCATAGGGGGAGGAGCCAGTGCACACCACCTGATCCTAAAGCTTTATTTTTGTGCCCTGTCTCCTGCGGAGCCGCTAATCCCCATGGTCCTGACGGAGTCCCAGCATCCACTAGGACGTCAGAGAAAAAGGGTTGAGATTGCCTAAAGGATAAAATAAAAAAGGGGCAGACTAGATGGGCCAAGTGGTTCTTATCTGCCGTCAACTTCTATGTTTCTATGTTTCTATGTCAGGATTCTGGCGTTGGTATCATGAACTCCAGGATCCTGGTGCCCAGAAGAGGATGCAAGTCTCCTGGTGGCAGCCACTACATGCCACCCAGCTGCCCACTTACCGAGTGAAGTGGGTGGTTTGAGCGGCTGATGACATGATTCGCACTGAAACGCATCATCTTATCAATGCCTCCACTGTGCCATGCCTGTAATCCAGGTATTGCATAGCAGGGACGTGGCTATATAATGCAATTTGTGTTTGTCACATCCCGCCCCTATGTCAAACCCGCCTGCACTACCCTCCGCTGTGCCTACCTGGTTGCTCCCTCCTGGAGGTTACAGCCAGACAGTTGGCAATGATGCCACATATATAATCACACTTTGAATAAAGCTTCTTCATCTTTACATAATCACCATCTGACAAAGGGCTTGATATGGATTTGAACACAAACTTGATGGTTTACGTACAAATCTGATGTTTAGGAAATGCGCATATGCAGAATGGGTCCTGCGTGATCGTTCACAGTCCCCGCTTAGCTGCAGCGGCTGTACAGTACCAAACATGTCGGACTCATCCCCAAAGACGCAATCACACAACTATAATCATTTACATGTAGTCGTTTCCTTTGAAGAATCAGCCTACAAGACAGCATGTTACAGCAGCAAGCAGGTGCTTCTTTCAAAGTTAGTAAAAGCACCATGTCAGGTAATTTACAATATGTGACCATGAAAACACCATATGCGTTTGCTATGCCTTCTCCCAGCAAGATTTCATCCAGTCCAAGGCAGGCAGTGAGGTATATCATGGCAGCTGAGTATAATGCTGTACATTCCACCTGTCAAACCTGCTACGCACAGGAGAAATTCCAAACTGGACTCTCCGGGGAGATGTTATACTTCAAGTGTGAACATTCCACATGTCACAGATGATTAACCCCTCCAGTGAGTGCAAGGATGTTGGACCCCCTTGGAGCAGAAGCGGTTAAAAGCTTGTGGAAAAAAAATGAATCGATTTCATTTACATGTGAAGCATGCCGTGTATTAGGGGTCTATTTCATAAACACAAATTTGGCTTTTCTCCAGCAATTTAGTTGGAGAATCCATACTTTAGTCTTTTCTGTGTTAAGTTACATGAAAAGTGCAGAGAAATCACTGATTCCCCTGCCTTTTCAGTTCTTATGTCACATTCCTGCACCCCCATTGTATATAGTGGGGGCAGTCAGGGCTGCCAAGAGAAATCCTGGGCCCCAGTACAACAACTTCCTAGGCACCCCTGCCCCCACTGGAGGGGGTGTGACCACAGCATGCTAAGGGGATGGCCACTCCTCTTTGGGGCGTGTCTAGCACATCAGAAGCACCCACTCACAGGAGCATGGCATGCCTCCCAGCAAGGGCAGTAGAGAGCCTGGCTGGGCCCAGGTACTTTTCAGGGGGCCTGGCCCTATCATAGGAGGCGTGGTCCTGGGTCTCCACTGGGCCCATCTAAGACCTGGGCCCAAGTAATTTGTACCCCCCCTCTCTCTGCGCCACTGGGGGCAGTATAGGAAAGGTATTTATTACTTATCTGCACAGACGGAGAACGGCAGGGAAGAGGCGTTCTTTCCCTGCTTTCCTCCGGTGCTCTAGCCGATTCTGACATCTCTGATCCCCTGGCAGCTCCCATTTCCCTGGACGACTTCTTTTTCTCTGTTCTCCCCGGTCGGTCGCTTCTCTGATCTGCGTCAGTCTGACATCACCGGCACTGATCGGCATATGCGAGACCATGAGAAGATCTTTTGCAAACGCGAAAGATGTTTGGAATCTCCTCGCCGAGACTTCTCTTTACCGCAAGGACTTTTCCGGAACTTAAAAAAAAATATATATGGACATAAATAGCCCCCTTAATCGCAATTTAAAAAACCTAAGAATGAATCCTTGTGAACATGTCAGATAGTTCTTTCCAGTAGAAACAGTAGCGCTGACATAAAAATGTGAAAATGGTTATAAACCAATTAAAAAATGAGCACATAGGGGGAGATGTCTCAAACCTTCTATAAAAACAGCTTGTTGCTATGGGCAACTTTTTCTTTTTCGAGGTTTGATACATCTCTGCCACAGGAAAGAATTTTCACCATCTATTTTGACATATCGCTCATAATTGTTGATTCATACCATGGAACAATTTGCTGTGAATTTGCCCATCCCAAGTGGTGTATGGAAATTCTGATATAAATACATACAAGATACATGATTACACAGATGATTCCCAGACTTTACCCATCTGTTGCTTGTTTATGTAATTCTAATTGGTAGTACAGAACACAACAGCAGTGACAAGACATTAATAAGTACAACACATAAACCAACGTAGCTTTCCATGAATTACCGGTAGTTCAATTGTAGAAATATGTGTATGGGATGCTATAGTGCTGATGAACACAACGCAATCTGCATTTCCACGTGATTGCTGGTCTTCCATCTTCTTCTCTCTACGCTTCTGTGCTTGTTAGTTATTTTCTACATGAACCCAAGTGGCATTTCATGAGCAAGTATTATCACTGTGCGCCAATAATTTATATGAAAAGCTGTGTATGAGTTAGATTAATAATAGAGATGAGCGCCTGAAATTTTTCGGGTTTTGTGTTTTGGTTTTGGGTTCGGTTCCGCGGCCGTGTTTTGGGTTCGAACGCGTTTTGGCAAAACCTCACCGAATTATTTTTGTCGGATTCGGGTGTGTTTTGGATTCGGGTGTTTTTTTCCAAAAACACTAAAAAACAGCTTAAATCATAGAATTTGGGGGTCATTTTGATCCCAAAGTATTATTAACCTCAAAAACCATAATTTACACTCATTTTCAGTCTATTCTGAATACCTCACACCTCACAATATTATTTTTAGTCCTAAAATTTGCACCGAGGTCGCTGTGTGAGTAAGATAAGCGACCCTAGTGGCCGACACAAACACCGGGCCCATCTAGGAGTGGCACTGCAGTGTCACGCAGGATGTCCCTTCCAAAAAACCCTCCCCAAACAGCACATGACGCAAAGAAAAAAAGAGGCGCAATGAGGTAGCTGTGTGAGTAAGATTAGCGACCCTAGTGGCCGACACAAACACCGGGCCCATCTAGGAGTGGCATTTTTGTTCTCCATATTTTAATAGGCACAACTAAAAGGCACCTCAGGTAAACAATGGAGATGGATGGATTGGATACTAGTATACAATTATGGACGGGCTGCCGAGTGCCGACACAGAGGTAGCCACAGCCGTGAACTACCGCACTGTACTGTGTCTGCTGCTAATATATAGACTGGTTGATAAAGAGATAGTATACTCGTAACTAGTATGTATGTATAAAGAAAGAAAAAAAAACCACGGTTAGGTGGTATATACAATTATGGACGGGCTGCCGAGTGCCGACACAGAGGTAGCCACAGCCGTGAACTACCGCACTGTACTGTGTCTGCTGCTAATATATAGACTGGTTGATAAAGAGATAGTATACTCGTAACTAGTATGTATGTATAAAGAAAGAAAAAAAAACCACGGTTAGGTCACTGGTATATACAATTATGGACGGGCTGCCGAGTGCCGACACAGAGGTAGCCACAGCCGTGAACTACCGCACTGTACTGTGTCTGCTGCTAATATATAGACTGGTTGATAAAGAGATAGTATACTCGTAACTAGTATGTATGTATAAAGAAAGAAAAAAAAACCACGGTTAGGTCACTGGTATATACAATTATGGACGGGCTGCCGAGTGCCGACACAGAGGTAGCCACAGCCGTGAACTACCGCACTGTACTGTGTCTGCTGCTAATATATAGACTGGTTGATAAAGAGATAGTATACTCGTAACTAGTATGTATGTATAAAGAAAGAAAAAAAAACCACGGTTAGGTCACTGGTATATACAATTATGGACGGGCTGCGGAGTGCCGACACAGAGGTAGCCACAGCCGTGAACTACCGCACTGTACTGTGTCTGCTGCTAATATATAGACTGGTTGATAAAGAGATAGTATACTCGTAACTAGTATGTATGTATAAAGAAAGAAAAAAAAACCACGGTTAGGTGGTATATACAATTATGGACGGGCTGCCGAGTGCTGACACAGAGGTAGCCACAGCCGTGAACTACCGCACTGTACTGTGTCTGCTGCTAATATATAGACTGGTTGATAAAGAGATAGTATACTCGTAACTAGTATGTATGTATAAAGAAAGAAAAAAAAACCACGGTTAGGTCACTGGTATATACAATTATGGACGGGCTGCCGAGTGCCGACACAGAGGTAGCCACAGCCGTGAACTACCGCACTGTACACTGGTTGATAAAGAGATAGTAGTATACTCGTAACAACTAGTATGACGACGGTATAAAGAATGAAAAAAAAACCACGGTTAGGTGGTATATAATACAATTATGGTTGGACGGACTGCCTGCCGAGTGCCGACACAGAGGTAGCCACAGCCGTGAACTACCGCACTGTACACTGGTTGATAAAGAGATAGTAGTATACTCGTAACAACTAGTATGACGACGGTATAAAGAATGAAAAAAAAACCACGGTTAGGTGGTATATAATACAATTATGGTTGGACGGACTGCCTGCCGAGTGCCGACACAGAGGTAGCCACAGCCGTGAACTACCGCACTGTACACTGGTTGATAAAGAGATAGTAGTATACTCGTAACAACTAGTATGACGACGGTATAAAGAACGAAAAAAAAAACACGGTTAGGTGGTATATATTATAATACAATTATGGATGGACGGACTGCCTGCCGAGTTCCGACACAGAGGTAGCCACAGCCGTGAACTACCGCACTGTACACTGGTTGATAAAGAGATAGTAGTATACTCGTAACAACTAGTATGACGACGGTATAAAGAACGAAAAAAAAACCACGGTTAGGTGGTATATATTATAATACAATTATGGATGGACGGACTGCCTGCCGAGTGCCGACACAGAGGTAGCCACAGCCGTGAACTACCGCACTGTACTGTGTCTGCTGCTAATATAGACTGGTTGATAAAGAGATAGTATACAATACTACTAATATACTGGTGGTCAGGCACTGGTCACCACTAGTCACACTGGCAGTGGCACTCCTGCAGCAAAAGTGTGCACTGTTTAATTTTAATATAATATTATTTATCATGTACTCCTGGCTCCTGCTATAACAACCTGCAGTGCTCCCCAGTCTCCCCCACAATTATAAGCTTTATATACAATACATTGATGTGCAGCACACTGGGCTGAGCAGTGCACACAGACTGAGTCACTGTGTGACTGTGTATCGTTTTTTTTCAGGCAGAGAACGGATATATTAAATAAAACAAACAACTGCACTGTCTCTGGTGGTCACTGGTCACTGTGGTCGTCAGTCACTAAACTCTGTCTGCACTCTGCACTCTCTTCTAATCTACAGTATCACAGCAATCTCTCTCTCTCTCTTCTAAATCTAATCTAAATGGAGAGGACGCCAGCCACGTCCTCTCCCTATCAATCTCAATGCACGTGTGAAAATGGCGGCGACGCGCGGCTCCTTATATAGAATCCGAGTCTCGCGAGAATCCGACAGCGTCATGATGACGTTCGGGCGCGCTCGGGTTAACCGAGCAAGGCGGGAGGATCCGAGTCGCTCGGACCCGTGAAAAAAAAGTGAAGTTCGTGCGGGTTCGGATTCAAAGAAACCGAACCCGCTCATAATATATGTGAAATACTTGAAGTATTTAGCTGTAAATAAGTCCTCTCTTTCAGTCTTCTGCAGCCTAGTGTCATGAGTGAGTTGGTGCAGTGATACATAGAAACAGGGCCAGTGATGTCAGGGAAACTCAAATGACTAATATCAACTATCAACCATCTAAAGAGGACAAAAGGGTAATTTGTCAATACTGTAGCAACAATTCAGCTAAGGCTTGTCAACATTTTAAACTCCTCTTCAGGAAAACACTGGAAAGGAGAAGCAGCTGGGGACTTCAGGGGGCAGGTCCGGATGTTTGTGACATTAGGCCCCACCCCCTATCTTGCAAATCGATGGTCCTCAAGGAAGGGGTTGGGCTAAAATGATTGGGATTCACATAATTTTAGCCCCACCCCCTCCATTTTGATAGGCAATTACCAGCATTATATGCCTGTCCTGCCCGCTTCCCTAGGAAGTGGGCAGGATTCGGGAGGGGTACCCACTCTTCCGGGGGGATTACCTGGAAAATCGTGAGTCTCCTGCAACCTCTGGGAGTGTAGGTAAGTATGATTTAGCTTCTAGCTTTAATTTTACAGAATGTACTTGATACAGCCAGCTGCCAGCCCCGGGTTCCCGGCACCTGTGCAATGGGTCTGGCAGCTGCCGGGCCCGATGCACCGCAGTTCGACTGCGCATGTGCAAACCCACAGCTTCTATGGACTGCATCGACTGCAGCCCATAAAAGCCGTATTGGGCTGCACCAAAGGCAGGGAGTGGCTTCCTCCAGGAAGCCAGCTCTCTGCTATTCGCAGTCCGGTCTGGCAGTCACGAAGAGAGGAATGGGACTGCCTTGTGTGCCTATCACTGCCAGTCACAGTGAAGCCAGTGCAGCCACGGACTGCATTTGATTCACTGACAGTGAGAGGGGTGGCAGATTTTACTGGGAGGTCTGCAGTTCTGCAGCCCATAGATAAAATCCACCACTGGTGAGGAGAATTGTCTGTAACGGAGTGGAAAGGTAAAGATCAAAGGCGCATCTATAATAGATCGGCTGTTTATGGCAAGCAAATAGTTTTATTGTAAAGACAGCAGTATACTGTGTTGTTGGATTTTTATCCTGCTAACTAATTATTTGCACCAAGCATCTTCATCTTCTACATCAGTGGTTCTCAACCTCGGTCCTCAAGTAATGAAAATTTTACCAGTTGTACACACTTTTATCTGCATGATATTTGATGAGCGCTATTTTTCAAGTGTAATTATCTTTTCCACTATTGTCATACTTTTGAAGTGTGGGGTTCACTTCTTTTTACACTAGATATAGCTGCACCTCAAGTTTTATTGCGCATATCATTGAAAATATCTGTTACAATATTCTCAAGTACCCCCCAACAGTTCATGTTTTCCAGGTCACCTAGCTGGTGCACAGGTGTATTCATTACTCACTGACACATTTTAAAAGACCCACAGGTGGAGCAAATTATTTCACTTGCAATCCTGCGAGGAGACCTGGAAAAAATGAACTGTTGGGGGTACTTGAGGACCGAGGGTGAGAACCACTGTTCTACATTACAAAAAAGACACCAAACATGTTGTGTTTTCTTGGCTAATGCAATACTGCCCTTTAAATTTAAGACAAAGATGAACAACCGCAACAACAACAAAAACAAATCAGCAAAAAAAAAAAAAATGTGAATTTTGGCAGTGAACAAGTTAATGTCAGCTTTTATGTAGAATGCTATAGAAGCCGAAACTACAAATCTGTCAAAGTGTGGACTGGGAATCTTAGAACAGAGCATTTTCGGCAACAACAAAGTCCCTCTGTGCTCACTGTACTACTGGGGATTAGAATGGGGTCAGTATCCCATGACAGCACCTGCAAAGTTATAAGCTAATATCCTGCATTAATCATATTCCATCTGAGTTTTAAAAGCAAATAAATAGTTCCGAATATCCTTTGACCCCTTCTGCAGAGAAGCCAGTACTTTATCTTCATGGCAAACTAATCTTTCTCTCTGCAAGACAAAAAATATGATCAACTACTCTGACCCCACAGCTGAAGTGAGAAGGCCCATCCCAGTAATAAAAGGCATGTCGTCAGGGGAGAGGGAACATACTGTAGTTGTGCTGACAATATTAACGGTCAAGTTCAATAAAAAAAAAGAAGCAGGTTTGTTTGGCTGGAAAGAAGTTGTATACTAATATTATCCTAATCACTGCAGCAGCTGTGTTTTCACTGCTTGGAACCCGTGTAATTAGCAGTCTGAGCATGTTACGCTCCTGTTGTTGGAAAGTGTTAAGTCTTTCTACATATCCTGTAAACCAGAAGTAAAGTGGGTAATATAGCAAAATGCTACTCAACTATAATTACAAATGTGATATTAAATAACATAATCATTATGAGATAAGGGAGGGTTTAGCAAGTCTAAGTGAGAAGTATAGCATCATTACGGTTTAAAGGTTTAAACCAGGCATTTTCAACCAGTGTGCCATGGCACACTAGTGTGCCGCGACCAGTTGCAAGGTGTGCCGCGGAGCCAGAGCAGCTTCCTGCACCTTCAGAGTGAACTGTTGGCCCAGGCTCCTCTTATAGGATCATTCATTCTCCGGCTGTGACCTGTGCCTTGATGATGCGGCGGTGTGATATCATAGGTCACGGCCGCCGCATCTCACCACCCAGCCAGCCCACCTGCCTGCATACACATCTTCCAGTTCCCGCCTGCATCCACAGCTTTGCTTGCCCACCCACATCCACACCTGCCCGACTGCCCGCTGCTCAGTATTCGCAGAACTCCACTATGAACAACCTCTGCCACTAAGGGGACAGGGAGGAGGACAGCTGACCGGTAGGGGCTAATATTTGTTATGTTATTTCTCCTGTGGGGAGCAACAGGATTTATGGGGGGAACAATGTGATTCATTCATGTGTGGAGCAATAGGATTTATGTGGGGAGCAATGTGATTGATTGATTTATGTGGGGAGCAACTGGATTTATGTAAGGAGCAACATGATTTATGTGGGGAGCAATGTGATTGTTTTTTCTGTGTAGGCCAATGTACTGTATGTGTGGGTTTTTTATTACTGTGAGGGCCAATGTATGTTTTTTGGGGGGGTTTCTGTGGGGAACGTATGGTGTGCCTTGGCAATTTTAAAATATTGTTCGGTGTGCCGCGAGTAAAAAAAGGTTGAAAATCACTGGTTTAAACTGTATATTCAAGGTCTGGTGCCCATCCCAATTTGTTTCTGTCAGTAGCACTTTCTTGTTTAACCAGCAGGTGGTGGTAAAACCCATAGGAAAGATAGACCAAGTACTGTACAGTGCATGAATAATGCACCAGGGAAAACCAGGGTTCATTGAACCCTTTGGTGAACAACATTCACTCACAATGCAAGAGATATTGGGTGGGGAGCCTAATTCAAATGCAAATTTGTTCTCTAATGGGCAAAATCATGTGCAGTGCAGGTGGGGTAGATGTAACGTGCAGAGATAGTTAGATTTGGGTGGGTTATATTGTTTCTGTGCAGGGTAAATACTGCCTGCCTTATTTTCACACTGCAATTTAGATTTCAGTTTGAACACACCCCACCCAAATCTAACTCTCTCTGCACATGTTATATCTGCCCCATCTGCAGTGCACATGGTTTTGCCCAACTGCTAACAAAATTGCTGCTGCGATCATCTTGGAATGACCACCATGGTTTTGCCCATTAAAGAACAAATTTGCTGCTGCTGCGATCAGATCTGAATTAGGCTCGGGATGTCTTAGAGTGTGGATTATTGGGGGTTATTCCGAGTTGTTCGCTCGTTGCCGATTTTCGCTATACTGCGATTAGTCGCTTACTGCGCATGCGAAAGGTTCGCAGAGCGCATGCGCTTAGTTATTTTACACAAAAGTTAGGTATTTTACTCACGGCATAACAAAGCTTTTTCATCGTTCTGGTGATCGTAGTGTGATTGACAGGAAGTGGGTGTTTTTGGGCGGAAACTGGCCGTTTTCTGGGAGTGTGCGAAAAAACGCTGGCATTTCTGGGAAAAACGAGGGAGTGTCTGAAGAAACGTGGGAGTGTCTGGGCGAACGCTGGGTGTGTTTGTGACGTCAAACCAGGAACAAAACTGACTGAACTGATCGCAATGTAGGAGTAAGTCTGGAGCTACTCAGAAACTGCTAAGAAATTTCTATTCGCAATTCTGCTAATCTTTCGTTCGCAATTCTGCTATGCTAAGATACACTCCCAGAGGGCGGCGGCTTAGTGTGTGCAATGCTGCTAAAAGCAGCTAGCGAGCGAACAACTCGGAATGAGGGTCCTTTTGCGGGTGCATATGTATGTGGTGTTCATGGTGATGTGGACTGTGGACAATTTAACAGCACAGGCAACCACCATCCCACCACATTCACATGACTTATGAAATAAATAACAGTTTAGTTAAATACAAAGGACCCACTGCCCATAAAGTAACTAAACAGCCTAGTTTGCTCCATAATGGGTCTCTCTCTCAAGGGTGGGTGACCAGAATAAATGGTTGATATAGCAGGTTATATACCCAATTCTGACTAGCACTGGACTCCTTATAGTTCCCCTGACTGTTGGGTGCCAGGTAACAAAATATTCAAAGTAGAGTAAAAAACCTTCCATGGAACTAAAAGTGCCAGCATGCACTGACAGCATCTAAGTGGTTTTGAATGCTGGCATTTGTAAATCTATAGCCATCACTACACCAAGTACATGGGGGAACATGTGTGAGAGGTGCGGTTGGGGGCCTGCGAGTGCGTGTGGTGGTGCCTGCTGCCGTGCAGGTGTAGACGCGGTACTCACCAGGCGCCGCTCTCTCTCACCTTCAGGTACCGGAACCTTCAACGGACCTGGAATTCTTCAGTCGGATCCGGACACGGCGATTCCCTCTCGGAGCTGACCGACGACCTAGCTGAGGAGAGAAGGGTTTACATTAAAGGGGGTATCGACCCTTCTTCCGCTGGAACAGGGGATACCCCAGGGGTGGCTGCGACCTTCACCGGCTGGGTGAATGGTCATCACCGGCACAAAGCCTCAGCTACCCAGCTTTCACACACTCGCGCTTTCGCACGTAGTGTGATGAAAGGGATTCTCACGTCCGTGAGCAATCCTACCTCCGGCGCTCGGGGACAAACAAGGGACAGACGTACACGGATGCTACTCACCGTCACAAGTCTTGCACTCCGATCTTCTCCACTTACAGGTCCCTGTAAGGAGGCAAAGAGAAACAGCCGTGCAGGGCCTAACTCTGACCTAGTGTCACACCCTATACTATCTACAACAGCGGAGCCCTCAAACTAGCTCTGTGGGTGTGGTGCAACACAACTATGCACAACTTACACAACACATACACTTTGCCCTGCACGGTAACAACATATAACACACTATCGGAGTTACAACATAAAACGGTGCTGTCCCTTTATCTACCCGACCCAGAACACCCAGTAGTGGGGACCGCACAGCTCACCCACCTACCGTACTCTCAGGGTGGCCTGAGCCTAGCGCCCAGTACCACCTTTACTCACCTCAGGGAAACACTGCTTCGCTGGGCCTAGCGCCCCCTAACTGCCCACAGGCCGGAGGCCTGACTTTGCCCACGGGCCTAGCGCCCGCCTACTTGCCGCCCGTTGGGTGACCTGGGCCTTGTGCCCAGGGTCACCTTATCGTATCCCCGATTTGGCCACAAATACCCTAGGGCCTAACGCCCTCTATTAGCCACAGGCCTAGTGCCTAGATCGTTCCCCGGGCCTAGTGCCCGCCCAACTGGTGCCGCATGAGTGGGGTGGCTTGGGCCTAATGCCCAAACCACCTCATCAAATATTGGGGGCCCAAACTCCTAACTGCGCCCAGGCCTAGCGCCTGAATTGTGTCCTCGGGCCTAATGCCCGTCCCTGGTGGTCGAGGGAGGAAAAGGGGAGGGGGAGGATAGCCTCACTGAGGCCTTACCTAACCTGGGGGCCTCCACCGTCTTCTGCCGCTGACCCGTCCTGGCCAGCGGCGCCTCCGTCTCTTCCCTGCGTCCAGCCGCCGCTGGACATCTTCTTTCTGCAGGCCGACGTCTTCTGGCCTCTTCCGCGGCCTCAGGACCTCCTCTCCCCGCGGTCGTCGTCTTCTCCTCGGCGCCGGATCCTCTTCTGCGCTCCGGCGCGCCGACGACCTCCTCCGCTGCTCCCGGCCGTGTCTTCTCTTCTTCCACGCGATCCTCTTCTTCTTCCTCCTGCGCGCGGGCTCCTCCTCTTCGCCGCTCTTCGGCGCGGCCTCCTGTCCGAACGGCTCCCGCCCGGCGTCTGACGTCAGACGCCAGGGGCGGGGCCTATGACGCGGCGAGCGCTGATTGGCTCGCCGCGTCTCTTCCTGATTGGCCGCCGCTCCGGGAGCCGCGATTGGCTCCCGGAGGGCGCCAACATTCAAACCCTCCAGCCTGGGGTCCGGTGCAGGGAAAAGGGTAATCCCTGCACCGGACACCCGCCGCCGCCGCCACGCACCCAGCGCTGGGGACAGACAAGCTGCCCCAGCGCTGTCCCCAACTAGGGACAACACAGATGTGCCCACAGGGCACATCCTTACACATGCACATTAGCACTTGTAATGTTAAAACAGTGGGGGTCATTCTGACCCAATTGCATGCTGCAGTTTATCGCAGCGGTGCGATCGGGTCAGAACTTCACATGCGCTGGCGCCGCAGTGCGCCGGCGCATGCCAGACGGCTGAAGGCCGTCGGGCCGCTACGATCAATTGAAGACGGATCCATTCCGACAAGGGCTATTCAATGCCATCTCAATTCGACTTTAAAAAAAGTTGAATTGAGATGCGGGAGATGAGACGGGGAATAGCTGCGGGGAGACGGGGGAGATCAGTGCTACAGTAGCTGCTATAGCAGCGTAGCTGGAGGATGTGTCACAGCCGCCGCTCACAGCAGCGTCCCCGGCTCCAGCAGGTCTCGCTTGCTGGTGCTGGGTGGACGCTGCTGTGAGTGGCGGCTGTGACACATCCTCCAGCTACACTGCTATAGCAGCTACTGTAGCACTGATCTACCCCGTCTGCCCGTGGCTCTCCCCCGCCTCCCCGCTGGTATCCCCCCCCCTCCCCCACCTTCCTCCTCTCGGCTCCCTCGTCTCAATCCGACTGTTTTTAAAGACAGATTGAGATGGTCGAAAAGGGGGCCAAAACCGTTTCGACAGAAGCACATGGCTCGGCAGCTATTCCGCCGATCTACGTGCTTTTCGACAAGTCAAATTCCTCAACTTGTCGAATAATTTGGGGTTATATTGAATAGGTCGGAACCCCATCTGACCTAAAAAAAAGTCGAAAACTGCCGTCTGGCAGCTTGTGACTTCAATTGAATAAACCCCTAAATGTTTGAAATTGCCTGCAAATGTGAGTATAAATATTTACTAAAACCTCTATTTGTGTGTGCCAATGTTTATAAAACTAGTATTTTGGACCCATCATATGCCGGTCACAAGCACAAAAGTGATCTGCAGGGGCACCTGTAGCTTTAACCGGGCTTTATTTATCCTCTGTCTCTAGCCACCCCCCCCCCCCCCCCCCCCCCCACACACACACACACCCCTTTCACCTCTGCATCTCTCTCTCTCTCTCTCCTCTTTTTTCTTTATTCCCCCTTTTCTTTCTCTTCTTCGCTTTCCTACCCCTTCCCCCTTCTCTTTCATCTCTTCCCTCTTTTCTTTCTCATCCCCTTCTTTAGCCTTCACCACGTCCTCTTCTTGCTGGGAGTACTCCTGGTTGCTCTGCAGAAGATAATCAAAGTGGGTCAACCCATATACTCTCAGATAATTCTGCTAGGGATGACCATCGACCATCGATGATTCAAAATCATCAATGGTTTATGGCCGATGTCGAATACTTTTGCCATCGATGGGGGAGAACCAGATGGTTTCCCGCCATCGATGGCAAGGTATAATATAACCAAATATTTTTTGTATTTTTTTTAATGAGGTGTCAGCACACATCTCTCCTGCCGCTCAGCACAGCGCGATCTGTGCTGAGCGTGCGGGGGGAGACGGGGGGGCCGCTCATTTCACCCAGCGGGTGAAGTGAGCGACCCGCTAGATTGGCCTGCATGCAGGCCAATCTAGCAGCAGCGATAGCGATGTGCGGGGACGCGCATCGCTATCGCCGAGGGGGCTACACACGGAGCGATCATGGCGATATTCTAAGCAATCTAGTCAGATTGCTTAGAATATCGCTCCGTGAGTACCCCCCTTTACATAATGCATGTTGCCCCCTTACTGTACATGCTGAGATTGTCCAATAGTTATAGAATGCGAGTCACATCAAGAGGGGTATCTAATATAAATTCAATAATATTGATTATGGAGTTACCAAATATTCTGTTATGCTGCAAATGTTTCAATAATACTGCATAGTGACTGTAAATGTTTCACTTTCAATAAAGTTTTTTCATCATTTTGAAATATGTTAAATAAAAAAATGAAATTGAGAAGGCTAAATGAGCTAACAGGATGCTTCATGACATGGCTTGGGGCACTGTAGAATTAACTAGCACTGATTCTTGCCTTGGGCAAATATATGGGGGGGAATTCAATTGCTGGCAAATCCTTCGCCCGGCTGAATCTGCATGGCACCCGCCTCACTTTATGGCAGCAAGAACTTGCACAAAGTGTATGCTACCCCATATGGTAGTGAGAACTTTTGTCCACACCGCACACCCTGTACCCATTTTTTCATTACTCACCTCTCTGGATTTCCCCTCGGCATCAGCATGTCACTACAAATCTCCAGGTAAATGGTGCGGTGGCCATTTTCCCGGAGTTTTGAGCATACATAGTAAGAAAGTATCTGGGAAAATGGCTGCCATGCCATCTCTTCGGAGATTTGCACATGTTTAATAGAGTCTGTTCCCCTATAGTGTTCAGACTCTATTCTGCTGCCGGGCGCCGGCTACAGAGGAGGGGGCCTGGACGGAGGACGTTGCATCCTGTGTATTTATATATAATATTCCAAAGTTACTGGATTCATAGAAAATTATTACATTAGCGTAATTAATATAAGCGTTTTCTATAAGTCCACACTCCCAGAAAACGTCCAGTTTCCGCCCAGAAACACCCACTTCCTGTCAATCACACTACGAACACCAGAACGATAAAAAATCCTTGTTAGGCCGTGAGTAAAATACCTAACTTTTGTGTAAAATAACTAAGCGCATGCGCAGTAAGCGACTAATTGCAGTATAGCGAAAATCGGCAACGAGCGAACAACTCGGAATGACCCCCTTAGTACATTACATTATGGTTGCTGCATTATAAGAGGCGTGCCGTTCTGTGTGTTTGTTGTTGTATTTTATATATATATATATGTTGTATTATTATTATTAGTATATATGGTTTTTTTATTATTATATATGTATATGTGTATATATATTGTACATCTCCACCTGTGGAAATACATTGAGTCCGAAGCTGATACTTCTGCTGTCCTTCCTAACCTGCCAGTGATTTTAGATATAATTAGGCGTCAGCTAGGATTTTTACCAAGTTTCAGTTCTACTGTGTTGTGAAATGGAGAAGTGAAGAAAGGTCATAATGAGCTAAAAATAAACTGACAAAGCATAAGAAGAGGCGCTGGAAAGGTGTTACATGTTCCGCTTCTAAAAGCCACAAAGACAGATAATTTACAGCATGTTCTCCTTGTACTTCTCCTGGTAATGATTCTATATTTGAATGAACTGATGGTGATATCTGACGGAAGCAGGTAATGTATAACAGTACTAGTTGTGCAGTATGCTGCAGCCCTGTGAATGAATACTGTAGGTGTTAGAAGTGGAGGACTTATTAATTAGTTGGAGTAGCGACTTGACATACTAAAACATCAAAGCAAACCAATCACATAACAATAACAGTAAATGCAATAAAGCAAATAAAATGCTAAAGTTTCATCTTTGTAATAAATGTGCTAATCATATTCATTTATTTATTAATCTGCAACTGGAACGGGGTGTGGTATTGAAGGTCGACCACTATTGGTCGACGGTAAGTAGGTCGACAGGGATTCTAGGCCGACATGGTCTCTAGCTCGACATGGTCTACGTCGACAGGTCAAACGGTCGACATGAGATTTTTAAAAAAAATGTTGGTGTCATTTTCGCCGTGCAGTGACCGGGAACCCCAATTAGTGCACTGTGTCTCCTTGCATGGCAAGCAAGGTGTCTTGCTCCGATACCGCTGCGCTCGGCACAGGTTACCATTACCAATCGTAGTCCACGTGGATCGTAAAGTATGAAAAAGTTCAAAAAGATTTTTAAAAAATGTGAAAAACTCATGTTGACATTTTGAGCTATCGACCTATAACATGTCAACCTAGAGACCCTGTCAACCTAGAAACCTTGTCAACCTAGTTACTATCGACCTAGACACTGTCGACCTAAGTCTTGTCGACCTAGAGACCGGATACCAACTGGAACACCAAGTCCTGGTTTCCAGTGCAGTGTGAACTGGAACAGCAAGGTCATATGAGGCAGAGGAGACCAGAGTCCTCTTACCACTGCCAGCCAGTATCACCGGGGAGCTACAAGGACAGTATGCCTGCAGCTAGTTCTCCCATACCTTTTGCCAGCAATGTAGTCCTTTGATGCAGTATATTCTGAAAAATGGCACTAGCGCGGGTAATAGTAAAGACTTTGACGCTCTATCTTCTGTGCATGCATTATCTCCCAAAAATATCACACTTTGGGGCAGATTTATCACCATCTGCATCTGTGGATGTGATATGATACAATCAACCAAATTCGTAATGCAGTTATTGATTACATTGTACGCATCAGTAATTGCATGCAGAGACAGAGCTTGCATGAAAGCTCTGTCCCTACGATGCTACTCTGCAGCCTTACCCTGATTATGTGCTGTGCTACCACCGCCGCTGCCGGGCACCCCTACTGCCGTTATAAGTTTATAACACCCACCTCCGCCCGCGCGCAAGCTCATACTCACCGGAGGCTGGGATCAGTGATCGGTGCTCCTGGAGTGCTGCCGGTCATCGGAGATCCCTGCTGCTGTGACCTCCAGTGCTGTAAAGTGAGAAGCTGCTGAGCACTTTGCAGCATCACTTTACTGCACTGGAGGTCACAGAAGCTGCAGGGAGTCCCCCATGACCGGCAGCCGTCATCGGAGCACCAATCACCGGTCCCTGGCTGTAGGTGAGTATAATATTTTTTTTTGCAGTGATCAGCTTGTGTGTCCATCGGTCAGAGAAAGCTGTGCAGAGGTACATGATCCACACAGAGCCCTGTGATTACGCTGTCTGAAGATGGTGTAATTATCACAGGGCTCATTGCAGTATTTTTTCACAATTTTGTTTTAGTAAATGTGGTAAGATCACACTTCCCAATATAAGTATGGGAAATGTGATCTGGTTACTAAAAAAAAGTGAATTAAAGGGGTTGGAGCAGTTTTTCATGAAAACTGACCAAGAAGCCCTTTACTACATTTAGGCAGGGCCGGATTAACAATGGGGCTAATGGAGCTGAAGCTCCAGGCCCACTGTTCAAATAGGCCCAGAGCATCTGCAGACTCTAATGCTGCAGTAGACAGGTAAAAATACAACTCGCTACTGCACTCTGACTCTGCCAGCGGCCGTCCAAAACCCGACCCCCCTGGCCACAAGACCTCCCACCAGGCTTGTAGATCAAATGCCTCATGCGGCATAGACATTTAACCTATGATCGCGGTATAGTGGAAGGCTTCCTGAGCCTTCCCTGCACCGCCTACACACAATGACTCCTCCGCGCACGTGACGTCCCAGCGTGAGACGTCACCAAAGTGCCACCCAGCATCCCGGCCATGGTGTGTACAGACTCCATAGGCACGGGCCCGGAGGCTGGGACGTCACATGTTCACACTGACTGCAGCATAACAGCACAGTGAAGGCGGCCCAGCGTCGGCAGGTCCCAGCCTCCTGAATGTGGTAAGGTGACAGACCTGCTGCACTTTCATATGATATGTACAGTAGGACAGGCACTATTTAAAAAAGAGAAATATAGTTTAATATCTTCTATATATAACTTAATATATATGCATACATATATGAATATGTAGATATTACAATTTTATATATATATATATATATATATATATATATATAAAACCAAAGGGTCTGGCACCTCCTTAAAAACAGAATGCTTGGTTGGTTGCCCCCACATATGAATGAATCAGACGTATCGGGTGTGGCACTCCAAGTGTAATATAAAAACCAGTCATGATGAAAATTACACAATAAAGGCACCTGATTTATATATATATATATATATATATATATATATATATATATATATATATATATATATATACTCCACAAACACTCTCCTCCTGCGCTAATTGGTTTCAAAATAGGCGATTAGGTATAGCTATCTCTAGGATGGGCTGCCTGGTTCCTCTGAGTTCCTTGTTAGGAGGAACTGAGCAAAGAAAATAGAGTATAGAAATAGAGGAAAAATGGCGCCCCAGGGGTTTACAAATACCCTTACACAAAGACTATTGCTTAACAGGATTTGCAATCAATATTTATACAGGTTTTTAAAACACATAACGGACTGTTCTTTTCATAAAAATTTATTAAAACAATTATACAAAAACATGAAGTATATCCATCATTATTACATGTACATTGTGATGTAGTTTCTCCTACAGAAATCCATCAATGATTGCAAATACTGTTAAGCAATAGTCTTTGTATAAGGGTATTTGTAAACCCCTGGGGCGCCATTTTTCCTCTATTTCTATATATATATATATATATATATATATGTGTGTGAATTTTAGAGATGAGCGGTCCAAATTCCAAGGAATCCAGACCGCTCTGAGCATCAGGAATCTGTCTCTGATCCCACGTTGAGGCCGAACATCATCTTCCAGGGACTTGGATTCTATATAAGGTGCTGTGGCCGGGACTCTGCACCATTTCAAACTAACGCACGCCGCTGTGTGCTGCGCTGTACTCTACTGTATTTGCTGTGCAGTGTCAAGACTCACAAGAGGCTGTGCTCTATATAGCGATTGTATAGGGGGCACGCTGCTGTATGCTGCGCTGTACTCTGCTGTAAATTGTGCTATTTGGTGCACCTTATCATAGTGCGCTTTGTTCACGTGCATCTATAAGCTCGATATATATATATATATTTCTATTGTTTGTACTGTTTGGTGCACTTTACCCTAGTGCGCTTTGTTCATGTGATGCTGAATCTTGTGAGACTTGTGATGTTGTCGTGTGTTGTGAAGCGGCACCATGGACGGTTCAGTGCGTATAGTTAGCTTTGTAAGTATTATGTCAGCACAATAAGACATTTTATTATCTTGCACCTGTATATATATATATATATATATATATATATATATATATATATAAAACATACATGGGAGTCAATCACTAGACCGTATGTCGGGATCCCGGTGTTCATAATGCAGACACTGGAATCCCAACAGGCGGTAAAATTCCGCCACCGGAATCCCAGCGCCACAGGCTTTTCTCCGTTGATGGGTGTCTGCAGAGGGAGAATAGAACCTATGGCGAGCGCAGAAAGCCACTGTGCCCGCAAGGGGATTTCTAGGACTCGCCCCACTGCCGGGACTCCGCTGTCAGGATCATGACAGCCGGGATCCCGGCCACCGGTAATATGTATGTATTCCATAATTTTTTAATTTTTTTATTTTCTTTAAGTGGTGTGGTCACAATACCACTGGCACTGCAGATGTATGAGTGCTGTGGATTCTGTGCTGTTGTTGTTTTGGTGCTACTGGGCTTGAGAAAGGGGGTTGCACCCTGAAACGTTGCACGAGCTTGAGCGCACACACACACACACACACACACACACGTGAAAGAAAAAGAAAACAATTAACATGGCTTTGGATTTGCTTTGACGTGCTTTCTTCATTCTTGGTGGTTGCATTTTATTTATAAAGTATAGTTTGTGGGGTTTTTTTATTTATTTTTTTATTCAGTGGTCAGTAACAGGTGGTGTATGCTTCATATATGCAAAAAGGGGAGGTAAATTGAGGTAGTCGAAGGTAGCAATGCCCTACATGGTGCGAACCACAACTCACATCATTGGCCATACCCTTATATCAGTAATCACACCCCCACCATGCTGGTCACACCCCCTGCGGTGGCACACAGTAGGCCCTCCTTAAATTTCAGCTCCAGGCCCATGAGAACCTTAATCTGGCACTGCATTTAGGTGATACTAAAATAATGTGAAAATGGTGTGAAAGCACATTACTTTAGTAAAAGAAGGTTAATAAATCTGCCCGTCTAGGTGGTGCTTCTGTCATAAGGTAGAGAGGGGTGCTACATAGGAAGGAGGGGGCATGCCTGGCGCTCTGTGAGCTGCTGACATGCCCTCCCTCCCTCTGTCTCCGTTAATAGATGCTGTGCGCATGCGCACTGCGTCTATTCACCGCTGCCCTGCTAAGCAGAGCAGTGAGTGACTGGAGTCTCCCAACTGCCCCCCCCCCCCCCCATTCCACCCACTGCGAGACACTGCGGCCTGCGGGTGGGACAGTCCCCAAAAACGGGACTGTCCAGCGAAAATCGTGACAGTTGGGAGGTATGCTGTAGTAGTGACAGTTGGGAGGTATGCTGTAGTAGTGACAGTTGGGAGGTATGCTGTAGTAGTGACAGTTGGGAGGTATGCTGTAGTAGTGACAGTTGGGAGGTATGCTGTAGTAGTGACAGTTGGGAGGTATGCTGTAGTAGTGTATCTAAAAAATAATTTTCCAAGCATGTTAATTTTCTCTGGTAAATACGTATGACCTTAGATTAATTTACTGTCATCATCTAACCTTTTCAGTTAAGTATTCAATTCAGCTAAATATTATATACACTGACTATATGCATACACTGTTTTGTACTACAGAAATGAAAATATATTCCTTTTGACTTTACCACTCACGCGTGTGCAGTAACTTGGCCAGGTAAGTAAAGTTCACATGTAAGTAAAAGTAAGGTGGAACCCAGATGCTTACAGGATCACTTTACTTCTTAGCATTTGCCCCTACAGAGACTGTATTCCGACATATGATTCTTGTTCTTGATACATTGCTTTGCCGCGCGAATGTCCTGACCCTGGGCCCTTATAAGTTGGGAGGTATGATAGCGGTGCCCCCTCCAACACCAGGCCTGCTTCCTCCGCTGCTTCTGCCGCCACCACCACATTCCTGGAACTTCTGTGCCGTTGCCTGTGTCCTCCCTCCGGGCTCCATCTAAATGTCTCTTCCAAAATGGCCACCACCAACTCTAGAATCCATCAAAACTGTCCTCTCTCAGGTGTCCCTGCTTTTCTGTGTTTTTCCCCTTACAAATAACATTATTTATAGGTAACTATGGTCATTTATTCCTTGTAGCAGATTTTAATAAACTTTTCTTTTTAGGGGATTTAAATTAAGTTTGACTTTTTAAATGTAAAATATATTTTAAAAATATATTTGAAAAATACACATACTGGTACTAACATTTTATGTATACTATTACTAACTGTATTATTTTTGTCTATATATTAATAGCAGATGGACAACTTTTCTGAGTGACATATTTCTATGATGCCGTTGTCCGAGCAGGGCACAGCTTATACCAAATTAAAGGTCCGTAGATTTGACGAAAAATATTGGTGTTGTAATTGGTTGCTTCGTTTCGGAGTTATGTTGCAAAAGTCTGCCTTCTATAGACAATGCATCACCATTGTGCTCTGGAAAATGTGACAGTTGGTGTACTCTCCCTGTGCACCTGCTGGGTGACCTGGGACGTGGAAAACTGTGACAGTTATTTGCAGCCACCCACTATTCGACTCCTAAGGGGGTGAAAAGGGGTAAAATGTTCCGCCCAGCAAATCTTTGCCCAGTTGAAACCAGCCACATCAGCTAATTATTATTATTATTATTATTATTATTAAAAATAATAATAATAATATTAATCATAATTGTAAACATACATATATATATATATATATATATATATATATATATACATATACATACATTCATATGAATAATTAATTAAAATAAATACATATTAATAATAATGTTCTTCCTAATATTAAAGCATATATTTGCAAATGCTTTTAAATCTATTCTGTATTTCACTTCTGTGTCTGTTCTCCCTCCCATACTCACAAATAGAACAAACTGTTTATGGAAGACTAAATTTAGAATTTGAACAGAATCTAACAGTGGGAACTGTGAATAAGTATCACTGTAGAAGAAGCTCACAGTGAGACAAAGACAAGTAACTGACAGCATGGTCTCACGTTATGTACAATCCACAGACAGGAAGTTAAAAAAATCTATCTTTAACAATACAACACATATCCATAGAATATATCCGTGTAATAGCACATATAAGTGATTTTAATTTTTGTTAAAATTAAAAATACCCTAATTTTCTACATACATATAATAAATTGTAAGCTTGCGAGCAGGGCGGCTCTGTGTATAAGGTGTATTTGAAACATAAACACATTCTGTGCTTAGACTTAGGTCCCATCGCCATGATATCTCATTATGGTATGCAATTATTCCCAAATACTGAAAAATCCGATATCCATAATACTTCTGGTCCCAAGCATTTTGGATAAGGGGTACTCAACCTGTACTCAATTTGATAAAATGTAAGGAGGAGGAAATGATCCCCAAAATGTATTGGTTGTGACTAATATATCACAGATGAAACAAGTTTTATTTGACAGTATTTTCTCTAATCCATTCCCAAAACATGTATCTGATACAGTTTACTGTATATAATACAGAGGTTCTCAAATGCGGTCCTCGTGGCACACCAATGGTCCAGGTTTTAGGTATATCCATGGCTCAGCACAAATGGTTAAATCAAATTATCTGAGGTGCTAATTAATTCACCTATGGCCAAGGGGATCAGTATATATTCCGGTAGGAATCCCAACAGCTGGAATACCAGCGGCGAGTCCCCTCGGGTGGTGGCGTGGACCACCACCCAAGTGGGAAATCCAGGCGGCGGGTGGGTTTTCGACCGCTGGCATTTCACCGGGTGTCGGGATTCCAGCAGCTGACAAACTGACCGCATACCTGGCCAAGCATGGATAAACTTATAACCTGGATCGTTAAGGTGCCTTGAGGACCACATTTGAGAACCTCTGGTATAACATCTTATCTATACATTTTTTTGTTACTGCTAGAATTTTCATTAACCTTTAGAGAATCAGAATATTTTTCACAACACACCTAGGTGAAAAGTTTCTTATTGAGAAATTCTGGAACAAACATTATATTAAGTACATTATGTTTATATGTCATCCTTAAGGGCCCCATACACGAGAACGATATGCCTGAGGCTGAAGCCGGAGGCGATTTCCCTTGAACTCTCCCGGGAGCTTCCCAGGAGTGGTTGCATACGATTCCATATGATTTGGTATATTTTGCAAGCGATATATCGTAAACGATCCCAGCCATGCCTGAGGGAACCGACATATCACGAGTGCACCACTAACGATCTAGGGGAGCCGATCCGACCCTCACGGGAACGCGCATCAGATCGGAAACACCTTCAAAATGCCCGATTTCACATGGATATATCGGCCCGAATGCCCTAAATTGGCTGAAATCGGGCATTATCGTTCTAGTGTCCTTAAGGTTCAGTCATGTGATGAGGGACAGAAATCGCTTCTGTTTGTCCACATATTTTATGACTGGAAGCCATCAGCACTGGTTATGCCTATTACATTGACAATAAATAATTTGAATTGATCCTTGACCACCAACCCGGGGGCACCCCTGCAAGTGCGTCGAGGCACCCTGGAGTCCCAGTTTGGAAACCACTGTATTAGACAACAGAAAGTCATTACCTGTAACTGTGTTTGTAAGAAAATAAAAAATATGAAGCCAAATTAAAAAATGCTGAAGTATATTTATATGCAAGGTTTCAGGTTACCACTAACCCTTCTTCCGGCAGTACAATCAAGATTTCCTCAAAATGGATGGGCCAAAAGGAAACCGCATTGCTAGTCTGGGCAGCCACAGGCTCCTTAGTCTCCAGTACACTGCTGGTAATTCTACCCCTGATAGAGACACATACTGTATTTCCCTTTAATTTACTGTTGCTTGTTGGCTGTTGCAAATACACTCTGTTGACGATAATGGTTGACGGTGCCAGTTAGCCACTTCTCATTGGCTGATTGTGGATTCCCCAGTGAAGCTGACAGTGCTTTCTTCATTCATTCTGCCTATATCATACGACTGAGGGGGTCATTCAGATCTGATTGCTGCTGTGCGTTTTCGCACAGCGTGCGATCAGACCCAAACTGCGCATGCGTCTAAGCTGCAATGCGCATGTGCGGCGGATGGCTACAACGGGCATTGGCGGTCAGCGACGGGATGGTGCGAAGGAACCATTTGCACAGGCGTTTGCAAGGTGACTGACAGGAAGAGGCCGTTTGTGGGTGGCAACTGACTGTTTTCAGGAAGTGTCCGGAAAAATGCAAAAAAAACATTTTCAGGGATGGTGTCTGACGTTAGCAGGATTCAATCGCACTGAAAGAGTAAGTCCTGGGCTACGCAGAGACTGCACAAACTGATTTTGTGCAGCTCTGCTACACATAGGATCGCACACTTGCACAGCGAAAGTGCACTCCCCCTGTAGGTGGCGACTATCTGATCGCAGGACAGCTAAAAACGCAGCCCAGTGATCAGATCTCAATGACCCCCTTTGTGTACAGATGTCTACCCCTGCAAGTGCCCTGATATCTGCATATGAAATGCTACTTTACAGTGTTTTCCTGGAAAACACTGTAACATAGCATTTCGTATGCAGATACAGCAACAATTACACACAGAATATAGGCATGCCGCATATAATTTTAATCAGTAGATTCTGCTTGTGCATTTTATTCGCACAGCATCTTATTCACATTTTTTAGTAAAAATTTGGGGGGTTTTGGACCTGTATTTACTTCATGTTTTGGATCTGGATTGGTTTTTGCCAAGACCGCACTTTCGGGTTATGGTTTTGGATCTGTATTTTTTTTTTTTAGAAAAATCATAAAAACAGCTAAAATTACAGAATTTGGCCTGTTTTTGTTCCTACAGTAATAATAACCCCAATAACATTAATTTCCACTCATTTCCAGTCAATTTTGACCACCTCACCAATATAGGCCAAAGCCTGGCTAAGCAACAGAGCAGCGGCACAAACACACGGCAGTTATTTCTGTTTAAAAATGTTTTAAATATTAGTAATGTATTAGCAATAACCAATCAAACTAACTTGCAAGTACTATCACTAGAAAACAATACAAAACAGAAATTTTCTGAGAATCGTGTGTAGAATATCTTTGCTCTAAAGTAGTTACCAAACAGCAAAGAAAAAACACACCAAACCATGTGTAAAATAGCAACAGCAGACATTGATGCCACCTACACAAGTGCATATGCCCCCAGCACATGCCTATTCTCAGTAGTGATGTGCATCGGACATTTTTCGGGTTTTGTGTTTTGGTTTTGGATTCGGTTCCGCGGCCGTGTTTTGGATTCGGACGCTTTTTGGCAAAACCTCACCGAAAATTTTTTGTCGGATTCGGGTGTTTTGGATTCGGGTGTTTAAAAAAAAAAAAAACTAAAAAACAGCTTAAATCATACAATTTGGGGGTCATTTTGATCCCATAGTATTATTAACCTCAATAACCATAATTTCCACTCATTTCCAGTCTATTCTGAACACCTCACACCTCACAATATTATTTTTAGTCCTAAAATTTGCACCGAGGTCGCTGTGTGACTAAGCTAAGCGACACAAGTGGCCGACACAAACACCTGGCCCATCTAGGAGTGGCACTGCAGTGTCAGACAGGATGGCACTTCAAAAAATAGTCCCCAAACAGCACATGATGCAAAGAAAAAAAGAGGCGCACCAAGGTCGCTGTGTGACTAAGCTAAGCGACACAAGTGGCCGACACAAACACCTGGCTCATCTAGGAGTGGCACTGCAGTTTTCTAGCGAGAGGATGAGTGCTTCCATCCTCATGTGAAGCTGAACCACTAGCCATGAACATAGGCCAGGGCCTCAGCAGTTCCTTGCCACTCCGTGTCGTAAATGGCATATTGGCAAGTTTACGCTTCTCATCAGACGCTTTCAATTTTGATTTTTGGGTCATTTTACTGAACTTTTGTTTTTTGGATTTTACATGCTCTCTACTATGACATTGGGCATCGGCCTTGGCAGACGACGTTGATGGCATTTCATCGTCTCGGCCATGACTAGTGGCAGCAGCTTCAGCACGAGGTGGAAGTGGATCTTGATCTTTCCCTATTTTACCCTTCACATTTTTGTTCTCCATTTTTTAATGTGTGGAATTATATGCCAGTATCAATAGCAATGGCCTACTACTATATATACTGCGCACAACTGGTATAGAATGTAGATGGATAGTATACTTAATGACGACACAGAGGTAGGTACAGCAGTGGCCTTCCGTACCGTACTGCTATATATAGTATACTGGTGGTCACTGTGTCAGCAAACTGCAAAACTAAAATGCACCACAGGTATAGAATGTAGATGGATAGTATACTTAATGACGACACAGAGGTAGGTACAGCAGTGGCCTTCCGTACCGTACTGCTATATATAGTATACTGGTGGTCACTGTGTCAGCAAACTGCAAACTAAAATGCACCACAGGTATAGAATGTAGATGGATAGTATACTTAATGACGACACAGAGGTAGGTACAGCAGTGGCCTTCCGTACCGTACTGCTATATATACTGGTGGTCACTGTGTCAGCAAAACTCTGCACTGTACTCCTCCTATATAATATTATACTGGTGGTCCCGACTCCCCAGTCCCCACAATAAAGCAGCACACTGAGCACAGATATGGAGTGTTTTTCAGGCAGACAACGTATACTGGTGGTCACTGTCAGCAAAACTCTGCACTGTACTCCTGCTATATAATACAGCTGCTCCCCAGTCCCCACAATTAAGCAGTGTGAGCACAGATATATGCAGCACACTGAGCACAGATAAGGAGCGTTTTTTTCAGGCAGAGAACGGATAAAACTGGTGGTCACTGATCAGCAAAACTCTTCACTGTACTCCTCCTATATTATACAGCTGCTCCGCAGTCCTCCCCACAATTAAGCAATAAAGCACAATCAAGTTCAACAATAACGAAAGAGGACGCCAGCCACGTCCTCTCCCTAACATTTCCAATGCACGAGTGAAAATGGCGGCGACGTGCGGCTGCTTATATAGAATCCGAATCTCGCGAGAATCCGACAGCGGGATGATGACGTTCGGGCGCGCTCAGGTTAACCGAGCCATACGGGAGAATCCGAGTATGGCTCGGACCCGTGTAAAAAGGGTGAAGTTCGGGGGGGTTCGGTTTCCGAGAAACCGAACCCGCTCATCACTAATTCTCAGTGCCCAGTCTGTACCTCCCTCCAGCGGGCCCTGGGTCACTGCTGACTGGCACTCTGTGCCCATGTACAGCCCCGATCAATCAGCCTTTTTGTCGAGCAGCTCCCCAAATTCTCCCCAATCACAAAAAATAGAATTCCGTACCCAGGGTCGTCTTTTCATATGGGCTTAATGGGCACTTGCTCAAGGGCCCCAGGAGTATAAGGGCACTAGGCTGATAGCTGAGGGTCCCCTCTTTCCAGGGATACCAGATTTTTGAAAATCGGACTTGGGGAACCGGAGATAAACTACTTCAAATTAGTGGTCCCCATCCAAACCTGTTAATTGCTCTTCCCAGCCAGATATCTCTGGTTCTGTTTGATTTATAGTTTTTCTGAGGGTATACGCCAAAAGCTGTGACTCTCCCCTTTGGTGGACACTTGCAGCTTGTCTCTACTATACCCAGAACCAGAGATATCAGCCTTCCAGCAGCTGGTCCCTGCTCCAGCTCCACACGTCTGGTATGCAGTTTTATATTTTCTTTGATGGATTGCTCTGGCTCCTGAACTCTGATCCCCAAGTCCCCAGTACCTTCTGACAGGAGGGACTCTCTAGTGTTTTATCCCATTCAAAGCTAAGAAATCTATTTCCAGGAACTGGAGATATCTGCAGTCAAGCAGGCTGCCCTCCCACAGGAAAATTATGAATATTAAGTCCACTCCACTATCCACCCCTCTCCTGGGTATTAAACACCCACTACCACCCTGGAAGTCATGTACCATGGCCCCTTTATTCAGCCCAATGCCCTCTTCTGCAGTTTAGTGTTCTCCCTCCTGCCCCATCTCCCACCATCTGTGCAGTAAAGGAGTAATTAGTAGAAATTACTGCTCCAGGTCCTACATGCTGAGCGGAAGACAGAACACCCCCTACCGCCCGCGGGACATCAAAGCTGCCACTGATTGCACCCACAACCCCTACCGCTGGAGGATAGGTAGGAGCCTCAGTGCATTGTTGTGCCCAGGGGCCCACACTGCTGTTAAGATGGCCCTGTCCGTACCTGTGTATTACAGTGCGAAATACTTTGGGACACACAGTTAAATATTGACCAGGTTATAGTGCTGGTCAGATACAGTGCTGATCGGACACAGTGCAGGTCAGACACAGTGCGGGTTATAGTGCGGGTTGGATACAGAGCGGGTCAGATACAATGCAGGTCGGAAACAATGCAGGTTACAGTGTGGGTCAGATACAGATACAGTGTAGGTGGAATTAATTGCATGTTGTATATAGTGCAGGTCGCAAACAGTGCGGGTCAAACACAGTGCAGGTTGGATACAAAGCGGGTCGGATGCAATGCATGTTACAGTGCGAGTCAGATACAGTGCGGGTGGATACAGGGCAGGTCGGATACAGTATAGGTGGCATTCATTGCAGGTTGTATATAGTGCAGGTCGCATACAGTGCTGGTCGGATACAGCGTGGGTTGGACACGGTGTGGGTCAGATACAGTGTAGGTTACAGTGCAGGTTGGATACAGTGCAGGTCAGAGTGCGGGTTGGATATAGTGCAGGTTACAGTGCTGGTCGGATACAATGCACATTGTCTACAGTGCAAGGTCGGATACAGTGCAGGCCAGACACAGTGCGGGATACACTTTGGTTTGGATACAGTGCAGGTTAGAGTGCGGGTTGGATACAGTGTAGATTACAGTGCAGGTTGTATACAGTGCGCTTTGGATACAGTGTGAAATACAGTGTGGTTTGGATACATTGTAGTTTACAGTATGGGTCGGATACAGTGCAGGTAGCATACAGTGTGGGTTGGCTATAGTGCAAGGTCAGATGCAGTGCGCGTCGGATACAGTACGAGATACAGTGCAGGTCAGATACAACAATAGTGTACTTACTGTGGCTGGGAGTGTCTGCGTTGTCCTCAGTGTGGGGCTGTGCACAATGCGGGGTGTACTCAATGCAGAGGTGCCAGCGGTGTTGGCAGTGCGCGGGTTCTGGCAGAGTCCTCAATGTGGGTCAGAGCTGTTGGCAGCGGGGAGGGGTTCAGGCATTATCAGCAATGCAAGGGTGCCAGCTGTGTCCTCAGTGCAGTGGTGCCGACGTTGTTCTCACTGCAGGGGTGCCAGCAGTGATGGCAGTGCGAGTGTCCCAGTGGTGTCCTTACTGCAGGGGTGCCGGCAGTGTTGGCAGTGCGGGGGTGCCAGTGGCGTCCTCTGTGTGTGTGTGTGTGTGTGGGGGGGGGGGTTGCAAGTGCTATCGGCAATGCGGGTTGCCTCCTCTGTGTGGAGATGTCGGCAGTGCAGGGATGCTGGCTGTGTCAGCAGTGCAGGAGTGCATGTGGTTTTCTCAGTGCAAGAGTGCCGGCAGTGTCCTCAGTGCAGGGGTGCCGGCAGTGTCGGCAATGCAGGAGTGCCTGGAGGTGTCCTCAGTGCAGGAGTGCCAGCAGTGTCCTCAGTGCAGGGGTGCCGGCGATGTGGAAGTGTCGTCAGGGCAGGCGGCGCTATTAGCGCAGAGGGGGCATCCATCTTACCCCATTGTAGCCTATGGGGACACGCTGGCAGATGGCTCTTTGAGCCAATCAGCGGTCTTCCATAGCCTATTATGGAGACTGGCATCCGAACCAAAACCTCAGGATCCCACAGCGGGATCCTGAGGTTTTGGCACGCTTGGGTATCGGGGGTAGGCAGGGAGATCCGAGCTGTGGCTCGGATAACCTGAGATCCCCTATGTTTGGGTGGGTTCGGATCTCTGAGAACAAAACCCGCTCATCTCTAGTAAAAAAGTACAAAAAGATATCCGGCGTTAGTAAACGCTCTAACAACTAGGGCTGTTTAACGTGACTGCAGCAACTATGAGGGAGAGGACATATTACCGGTTTTTTTGTTTTTTTTTTTTGCTACTTTCATACATGCCACATGAAAAGGAAGAATATATATGCTAATGCCCCCTTAAGAAAACAGAAAATCTCAGTTAAGACAGCAATGCAGGCACACATTAACGCAGATGGAAGTTCAGTTGAAAAATAGTCCACTGGGACATTTATTTTCCTCTCATTTGCAAAAGTAGAAGATACACATATGCTGAAATGTAGTGCTAATCAAAACTTTTCCAAAGTAGGTCAAATTTGTTATAACAAGACTTTATTAGTATATTCAGTGTTAAGGAAAGAAGAGGGCGGCCGTGAACTAAAGGTGATAATCTGTTTTTGAGAAAAAAACAAAAAATCCTCAATGTATTCCTCCATAAGTACTCATCGCAATCTATCACCAGTCACACCTACATACCTGTAAGCGTTGGAACGTACTGTAGGAATTTACTTCTGTCTTACAGCTTGGGAGAAAAGTTTCATTTGTTACCTATTCTTTACATTGTTCTTTACATTAATTATTTCACAGCTGCTTATTAGGGAATTGCCTGTAGCATATACTGTAGCCGGTAACTGGAGGTTTGTGTGCAACATATGGCAGTTAGGCCCTCATTCAGAGTTGCTCGCTCGCTAGCTGCTTTTAGCAGCATTGCACACGCTAAGCCGCCGCCCTCTGGGAGTGTATCTTAGTTTAGCAGAATTGCGAACGAAAGATTAGCACAATTGCGAATAGAAATTTCTTAGCAGTTTCTGAGTAGCTCCAGACTTACTCAGACATTGCGATCAGATCAGTCAGTTTCGTTCCTGGTTTGACGTCACAAACACACCCAGCGTTCGCCCAGACACTCCCCAGTTTCTTCAGACACTCCCGCGTTTTTCCCAGAAACGCCAGCGTTTTTTCACACACTCCCAGAAAACGGCCAGTTTCCGCCCAGAAACACCCACCTCCTGTCAATCACACTACGATCACCAGAACAATGAAAATTCCTTGTTATGCCGTGAGTAAAATACCTAACTTTTGTGTAAAATAACTAAGCGCGTGCGCTCTGCGAACCTTGCGCATGCTCATTAAGCGACTAATCGCAATATAGCGAAAATCGGCAACGAGCTAACAACTCGGAATGACCCCCTTAGTGTGTATCTGTGTTACATATAGCAGGTGAGGGGATTTCTCGGAAATATTTATCTGATACGGATTGTTTATTTTATGTGTATATTTGTGTGTGTGTGTGTGTGCGTGTGTGTGTATATATAGATATATATATTATCGGGATTCCAGCACTAGGGATGTCGGTGGTCAGAATACTGTCAGCGGCATCCCGACATGCATTATACCCTTATATTAGACTGTAAAAAAAAAACAACATCATCATTTAGGCCCTGATTCAGC